>NW_006922160.1:1277300-1280471 GCF_000298275.1 Orycteropus afer afer
ATAGAGACTGAGTAACCCCTGAGACTATTTGCCCTAAGACACCCTTTTTACCCTGGAACTGAAACCACTCCTGGTGGTCACTTTTCAGCCAAATAATAAACTGGCCTATAAAATAAACAATAACACCCATGAGGAATGCGCTCATTAGAACAATCAACTATATGAGACCAAATGGGAAATATTTGCCCAAAAACAAATATGAGAAGACAAGGAGGGACAGTGACATTGGAGGGCTAGAAACAAGATGGCAGAGTGGAAAAGGGGAGAGTGCTAACATATAGCAGGGATGGCAGCCAATGTCACAGAACAATTTGTGCATGAATTGTTGAATGGGAAATTAATTTCCTCTATAAACATTCACCTAAAACTCAATAAAAATGTTCAAAAGAAAAAGAAAAGAGATTTTTTTCTTCATTCATAAACTGGGGATATATGTTAATAGACAGATGTCATAGCTGTCTTGCTCACTGCTATATCCCACACCTAACATGGTGCCTCCTCAGGATAGAGCTGACCTTAATGATGTGGATGGAGTAAAGTTTTCAGGACCTCCATTTGCTGATGTGGCATGACTCAAAATGGGAAGAAACAACTGAAAACATCCATTAATAGTTGAAACATGGATTGTATGAAATATGAATCTAGGAAAACTGGAAGTTGTCAAAAATGAAATGAAATGTAAAAAAATTAATGTCCTAGGCATTAGTGAGCTGAAATGGACTGGTTTTAGCCATTTGGAATCAGACAACCATATGATCTACTATGCAAAGAATGACAAATTGAAGAGGAATGGCATGGCATTCATCATCACAATGAATGTTTCAAGATCTATCCTGAAGTGCAATGCTGTCAGTAACAGGATAATACCCATACGCCTCTAAGGATGACCAGTTAATAGTACTATTATTCAAATTTACACACCAACCACCAAAGCCAAAGATTAGGAAATTGAAGATTTTTACCAACTTCTACAGTCTGAAATTGACCAAACATGCAATCAAGATGTGCTGATTATCACTGGTGATAAGAATGCAAAAATTGGAAACAAAGAAGAATCACCATTAGTTGGAAAATGTAGCATTGGTGTTAGAAATAATGCTGGAGATCAAATGATAGAATTTTGCAAGACCAACGACTTATTCATTGCAAATACCTTTTTTCAACCACACAAACAGTGGCTATACACATGGGACTTCGCCAAATGGAGTACACAGGAATCAGATCAACTACATCTGTGGAAAGAGGCAATGGAGAAGTTCAATATCTTCAGTCAAAACAAGGCCAGGAACTGACTGTGGAACAGACCATCAGTTGCTCACACACAGGTTCAAGTCAAAGTTGAAAAGAATTCAAACACATCCATGAGAACCAAAATATGACCTTGATTATATCTCTCCTGAATTTAGAGACCATCTAAAGAATAGATTTGATGCATTGAACACCAATGACTGAAAACCAGAAGAATTGTGGAATGACATCAAGAACATCATTCATGAAGAAAGCAAGAGGTTATTGAAAAGACAGGAAAGGAAGAAAAGACCAAAATGGATGTCAGAAGACAGTCTGAAACTTGCCCTTGAACAGAGAGTAGCTAAAGCAAATGGAAGAAATAACAAGATAAAAGAGCTGAACAGAAGATTTCAAAGAACAGCTCAAGAAGACAAAGTCAATTATTATAATGAATTGTGCAAAGACCTGAAGTTAGGAAACCAAAAGGCAAGAACATGCTTGGCATTTCTCAAGCTAAAAGAACTAAAGAAAAAATTCAAGCCTTGAGCTGCAATACTGAAAGATTGTATGGGCAAAATACTGAATGATGCAGGAAATATCAAAAGAAGAGGGAAGGAATACACAGAGTCAGTGTACTAAAAAGAATTGGTCAATGTTCATCCATTTCAGGAAGTGGTATACAATCAAGAACAAATGGTACTGAAGGAAGAAGTTGAAGTTGCACTGAAGGAATTGGCAAAGAAGAAGGCTCCAGGAATTGACAGAATATCCACTGAGATGTTCAACAAACAGATGCTCCACTGGAAGCACTTGCTTGTCTATGCCAAGAAATTTGGAAGACAGCTACCTGGCCAACTGACTGGAAAAGATCCATATTTGTAACCATTTCAAAGAAAGGTGATCCCACAGAATGTGGAAATTATTGAAAAATATTAATATCACATGCAAGTAAAATCTTTCTGAAGATAATTCCAAAAACAGTTGTAGCAGCATATTGACAGAGAACTTCCAGAACAGCAAGCTGGATTCAGAAGAGGATGTAGAATGAGGGATATCATTGCTGATCTCAGATGGATCTTGGCTCAAAGCAAAGAATACCAGAAAGATGTTTACTTGCTTCTTATTAGCAAAAGCATTCAATTGTGTGGATCATAAAAAATTATGGATAGCATTGAGAAGAATGGGAATTCCAGAACACTTGATTGTGCTGTACATAGACCAGGAGGCTGTCATTCAAACAGAACAAGGGGATGCTGCATGGTTTAAAGTCAGGAAGGAAGTGTGTCAGGGTTGTATCCTTTCAACATACTTACTCAATCTGTATGCCGAACAAATAATCCAAGAAGCTGGACTATATGAAGAAGAATGTGGCATCAGGATTGGAGGAAGACTCCTTAACAACCTGCAATACACAGATGTTACAACTTTATTTGCTGAAAGTGAGGATGACTTGAAGCACTTACTGATAAAGATTAAAGACGACAGTCTGCAGTATGGACTACACCTCAACAAAAAGAAAACAAAACTCCTCACATCTGGACCAGTAAGCAGCATCACAATAAATGGAGAAAAGATTGAAGTTGTCAAAGATTTTGTATTACTTGGTTCCACAATCAACACCAATGGAAGCAGCAGTCAGGACATCAGACAACATATTGCACTGGGAAAATCTGCTGCAAAAAGAACACTTTCAAGTGCTGAAGAGCAAAGATGTCTCTTTGAAGACTAAGAGCACCTAACCCAAGCCATGGTATGTTCAACCCTCTCATATGCACATGAGAACTGGACAATGAACAAGGAAAACTAAAGAAGAGTTGATGCTTTTGAGTTGTGGTGTTGACAAATGTGATAGTTGGAGCTGTGTGTCAACTTGGCTAGACCACAATTCTGTGTGGTTTGAGCTGTTGTGGTGTGGTTGTTCCCATGATGGGATCAGATGAC
>NW_006922160.1:1281121-1282692 GCF_000298275.1 Orycteropus afer afer
GACCATTCCATGGAGACGGATTTCATACTTGTAAAGTGAAGGGTCAGTGAAGAAGGGGAAGGCCCTCAACAAGGTGGATTAACACAGAGGCTGCAACAATAGGCTCAAGTACAGCAAGGATTGTGAGGCTGCCACAGGACTGGTCAGTGTTTTGTTCTGTTGTACATAGGGTCACTTGAGTCAGAGCCAACTTGATGGCACCTAACAACAACAACAACAACAACAAAACATGGTGTCTGGCGATCAATCGACAATTCACTGGATGAGTAAACTATTGTATTCACCTCTCACTTTGTGTGGGATAAATGTATGACAGAAAGAGTCCTGCTGGTACAATTTTTAACTGCTTGGTTGCTAAACAAAAGGTTAGCCCTTTGAACCCACCATAGTTCTGGAGGAAAAAAGACTGGACAACCTGCTCCTGTAAATGTTGTTGTTTTTGTTGTTAGGTGCCATTGAGCCACTTCTGACTCATTACAACCCTACGTACAACAGAACAGAACTTTACTGAGTCACGGGCCACTTCACAATCATTGCTGTTTTAGCCAATTGTTGCAGACACTGTATCAGTCCATCTTGTTGAGAGTCTTCCTCTTTCTTCCTGACCTTCTACTTTACCAAGTGCAAAATGGGCAAGGAGGCCACATCTTCTGACCTCGTCTAACCACACAAGAGGAGGATAGAGTCACTATCAGTAGCCCATGGCCAATTACTGTGAGGCCAGACATGCTGCCTCCCTCCAGCCCTTTCATCAATCCTGACACTAACCATTCCTCTGCAGCACTCACCACCTTTCTGCTGGGTTTGATAATTCACTGCAGTGGCCACACAGAACTCACAGATTATGGGGTTTATTAGGGAAGAACCAGACTACAATTCAAGTTCAGGAAAAATGCTCAGTCTCCTCAGCCCGCCGTCTCTCAGCCAGCAGTCTCTCATAGTCTCTCTCCCAGCAGTGCATGTCCCTCGGTGTCTCACTCAGCAATGTGTGGCTCTTGCATCTCTTTCCCAGCAGCCTGTGTCTCTCAGGAGCACATGTCTCTTTCAGCAGCACATCCTTCTCAGCCAGCAGTCAGAGAGATTTCTTCTGCCTCTAGGAGACCTCCTTTTGAGCCTGGCAGAATGGCAAAACTATCCAATCATAACATCAGAATTCTAAGCACCTGAGAGACAGCAAACTTCCCAGAACATTACTTTGTGCTGATCCCAAGAGAAATACCTCAGGTGGATGATTTTAACAATCAGAAGCTATTCAGTTTCTCACAGCAAATTCCATCATGGAGTTTTCAAAGATTTATGGGTAGAAAAGCCATACCAGGTGCATTGTAGTAAATTACTTAGTGTAGCTTTTCTACCTATAAGTCTTTGTAAACTCCAAGGTGGGAATTGTTATTAGCAACTGAAGAGATCCTGATTGCTAAAGTCGCCCACCTGGAGTATTTCTGTTGGGAGTGGCACAAAACAATGTTCTGGGAGGTTCCCACTCTCTCTCAGTTGCTTAGAGTTCTGATGCCATGATTGGCTAGTTTGGCCACTCTGCCAGGCTCAAAAGGAGGCCTCCTGGAGGCAGA
>NW_006922160.1:1283552-1307847 GCF_000298275.1 Orycteropus afer afer
TGGGAAAACAATGTGGAAAAAAACTCAAAAAAAAAGAAAAAAAAAAAAACAGGTTTGCTGGTCTCATAGAGGCTGGTGAGACCCCTGAGACTATGGCCCCTAGTTAACCTTCACATCTGGAACTGAACTCACTCCTGTGGCTTCCAGCCAAACAGTAGACAGGTAGATGGGGTGAATATTTACATCAAGTAGATATACTCCATGCAGTGATCAATCGATCAATCGTGGTAGAACAGAAGGGCAATGTTTGTACAAGGAGATAGCTCAGGAGGTGGGAGTGCATGGGAAGGAAGGACAGACACAGGGAAGAGGTAACTATGGGGAGGAGGTGGGAAGAGAGCTGTTACTTTGTGGGGAATTGCAGTCAATGTCATGAAACAAAATATGTGTGAACTGTTGTATAGAAAATGAATTTACTTTGTAAACCTGCACCCAAATCACAATAATTTTTTTTTTTTTAAAGATTCATTCGTTCTTCTTGCAGTCCATGTACATTCAGTATACTTTACCAATACCACAATTCAAAGGCACCAGCAGACGGCTTTTTGGAAGGCCGTAAGAGGTACAGCAGGCTGGGAAGCAGCAGTAGACAGCTTTTGGAGGGCCAGAACAGGAGACAAATTTGTCTGTCAGTTTGTTATTCTGGTGGCTTGTGTGTTTCTGTGAGGCTGAAGGCTATACCACCAGTGTTTCAAATGCCAAAAGGGTTACCCATGCTGGACAGGTTTCAGCAGAGCTTTCAGACTAGGACAGACTCGAATGAAAGAAGAGGCCATCCACTTATCAAAGAATTGGCCAGTGAAAACCTTATGAATAGCAGTGAAACACTGTCTCATATATTACTGAAAAACTTTATGAATAGCCCTAAAACATTATCTAATATAGTGCCAGAAGATGAGCTTCTTAGGTCAGAAGGCACTCAAAATATGACTAGGAAAGAACTGCATCTTCAGAATAGAGCTGACCTTAATGATGTGGATAGAGTAAAGCTTTCAGGACTTCCATTTGCTAATGTGGCATGACTCAAAATGAGAAGAAACAGCTGCAAACATCCATTAATAATCAGAACATGGAATGTACAAAGTATGAATCTAGGAATATTGGAAGTTGTCAAAAATGAAATGGAACACATAAAGATTGATATCCTAGGCATTAGTTAGCTGAAGTGGACCAGTTTTGGCCCTTTTGAATCAGACAACCATATGATCTACTATGCTGGGAATGACAAATTGAAAAGGAATAACAGCTATGCCAAGAGATTTGGAGGACAGCTACCTGGCCAACTGACTGGAAGAGATCCATATTTGTACCTATTCCAAAGAAAGGTGATCTCACAGAACGTGGAGATTATTGAACAATATCATTGATATTGATTACACAAGTAAAATACCATTGATAATATGATAGTTCAAAAATGGTTGCGCAGCAGTGTATCAACAAAGAACTTCCAAAAATGCAAGCTGGACTCAGAAGAAGACATGGAGCAAAGGATGTCATAGCTGATGTCAGATGGATCTTGGGTCAAAGCAAAGAATACCAGAAAGATGTTTACTTGTGTTATATTCAATTGTGTGGATCATAACAAATTGTGGATAACATTGAGAAGAATGGGAATTCCAGAACATTTAATTGTACTCATGAGGAACCTGTACATAGACTAGGAAGCTGTTGTTCAAACAGAACAAGGGGATACTGCATGGTTTAAAATCAGGAAGGGAGTGTGTCAGGGTTGTATCCTTTCACCATACTTACTCAATCTGTGTGCTGAGCAAATAATCCAAGAAGCTGGACTATAAGAAGAAGAATGTGCCATCAGGATTGGAGGAAGAATCATTAACAACCTGTGATATACTGATGACACAACTTTGCTTGCTGAAAGTGAGAATGACTTGGAACGCTTACTAATGAAGATTAAAGACTACAGTCTACAGTATGGATTATACCTCAATATAAAGAAAACAAAAATCCTCACAACTGGACCAATAAGTGGCATCATGATAGATGGAGAAAAGATTAAAGTTGTCAAAGACTTCATACTACTTGGTTCTACAATCAATGCCAATGGAAGCAGCTGTCAAGACATCAAAAGATGTATTGCATTGGGCAAATCTGTTGCAAAAGACCTCTTTCAAATGCTGAAGAGCAAAGATATCTCCTTGAATACTAAGATACACCTTACCCAAGCCATGGTATTTTCAATCACCTCCTATGCTTGTGAGAGCTGGACAATGAATAAGGAAGACTGAAGAAGAGTTGATGCTTTTGAGTTGTGGTGTTGGTAAAGAATGATGAAAGTACCGTGGACTGCTAAAAAAAACTAACAAATCTGTCCTGGAAGAAGTGCAGCCAAAATGCTCCTTGGAAGTGAGCATGGCCAGACTTCATCTTACTTACTTTGGTCATGTTGTCATAAGGGACCATTCCCTGGAGAAATATATCATGCTTGGTGTTCTCATTACCTAGGGCTGCTCTGATAGGAATATACCACAAATGGGATGGCCCGAACAAACAGGAGTTTATTTTTACAATTTGGAGGCTTTAAGTCCAAGTTCAAAGTGCCAAGCTTTAGGGGCTGGGTGAAAGCCCCTCAGCCTTGGGCTTCAGTTCTGCCTCCAGCTACCAGCCCACTGGAGCTAGAGGCTTTTCTTCACTCAGACAGCTGCTGGCTGCTGAGACTGCCAAGCCCAAGGTTAACAAGTAAAAAGGCACAGTCCCAATGTTACCAAATCACACAGCAGGCCATTAATTCAAGTTCATTGTAAATCCCTAGGTCGGCAGAGCATGGCAGGCTGCTGAGCAATGACATGGCTACATGCAGGGTCCAAGCGTGCCATAAACTAGAGACTATCCCCAAGGTTTCTCCTTATATACAGGAAGCAGACCACATCCCAAAGGCAGCTTGAGGTAAATTCCACCATGGAGTTGATTGCCAGTCTCATCATGGGGAATAACTAGCACCAGCTGCCCAGCCACTCAACCAGGCCCAGCTAAGTTGACATACAAATTTAACTTCCACACTTTGTAAAGTGGAGGGTCAACAAAAAATGGGAAGGCCCTCAACAAGATGTATTGACATGGTGACAGCAGCGATGAGCTCAGGTATGGTAGGGATTGTGAGGCTGGCACAGGATTGGGCAGTGTTTCATTCTGTTGCATATAGGGTCTCTATGAGTCAGAGATGATCCAATGGCACATAACAACAACAATGGTTCTTCTTCAATCTTCCTTATTCATTATTCCTCTTTTGCAAATATATGAGGAGATTGAAAATCCCATGGCTTGGTCAGGCACACCTTTGTCCACAAAATGATATCCTGGCTTTTTAATATTTTAAAAAAGTCTTTTTGAAGCAGATTTACTCAATGCAACATTTTGTTTGATTTCTTGACTGTGGCTTCTATGCTTGTTGATTGTGGATCCAAGTAATACGAAGTCTTTGACAACTTCAATATTTTCTTTTCTTCATGTCAGATATTATAGGTCCAGTTGTGAGGACTTTTGTTTTCTTTGTGTCAGGGTGTAATCCATATTGAAGACTGTAGTCTTTGATCTTCATCAGTAAGTGCTTCAAGTCATCTTCATTTTTAGTAAACAAGACTGTGTTATCTACATATCATGGGTTGCTAATGAGTCTTCCTCCAAACCTGATGCCACGTTCTTTTTCATATAGTCCGGCTTCTCAGATTATTTGCTCGCTATACAAATTGAATAAATATGATCAAAAGATACAAGCCAGATGCACACCTTTCCTGATTTTAAGATGCAGTATCCTCTTGTTCTGTTTGAATAACTACTTTTTGGTTGTGTACAGGTTCTACATGATCACCATTGAGTATTCTGGAATTCCCATTCTTTACAATGTTATCTGTAATTTGTTATAATCCACACAGTCAAATGGCTTTGCATAGTCAATAAAACACATGTAAACCTCTTTCTGATATTCTCTGCTTATAGCCAAGATCCATTTGACACCAGCAATGATATATCTCTCATTCCCTGTCTCTTCTGAAGCCAGCTTGAATTTCTGGCAGTTCCCTGTCGGTGTACTGTTGCAATAGTTTTTTTTTAATTATCTTCAGCAAAATTTTACTTGCATGTGATATTAATGATATTATTAGATAATTTTTAAATTCTGTTGGGCCATCTTTCTTTGGAATGCACACAAATATTTATCTTTTCCACTAAGTTGGCCAGGTAGCTGTCTTCCAAATTTCTTGGCATAGATGAGTGAGTGCTTCCAGTGTTGCATCTGTTTGTTGAAATATCTCAGTTGGTATTCTGTCAATTCTTGGAGCCTTACTTTTTGCTAATACATTCAGTGCAGCTTCCACTTCTTTCTTCAATACCATTGGTTCTTGATCATATCCTACTTCCTGAAATGCAAATATTACAGACTAAGAAAACCTATAGCGCAGGTCTGCTCTGTCACATTGGGTCATGATTAATTGAAAAAAGACTTAACAGAACCTAACAACAAAAACAATAATGTATGATGAAGGGCAGCAGTAAATTCTCACATTTCATGTGGGAGACCAGTTTCATTCCTGACCAATGCATCTCATATGCAAACACCACTGTCTTAGTTCTCTAGTGCTGCTATAACAGAATTACCACAAGTGGATAGCTTAACAAACAGGAATTTATTCTCATACAGTTTAGGAGCCTAGAAGTCCAAATTCAGAGTGCCAGCTCCATGGGCTGGGTGAAGTTCCCTTAATCTTGGGCTACAGCTCTGCCTTTTATTCCAGGCCCACTGGAGCTGGAGGTGTCTCCTAACTCACACAGCTGCTGGCTGCTGAGGGTGAGTAACCCAAGGCTGGCACGTAAAATGGCACTAATCCCAAGATCAGCAAGCAACATGGCAAGCCACTTGTTCAAGTCCAGGAACTAGAGATGAAGATTCAGCCAAATGCAAGACCCAAATGTTTCAAAAAGCTAGAGACCTTCTTCAAAGCTTCTCCATATATACTGGAAGCAGGCCACACCTCAAAGGTAACTAATTAGCTTCTCACAGCAGATTCTACCATGAAATGATTACAATCTCATCATGGAGAATAACTACATCCAGCTGCTAAGCCACTGAAAACCACAGTCCAGACAAATTGACACACCACCCTAACTACCACAACCAACCTTTTGTCATTAGGGGCTTGTGTGTTGGTACAATGCTGTATAGGTTTCAGCAGAGCTTCTAGACTAAGTCAGACTAGGAAGAAAGGCCTGGCAATCTACTTCCAAAAATCAGCCAATGAGAACTGTATGAATCTCAGTGGTCTTACCTTGTTCATGAGATCACCATGAGTCAAGGGTCAATTCAAGGGCAGCTAACAACAACAATGATGTATGACTTAAGGAGAATAAATCTATGAAAAAGTAAAACCTTGAAAAATACACACAAATTAAGTTTTTAAAAGACATTGTTATTCTGGAGGTCTTGAATATGGTTACAAGATGCTGAAAGTGAAAATGAATTGAAGCACTTACTGATGAAGGTAAGAGATACCCATCAATATGGATTATACTTGGGAAAAAAAATCCTTACAACTAGACCAATAAATGACACAAAAAAATGAATTTTCCAAAGATTTCATTCTTAGAATGATGTCCATGAAACCAGCAGTTGAGAAATCAAGTAATATATTGCATTGGACAAATCTGCTGCAAAATATCTCTTTAAAGTGTTAAAAAGCAAAGATGTCAGAACTTCCAGCAAGATGGCAGAAAAGGCAAAAAAAAAAAAAAGCTGTATAGACCCTGTGCAACAAAGAAATGAGAAACCAATTGAAACAGATACAGAAGATAATCTTGGAAACCTGAGCTTTGAAGGGACAGATAAAGTGGTACCAAATTCTATTAGCTGGTATTTAAAAAATCACATATACAGGGAGTGAGGAATGAAAGAAAAGATCAAGAGTAAAAGAATAGTAAAGAAAAAATGACAAAGCTGCAAACAGAAAAACAAGGGATTGGAAGAACCAAAAGAAGAAAAGAAAGAAAATAAGGGAACCAGAAAATATCAATAGAAGAATCTGGATGAAAACAGTGAATGAGGAGATAAATGGACCTGTGGACTGTTGGCTGTCCTAACATCACAGCCAAATTAAATATTTACAAGTGGCATTCTAATCCAGACATCAAGCTAAGAAATGGTCTCTTTGCCAAAGACTGCATGAGCAACTGCACTGGTGGCTGACAAGTAGAAAGGAAAACAGTGGAGAAAAAGACAAACAGAGCTGTGGACTGCCAGCTGTCCTGAGGGCACAGCCATTTTGAATATTTGCAGGCAGTGTTCTGATCCTGGCAACAACCTAAGAATAGGTTCCACTTGCCATAGACAGCACTGGCAACCACAGTGGAGTCTGATGATTAGAAAGCAGAGTTACTCCCTTTGTTATTCTTAAACCCCACAACCTCTTGGTGAACAGAGGTGTGGCCATCACCCAAATCCACTCACCTTCTGGACTGACAGGGATGCCATCCTAGTCTATGTATCTGACAGAGCCTGATTCCCCTGCCCAATACTCTCCCCCTCCCCACCTACAGTTTTGTTTTTGTTTGTTTTAAAATCATTATTTTATTATTTCTTTTTATTTTTTTCTCTTTTCTTCCCCGGTATTTGGGTTGTTTTTGTTTTTTTCCTTCCTTTTCCTGGTTCCCTTTTCCCTTTCTTTCTTCTTTTGGTTCTTCCAATCCCTTGTTTTTCTTTTTGCAGCTTTGTCATTTTTTCTTTACTACTCTTTTATTCTCGGTTGGGCAATCCTACTTCCGTAGTGATACTTCTCGGAAACCCAAGGAGGGGTCGCTATGAGTCGGGGCCGACTCGACGGCACATAACAACAACAACAACAACATTCTTTTATTCTTGATCTTTTCTCTCATTCCCCTTCCCTATATATGTGGGTGTATTTTCCCCCCTTTTCATCTTTCTTTTGTCTTTTTATTTATATAAATATTTTAGATTTTTCTTCTCATGTATTGCCTTTCCTTTTGTGTGTGTGATTGTTCCTGTTTGTTTATGCATTTTGTGATTTTTGTTCTCTCTTTTTGGGGGGGGGGTTCAATTTTTTTATTTTTTTTTATCTAGCTGACTGGGAGACAACAACTGTTCCCACACAACCCAACTGTACCTGCAATCCTGCAGCCTCACCCACTGAGTAAGGGCCACCACTTGTTTCTGCACTAACTGACCAATGACAGATGGTGGCTAACACCAGCCCAACTGACCATCAACAGCTCTCCACAAACAGCTAAGAGAGGTTGTACACACACTCTGATTCTCTATCACACCCACCAGGAGACAGCTGGTGAGTGCCTAAGTGCTAACAACTAGAGAATAGAGGAGCACAGGACCCTGCTCACACAGATATATCAAAACAAAATAAAGGGGAAAAAAAATCTTGGGAGAATCACACCAATATACAATCACCAATTAAATATAAATACAATGACATCACAATGTCTCTGAGACAACTGACCATCCCAGTCTACACAAAGATGCAAGATGAAGTAGTACAGATGAGGGACCAGGATGAAGACCCAGAAAACATACCTGAGGAATCAGCAGCATTAGAACTCCCTGATAAGTAATTCAAAAGAATTATATTTAGGTACTTCAATGGAGTGAGAGATAGATTAAGGAAAACACTGAGAAAATTAAGGAAAACACAGAAAAAATCCTCTAGATCGATTTAGGAAAACTATACAAGAACAAAATGACAAAATAAATGAAACATTAGAAATGATACAAAAACAAATAGAAATCCAGAAGATTGATACCAAAATTTTAGAACTAGATTACACATTGAATGGGCAAAGAAGTAGGCTCAAATCAATGGAAGACAGAACTAATGAAATTGAAAACAAATACCTCAATACTACTTGATAAAGGATCAATCAGAAAAAAAGATATATATAAAAAATGAAGAAACTAAGATTTATGTGGGATACCATCAAGGGGAATACCCTATGTGTAAATGGAATTTCAGAATAGGAAGAGACAAAAAAGCACAGAGAAAATAGTTGAAGATCTGTTGGAAGAGAATTTCCTTATTATGATGAAAAACATGAAGATATCCATACAAGAAGTCCAACAAACCACAAACAGAATAGACCTCAAAAGAAAACACTGAGACATAATCAAAATCACCAAAAGGAAGACTTCTAGATGCCAAACTTAAGACTTAGGGTGGCAGAATAGGCAGACAAACTACACAGACCCTCTTCAACAAAGAAAAGAGAAACCTATTGACACAGATACAGAAGATAATTCTGAAGCCCTGAGCTTTGAACGGAAGGATACAGAAGTGGATTAAACACCACCTAATGGAAGAACCTGAATGAAAACTGTGAATAAGGAGACAAATGGAGCTGCAGAGTGTCAGCTATTCTGATGGCAGAGATAGCCAGAATATTTCCAAGTGGTGTTAGGACCTGAGAATTAACCTAAAAATCGGCTCTGTTTGCCAAGGGTTGCATGGACACCTGTGCTGGTGACTGATGACTAAAAAGGGAAACAGCAAAGAAGAAGACAAACTAAGCTGTGGAGTTTCAGCTGTCCAGAGGGTGCAACCATACTGGTTTTATACAAGTGGTGGCCATATCGGGTATTTAAAGTGACATCATTCTCATTCAGATTCCAGGGACCTAAGATAGGTTTTGCTTGCCAAGGACAGCACAGACATATGGGAGGCTGGTGACTGGAAAGGAAACAGGTGGTGAGTGCCTAAGAGCTGCCAACTAACAAATAGAGGAACAGTTACTCACATAACATCTAAAGAAAACTGAAATCTTGGGCAAATCACTCCAACATACAATCACCAATTAAATATAAACACAAAAACATCACAATGTCTTGAAGAAAACAGACCATCACAGTCCACAAAAAGAAGCAAGATAAAGCAGGAGAAACAAGATACCAGGATATAGACCCAAAACACATCCCTGAGGAAGAAGCAGCATTGGAACTCCCTGATAAGGAATTTAAAATAATTGTATTTAGGTACTTTTGACAGAGTGAGAGACAGATCAAGGAAAACACTGATAAAATTGAGGAAAACATAGAGAAAACTCTAGAATAATATTGGAGGACAATACAAGACCAAAATGACAAAATAAATGAAAAATTAGAAATGATTCTAAATCTACAGATAGAAATCAAGAAGACTAGTACTAAATTTTCAGAACTAGATAACACATTGAATGGGCAAAGGAGTAGAATTGAATTAATGGAAGACAGAATTAGTGAGATTGAAGACAAATACCTCAATATTTCTTTGGAAAGGATCAATCAGAAAAAAAGATCAAAACAAAATGAAGAAAGCCTAAGGTTCATGTGGAATACCACCAAAAGAATAACTTATGTGTAATTGGAATTCTAGAACAAGAAGAAACAAACAAAACCACAGAGAATTGTGTTGAACATTTATTGAAAGAGAATTTCCCTGATATGATGAAAGATGATAATATATCCATTCAAGAAGTCCAATGAACCCCAAACAGGATAGACTCAGAAAGAAAATCACCAAAACCAAAGACAAAGAAAGAATCCTGAAAGCAGGGGAAAAAAAAAAAAAAATTACCCACAAAGGGCAAACAGTAAGACTAATTCTGATTTCTCAACAGAAACCATTCAGGCAAGAAGGCAGTGGGATAGTATATATAAAACCCTGAAAGAAAAAAATTTCCAACCAAGAATTATATACCTAAAAAAACTGTCCCTCAAAAATGATGGTGAAATTAGGACATTTCCAGACAAGCAGAAATTAAGGGAATTGGTTAAAACCAGACAACCTTACAAGAAATGCTAAAGGGAGTCTTTCAAACAGAGAACAAACAACAGCAAACAACAACTGACCATCAACACACATGATGACATAACCCAGAAACCAACCCAGTTATGGAACTATTCAAAGTAAATAACCTTACAAGATTGTAAACAGGGAACCAGAGACATCAATTGGCAAATGAGGACAACTAAAAACCAAAAAGAGGGAAAAAATTGTGCAGTTACAGAACTTGTAAATGGTGAGGAAGTCAAGACAATTGCAAGACAGAACGTATTGTTCTAAACTTGGGAAGAAAATTATAAGTTATAAATTACCCTGTAATTATAATTACCCTTGAAGAAAAATGATAAACATTCACATCAAAATTAATAAGAGGACAAGCACAAATATTTAGCAAATACTAAAACAATAACAACAAAGAAACTGATAACATGATTCATAAACAAAACGAGCTCAGCACAGAAAATTATATGGAACAAAGAAATCAGCAACATCACAAAAAAACACATAACAAAATGACAGCCACAAATTCATACTTGTCCATAATTACACTGAATGTAAATGGATTAAATGCACCACTCAAGAGACAAGAGAGTTGCAGACTGGATAACAAAACATAACCCATCAATATGCTGTCTGAAAGAGACACACCTTAGAGACAAAGACAAAAATAGACTAAAAATCAAAGGCCGGAAAAAGATATATCAAGTAAATGGCAACCATAAAAGAACAGGAGTGGCAATGTTAATTTCTAATAAAATTGACTTTAAGACAAAAAAAAAAAAAAATGCTATAAGAGACAAGAAAGGACATTACATAATGATTAAAGAAAAGATTGAACAAGAGGACATAACAATAATAAATATCTATGCACCCAATGAAAGAGCCCAAAATACATAAGTAAAACTTTAATTGAATTGAAAATACAAATAGATGACTCTACAGTCATGGTAGGAGACTTTAATACACCACTTTCAATCAAAGATAAAACAACTGGAAAGAAACTCAAAAAAAGATGCAGAAGAAATAAACAGTACAATCACAAAGTTGACCTTATAGACATCTACTGAGCATTTCACCTAACAGCACAATACACATTCTTTTCCAGGGCACATGGAACATTCTCCAAGATAGACCATATGTTAGGCTACAAAGCAAGCCTCAATAAATTTAAAAACATTGAAACACTGCAATGCATTTTCTCAGATCACAATGCTATAAAATTAGAAATCAACAGAAAAAGAGCAAACACATGGAAACTAAATAATACCCCTCTTGAAAATGACTGAGTAATAGAAGAAATAAAAAATGAAATTAAAAAATTCTTGAATCAAACAAGAATGAAAATACAACATATCAAAATCTTTGGGACACAGCAAAAGCAGGGATATGAGGCCAATTTAGAGCAATAAACGCACACTTCAAAAAAGAAGAAAGAACCAAAATCCACACCTTAACCCAACATCTTCAACATTTAGAGGAAGAGCAGCAAAAAGAGCCTACAGTCACCAGAAGAAAAGAAATAATAAAGATTCAAGCAGAAATAAATGAAACAGAAATAGAAAGACAATAGAAAAAATCAATGCGACTAGAAGTTGTTTTTTGAAAACATTAATTAAATTGACAAACCACTGGCAAATTTAACAAAGGAAAAGAGGGAGAGAATATAAAAAAATACAAGTAAGAAATGAATTGGGTGTTGTCACAACAGAACCAACAGAAATTAAAAGGATAATGTCAGGATACTACGAAGAACTGTACTCCAACAAATTTGAAAATCTAGAAGAAATTGACAGATTTCTAGAAACACAATATTTACCTAAACTAACACAAACTGAGGTGGAAATTTTGAACAGACCTATACCAAAAGGAGAAATTGAACAGTTATGAAAAATTGCCAACAAAAAAAAAGCCCTGGCCCAGACGGTTTCACTGGAGAATTCTACAGAATGTTCATAGAAAAACTGACACCAATCCTACTCAAACTATTCCAGAACACAGAAAAGGATGGAATCCTCCCAAATTCATTTTATGAAGCAAGCATAACCTTGATACCAAAACCAGGCAAAGACATCACTAAAAAAGGAAAACTACAGACCAATATCCCTCATGAATATAGATAGAAAAATCTTCAACAAAATCCTACCCAATAGACTCCAACAACATATCCAAAAAAATAATACATTATAAACAAGTGGGATTCATACCAGGTATACAAGGATGGTTCAACATTAGAAAAACAACCAATGTCATCCATCACATAAGTAAAATAAAGGAAAAGAACCACGTGATCATATCAATCAATGCAGAAAAGGCATTTGATAAAATCTAACACCTATTCCTGATAAAAACTCTCAGCAAAATAGGAATAGAAGGGAAACTCCTCAACATAATAAAGGGCATATATGCAAAGCCAACAGACAACATTATTCTCAACAGAGAGAGACTGAAACCATTCGCCTTGTGAACAGAAGCCAGACAAGGATGTCCTCTACCACCACTTCTATTCAACATTGTATTGGAAGTCCTAGCCAGGGCAATAAGGCAAGAAAGGGAATCAAGGCATCCAAATTGGTGAGGAAGAAGTAAAACTATGCCTATTTGCTGATGATATGATCCTACACATAAAAATCTAAGAAACTCAGCAAAAAAAAAAAACTACTGGAACTAATTGAGAGATTTAGCATAGTGGCAGGATACAAGATCAACATACAAAAATCCATTGGATTCCTCTATATCAGCAAAGAGATTGCTGAAAAGGAAATCAATATCATTTACAACAGCTACCAAAAAAAATACTTGGGAACAAATCTCACTAGGGACACAAAAGATTTGTACAAAGAAAACTACAAAAAACTACATCAAGAAACCATAGGTGTTCTACATAAATGGAAGAACATACCATGCTCCCAGAGAGGAAGATTGAACATTGTGAAAATGTCAATACTGCCCACAGTGATGCATACATTCAATACAATCCCAATCCAGATCCCATCAACATTCTTTAGGGATATGAGAAAACCAATTACTGATTTTATATGGAAAGGAAAGAGACCTCAGTTAAGCAAAGCATTACTGAGGAAGAACAAAGTAGGAGGTCTCATACTCCCAGATCTCAAAACCCACTATATACCCACAGTAGTCAAAACAGCCTGGTATTGGTACAACGACCAACACATAGACCAGCAGAACAGAATTGAGAACCCAGAAATAGATCCATCGACCTACGGTCAGCTGATCTTTGACAAATGGCCAAAATCCAATCAATGGGGAAGAGAATGACTCTGTAACAAATGGTGGTGGCAAAACTGGATATCCATTTGCAGAAAAATGAAACAAGATACATACCTCATGCCATGCACAAAAACTAACTCCAGACAAAGACTTAAATGTGAAACCTAAAACTATAAAGTTCATCAAAGAAAAAATAAAGGCATACTTAGGGGCCCTAATTTATGGCATAAATAGACTATCAAGCATAACCCAAAATGCACAAACAGCAGAAGATAAACTAGATGATTAAGGCATTCTAAAAATAAAATTCTTATGTGCATAAAAAGACTTATCCAAAAGAGTAAAAAGAGAACTTACAGAATGGGGAAAATATTCAGCAATATCTGACAAGGTATTTGTCTCTAAAATTTATAGAAAACTCCAAAACCTCAACATCAGAAAGACACACAATCCAATTAAAAAGTAGGCAGGAGATATGAACAGACACTTTACCAAAGAATGTATTCGGGCGGGCAACAAACACATAAAGAAACATTCACTATCATTAGCCATCAGAGAGATGCAAATCAAAACAATGAGATATTATCTCACCCCAGTACTAATAAAAAAGTTCAACAGGACAGAAAATAACAAATACTGGCAAGGATGTGGAAACATTGAGATTCTCATACACTACTGGTGGGACTGTAAAATGACGCAACCATTGTGGAAATCAGTATGGCAATTCCTTAAAAAGTTGGAAATAGAAATACTATTGGATCCAGCAATTTCATTATTAGGCATATATCTTAAGAGCCAGGACATGCACATCCATGTTCATTGCAACACTATTCACAATAGCAAAGAGATGGAAACAACCTAAGTGCCCATCAGTGAAGGAATGGATAACAGAACTGTAGTACATACATACAGTGGAATACTATGCAACACTAAAGAATATTATAGAATCCATGAAACACCACATAACGTGGCTGAACTTGGAGGATATTATGCTGATGAAATAAGTCAATCACAAGGACAAATATTGTATTAGTCCACTATTGTAAAAAGTCAAAAAACAGGTTTGAATATGGAAGGAAATTTCTTCATTGATTACCAGGGATGGGAAGGGAAGGGAAGAAAAATCACTAGATAGGATATATATATATAATGTTATTGTTGTTGTTAGGTGCTGTCAAGTCAGCTCCAACTCTTAATGACAACAAAACAAAATATTGCCTGGTCCTGTGCTGGCCTCACAATCATTGCAGCCACTGTGGCAATCCATCTCATTGAGAGTCTTCACCTTTTCACTGACCCTCTACTTTACCAATCATGATATCCTTCTCCAGGGAATGGTCCCTTCTGACAATATGACCAAATTGTTGTTGTTGTTGTTATGTGCCGTCGAGTCAGCCCTGACTCATAGCGACCCCTCCTTGGGTTTCCGAGGCAGTATCACTACGGAAGTAGGATTGCCCAACCTTCCTTCCGAGGAGTGGCTGGTGACCAAATTAGGTGAGATGAAGTCTGGCCATTCTCATTTCCATGGAGCATTCTGGCTGCACTTGTTCCAGGACAGAGTTGTTCATTCTCTGGCAGTCCATGATATTTTCAGCATTCTTCATCAACACCACAACTAAAAAGCATCAACTTTTCTTCTGTCTTCCTTATTCAGTTTCCAGCTTTCACATGCATATGAGGCTATTGAAAATACCCTAGTTTGGATTAGTCATATCTTAGTCTTTAAAGAGAAATCTTTGCTCTTCAGTACTTTAAAGAGGACTTTTGCAGCAGATTTGCCCAATGCAATACATCATCTGATTTCTTGACTGCTGCTTCCATGGGTGTTGATTTTGGATATGAGTGAAATGAAATCCTGACAACCTCAATCTTTTCTCCATTTTTCATGATGTTGCTTATTCCAGTTGTAAGGATGTTTGTTTTCTTTATGTTGGGGTGTAAACCATACTGAAGGCTATAATCTTTCATCATCAGTAAGTGCCTTCCCCCAATCCTGATGCTGTATTCTTCTTCATATTGTCCAGCTTCTTGGATTATTTCTCAGCATGAAGATTCAATAAATGTGGTGAAAAGATACAACCTGATGCACACCCTTCCTAATTTTAAACTATGCACTATCCTCTTGTTCTGTTCCAATGACAGCCTCTTGGTCTATGTGCCAGGCTCCTCGGGAGCACAATTAAGTGTTCTGGAATTCCCATTCTTTGCAATGCTATCCATAATTTGTTATGATCTACACAGTCGAATGCCTTTGCACTGTCAGTAAAATGCAGGTAAATATCTTGGCTTTAAGCCAAGATCCATTCGGCATCAACAATAATAATCCTCATTCTTCTGGATTTATCTTGAATTTCTGGAAGTTCCCTATTGATATACTGCTACAGCTGTTTTTGAATTACCTTCAGCAAAATTTTACTTGATAATGATGATTTTACATGATATTGATGATATTCAAAAATTTCCACATTCTGTTAGATCACCTTTCTTTAGAATGGGCACAAATATCAATCTCTTCCATTAGTTGACTAGGTAGCTGTCTTCCAAATTTCTTGGCATAAACAAGTATGTGCCTCCAATGTTGCATGCATTTTTTGAAATATTTCAATGGGTATTCCATCAATTCCTGCAGTCTGTTTTTCACCCACTCCTTCAGTGCAGCTTGGACTTCTTCCTTCAGTAACACTGGTTCTTCAGAAGAGCAGTGTTTGCACAGGAAGACAGCTCAAGGGGTAGGAGTGCATGGGAGGGAAGTAACAGGTTACAACAGGGAAGAGGAAAGTACAGAGAGGAAGTTGGAAGAGAGCTGTTACATTGTGGGGAATTGCAGTCAATGTCATGAAACTAAATGTGTATGAACTGCTGTATGGAAAATGAATTTGCTCTGTAAACTTTCACCCAAATCACAATAAAAATTTTCTTTAAAATTAACTAACTAAATAAATAATAACATTGGTTCTTGATCATGTGCTACCTCCTGAAATGGTTGAAGTGAAGCTTCTGTGGAAGGAAGATGGGGCAATCTACTTCTGTAAACCCAGTTGGAAACCCAATGGGGGTTGCTATGAATCAGAGTTGACTCAGTGGCAGTAGGTTTGGCATGTGTGTGTGCAGTGAGAGAGAGAAAGAGAGAGAGAGAATTTATTTCAAAGAAATGGCTCACACAGTTGTAGAGGTTGGCCAGTCCAAAGTCCATGGTCAGACACCAAGCTAGAGGCTTCTCATAACTCACATGGCTACAGGGGCTGACTAACCCAAGATTGCAGGTCAGATGGCAAGCTGCAGTGGCTGATGAATCCAAGATTGTAGGTAAGATGGCAGGCCAATAGCTCAAGTCCAAAGAACTGGAGGTCAGATGCTGAGGAGCCAGATCAGAATCCAGAATGAGCCAAAAGCCAGAGAGCTTTGCTAGAGTGATATTGGAAGTAGACCACATCCATAAGGAAATTCCCTTTCAATTGATAGGCTACTCACAGCAGATTTCATCATGGCGATAATAACATTATATCAGATCTCATCATGGGGGAGCACTACATCATAACTGCTAAACTACTGAGAATAATGGCCCAGCCAAGTTGACACACAAACTTAACTATCATAACACCTATCAACAACATAGGGTAGCCAAGAAAACACAAGTGATATTACTTACAGTTTTAAGGAAGCCAACTTCAGGGCCAGCAGTCATTGACTTAGGCTGCCAGATAAGTACAAAGTACTTTTCAAGTGCTCTCATACTATACCATCAGGGATCCTGTATGTTTGTTGAGTATTAATTTAGGCAGGATAGTTTATGGGGAAGATATATAAAATGAGAACACTGTCATATCCCTAACATCATATCATTATTTTTATGCTTCAAAGTCCTTATTAATCAGTTTATCATAAACCCTGAAATAAAAATAGGTATTTATGTTTCTAATTAGTTCATGTATCTGCGAATGAACATTACCTACTGTAAGAACACCTACTGCCTGAACAATATCTCTCAGAAAGATCAGCACAAGGCCGGTCCCCATGAAGCAGAGGTTAAAGATGTCCCAAATGTCCAAACTACCATGTCACTTCATCATTTCAGACATTAACTACTCCTCCTCCTCCTCCTCCTCTCAGTAATTTCCCCCGACTTAGGTTTCTGTATTTCACTATAACATCTCGCAGAATTCACAGACACCCAAGGGATTGTCTCATGTAGTAGTGGTAGAGGCTGGCAGGGTGGCAAGTCCCAGGTCCGTGAGTGGCTCTGGAGGATCCTCCCAATTCTAAGGGTTTGATGAACCTCGATCAGCAGATCAGATGATGGCTGCTGTCCCAAATCCAGGGGTGAGATGAGGATGAGCCAAAACACAAAAACAGAGAAAAAGGAGGGCTAACCTTCCCAGGAGATTCGTAGGTATACCCTCCAGGAAGCTAAGGATGGTGATTTGAATTATATCCTCCAGCAAGGCAGGACTCAAGATACTTTCCACCTGTGTTGCCCCAACAGAAATAACCTAAGTAGATGACTTTAACAATCAGCAGCTCAAGGAAAATCCCATCACAGACCCCATTGCTGTTCATTATAGGGAAAGACTACTACCAGCTGCCCAGCCAAGTTGATACCTGACCTTAATTACCATACCACTCCAAATAGGCATGGATAATAGGATTTACAATACATCACAGAATGGAGGACAATGGCTAGAAGGGCCACATCAAGCAATTCACTGCATTGCCCCCCCCCCCCGGCTCTTCTAGCCATTAGCCTTTTCATCCTTGAAAGATTAATTTGCCCCTCCCAATCATGTTACCAGTTCCAAGGTCATTAACAATTAGTCTTTCAGTAAGGCAAAGAGTCCTAAGGGTGAGATTATTCAGATACCAGCCATTCAGGTCTGCTGTATTTGTCCATCTGATCCAAAAGTTTTTCTCATTGTCTTCCTTATAGTGTCTGATAATATTTAACTGAGATAATGTTATTCCCTTGTTCTGAGTCTATCTTTAGGTATCAGCATAATGTTGGATTTCCCCCACTGCATAACCCATTTATTCATTCCTTTACCTTCAGCTATTATTTCTCCTTCCTTCCATTTGTCCTTTATTTTTACCCAGACTTTCCCACTTTGGGAGGGGACATCAAGTTCAGCCATTGTGTCTATCCAGATTGCTGGTAGCAAGATCAGTCTAGCAAGTACTTCCCCCTCAGTCCACTCCCATTCATGCTGGATATGGTTACACAGGTACAAAACTAGTGGGCTATCTCGACCACTGGGCAGGACGGTAGTATTCACTGTCAACCCTAGCTTGGCCAGCTGGGGAGAAGGTACAATCCATCCCATAAGGCCCTTGGGAATTCTGGCATACAAGTTCAGAGGTATAGAAACAGTTTCTTGCTTAGGGATCACCCCAGCCTCTGGCACCCGCAGCTGCATCCCAGGTCCAGGGACCACAGCTTCTGGCAGAAAGGAAGCAACATTAGGTGATGTAGGGAAAATTGTACAGTGGCACCAGCATCTTCCCCTACCCCTTCTTCCCTAGATCCCCCAGAAAAACATAGGAATCTGTCAAGTGGTGATCCTCCCTTTGCCCCCCTCATGTTGAGTGTGAGCACACATTCATGAAAGCATGTGAGCCAGCTCTTTAGGCCTTTATCTCCCCCAGTTTTAGACAACAAATGTTTCTATTGCCCATTTCAGTTCTTATCAAACCATTACTTTGAGGATGGTGTGAAACATGGTATGTCCACTTAATATGTTTTTTGGCCCATTGCTGCACCCTACAGGATGTAAAGTGCATTCCTTGGTCTGAGGAAATATAACTTGGTGGCCCAAATTGGTACAGTATCTTTTGTTCCAATCCTTTAATGCTGTTTTTGGCATTTGCATCTGTCACAGGACAAGCAAAGACCAATCCAGAGTAAGTATCTATTCCTGTGAGGACCCATTTATAGCCACCTGGAGCCACTGGTGTCATTGGTCCTATATAATCGACTTGCCAGCTGTGTGCAGGGCCTTCCCCCTGGGGAATCAGCCTCATAGCCATTTGTAACCTCTGTCCTTCTTGCTGACAGACAGAGCAGTCCTTATTGGCATTTCGTACCTCAGAGGGTGCAAGAGGGATGTGCCTTGAGTCAGCCCATTTCTCCATTGCTACAGCACCCCCATGTCCACTCATCTCATGAACCCAACTGGCCACCTCAAGGGAACGTACGAACATATCCACTTGCTGATTTCAATCACCTTCTTTTCCAGAAAGGGGATTCTTCTGATGGGCATCGACATGGCTTACTCTAATGCATCCTCTGAACTCCCAGAGTGCTTTCCATAGGTCCATGCCCCACACAGGGGTCCCCTTAATAGTCCAATTTTTCCATCGCCCACTTGCCTGACCATATAGTCAGGCCATTGGCGATTGCCCATGAATCAGTGAAAATCCAAACATACGGGCTCTCACCATTGCCCAATTCTTCCATGACAGCTAAGAAGACAGCATGCAGTTCAGCCCATTGGGCTGACCTGTTTTTACCTTCTTCAATAAGGGTCTTTCCGTCTGCTGGTCTTAATGCAGCAGCTTTCCATGTCAGTTGTTGTCCATGTACCCTGGAGCTGCCATCTGTGAACCACGCAGCCTTCTGTTGATTCACAGAAAGTTGTTCATATGGCACTGTCCATGTGGCAATGGGTTCTAGCAGCTTCTCGGGTGGTTCCAGGGTAGGACCTATAGGAAAGGAGGCTACCTGCTCATGGATACGATGGGTACCTCCTTGCATCCCTCCAGTTGCTTGTTCTTGAATAAACCATTTCCATTTTATTATGGAACTATTTTGGGCACCACCTTCCTTATCAGAGTGTTTCTCTGACATGACCCAAGACATTATGGGTATTTCAAGTCTCATAATAATTTTATGCCCTTCTGTCATTGAAGCAGTCTCAATCAATGCCCAATAGCAGGCAAGCAATTGCCTTTCAAATGGCGTGTATCATGCTGCAGCATCTGGAAACTTTCTAGTCCCAAATCCCAGTGATTGTCATAGGGCCGCATTCTCAGGTTTTTGCCATAGGCTCCAGTCTGCATAAGCACTTGTAGCAGACACCTCCAAAATCATGTCTAAATGTGGATCATAAGGACCCAAAGGCAAGGAGAGTAAGATTGCTTTCTGTATTTCAGACATAGCCGGCTGTTGCTCCGGCCCCCATTCAAATGTACTTTTTCCCCTAGTGGCTTTATGGATAAGAGCCAGCAATACACCTAGGTGTGGAATATGTGTTCTCCAGAATCCAAATAAACCAATTAAATGTCGGGCTTTCTGCTTAATCTTGGGGGTAGGTAGTGACAGCAACTTATTTTTGGTTACCTGTGGAATGTCACAGGTGGCTCCTGCCCAAGTTATTCCCAAGAATTTCATGGTTTGGGCAGAGCCCTGGATTTTTGCTGGATTTATTAACCAGCCTCTATTGGTCATGTGGTCCACCACTATTTTCAAATCTGCCCTAGCCTGTCCTTCTGTGTTTGATATCAACATAATGTCATCAATATAACGTATCACTGTACTTGAAATCTGTACCAAGTCCAAGTCTCTCCTAACCAAGCAATGACAGTAAGTTGATGAATTCAAATAACCCTGGGGCAAAACTCTGAAAGTATACTGAGAGCCTTCCCACGTGAAAGTAAACCGTGACTGTCTCTTTTCCAAGATTGGTATGGAGAAAAAGCCATTTGCAAGATCAATCACTGAGTACCAGTCTCCTTTGGCCTGTTGTATTTTCTGCACCACCGATACCATGTCTGGAACGGCTGAAGCCACTGGTGGCACCACTTTATTTAGGCCTCGGTAGCCTACTGTCAGTCTCCAGGAGCCATTTGCCTTTTTCACAGCCCACATAGGGCTATTATACAGAGAATTTGTTGACACCAACACTCCAGCTTTCAGCATGTTTTTAATCAAAGCACTAATTTCCTTCTGTCCACCAGGTATCCTATCCTGTTTCGAGTTAACAACCTGAGTGGGTTCCGGCAATTCTAATGGTTTCCATTTAGCATATCTAATCAATACTGGCCTAAGGGCAGACTTACACGTCTTCAGTTTTACAATATCAGGTAGAGGGAGATTTCTCCAGTTCGACATAATATCCATACCAATAATACATTCAGGCAAAGGAGATGCAACTACTTCATACAACATCTGTTTAAATCTTCCAGTTCTCATCCAAACTTTCACCTTAGTCCCATCAACTGTTGTATCCCCATATGCCCCTAGTCTAACCTTAGGCCCCTTCAACATTTCATTGACAAGTTTTGGGATGACGGTACATTGGGCTCCTGTGTCCAGGAGTCCCAAGAAGGTCTCTTCCCCACCCCCAGGCCATTTTACCCACACATGTGCATATGGCCTCAGGTCCCCTGCTGGGGGCTGGACTAGAAGACCCTGGCCCCCCTGTCAGTCTCTGCTTCAACTGGTCCCAGGTGGGAGTTCCTATTACTAAATTCCTCCTGAGTGGAGTGAATAGAACGAACTTGTCTAGGCCTCCTTAAAGTGGGGGGACCAGCAGGAGTTTCCATTAGTCCACCCAATCTCCTGTAGTGCTGCATCAGCACCCTTGTCTCTACTCCATCAATGTCTGCTATATTCATCCCATTCCTTAACAACCATTGAAAAATCTCCAACCTGTTGAGATAAGTTCTTTCCCTATTGCCCCTTTCCATTCTCCTATTAATCACTCTTATGCTTCTTGACCTGACATAGCTTCTCGAATTGTTGCTTTGTTTTGCAACAGCAGAGTTACATGGGGTGCCCATGTAGAAGGAGCTCCCTTGATTACTATATCTGCCATGACCTGTGTAAGGGGCATTATCATTGGGTGAATATCCCAATCACCATAAAGCCATTCCAGCATGGCTTGCATAAGCAGTACATCAGCTGTTTCCTCTGGAGTGTTCCAGGGGGTATTTAGAGGGGAAGGGGGGCAGTTTTCCTTCTCAGGGTACACAAACCTGACTGCAAATTTTATCCATTCCAACAGACTGGCTGCCCCCTCTGGGTTAACCGCCCTGTAAATGGATCTTGGATCAACCTTTGTGCCTGTTCCATAGTGTGTTGTTGGTCTTGCATCAATCCAAACATACTCTTACACTCTGCAGTATTCAAAACTAAAGACACCACCCCTAAATTAGTCACTCTCACAATCCATTTTAGTAAAGGTTCCTTGGGAAGCTGACCATACCAATCTACAAACTGAAGCAGCTCTTTCACACTATACTCTCTGCTTTCAATAGTTTCTTGGCTTTGCCCACTCCCTTCCCGCACTACCTTTTTGGTGACCAGTGGTCGCATTGATACTGCCTGTTGTTCTAACACAATTTTTCCTTTCTGGGTAGACCTTGAAACTAGGGGGTCACAGCTCTAATTGGACTGGATCTCAGCTTGATTCAGTGCTACAACCCAGCTCTACATTCTTTTTCCCTACCATTGCAGCTATTACTGTAACAGCAACCAAGGAATTGTAAGTCTCGCCTTTTCCTCGTCATTCTGTATTTCCATATACATACAACTAGCCCATTCCTCAAGAGTTAGATCCACCCCTCCTAAATCCCATGAATAGCTTTTGCCTTGACCTGACAGGGTGACCAATCTCAGCAAAAGAGCTCCTTCAATCCATGGGTGTCTTTGATCCCATCCAGGAGTCAAAGGTTTCTTACTTTCCTCTTTATCTCCTTTCTCCCAAAACCACATATTCCAGTGAGTCTGGGCCGTTGCAGCAAATCCCACCATTCTGACACCAATTGCTCAAATAATTTCTCTCAGAAAGATCAGTAGAAAGCTGGTCCCCATGAGGTGGAGGTTAAAGATGTCCCAAATGTCCAAACTACCATGCCACTCCATTATTTCAGACATTAATTCCTCCTCCTCCTCCTCTCAGTAATTTCCCCCATCTTAGGGTTCTGTATTTTGCTGTAACACCTCACAGAACTCACAGACACCCAAGGATTCGTCTCACACAGTAGTGGTGGAGGCTGACAGGCTGGCGAGTCCCAGGTCCGTGAGTGGCTCTGGAGGATCCTCCCAATTCTAGGGGTTTGATGAACCTCGATTAGCAGATCAGATGATGGGTGCCGTCCCAAATCCAGGGGTGAAATGAGGATGAGCCAAAACACAGAACTGGAGCAAAAGGAGGGCTAACCTTCCCAGGAGATTCTTAGGTATACCTCCCAGGAAGCTAAGGGTGGTGATTTCAATTATACCCTCCAGCAAGGCAGGACTCAAGATACATTCCACCTGTGTTGCCCCAACAGCAATAACCTAAGTAGATGGCTTTAACAATCAGCAGCTCAAGGCAAATCCCATCACAGAGCCCATTGCCATTCATCATAGGGAAAGACTACTACCAGCTGCCCAGCCAAGTTGACACCTGACCTTAACTACCACACCTCTCCAAATAGGCATGGATAATAGGATTTATAATACATCACAGAATGAAGGACAATGGCTAGAAGGGCCATATCAAGCAATTCACCACAACTATCCATTACTCCTCTCCAGCTGAAAGAAATGGGGGTGCATTCAACTTGTTCCCCCACTCTTTCCACAAATTTAAGGTACAAGACATTTCTTTCCATCCTACCTAAGCTGAGAACTTGTCTGCAGGTCACTAAATCGTAGACTTGGCAGAAACCCTGATGCTGTTGGGCATGAAGGAAGGGAGAAGAGAAATGGTGATGTAGAGAGAGGGGCACAAGTGTAGGAGCTGCCTGCATTCCCTTTCTCTTTGACTGATGCATGTTAAGTTCCCCATCATGAGTCAAGTGAAGAGCACAGAAAGTGAGAAGGTGAGGCTTAAGGTGTCTTTATGGTACTCCCCCAAAAAACCCTCTGGACAAAGATTCCCTCCCCCCCCAACAAAAACTTGTGTGTTACTTTGTCCCTGGTAGGCACTGGTGCATGTGCCTGGGAGCAATAGGTTGAGACTGAGATCTCCTAGGCCAGAGAGTATGCAGGGAAGGCCTCCAGAGAGCAATAAGTTGCCTGCAAAAGAGAACTGATATCAAGATGCCTGTCATACTGGAAGAATTGTTTCAGAAGTAGCACCAACCAGCAGAAAGAGAACATTCAACTCTTCATGAACATTCTTTCTCCCTCCTCCTCTTCCCTATGTAGGAAGAAAAAGAGCCAAGAGGAGGGAAGAAGAATGACATTACCATGACCTCAAGGAAGAGCTGTTGTAGCTAGAAGCTGAGCCTGCACCTGAAGAGTAGGAAGACCTAAGAGTTAAATATGAGATTAAAGATTTTAAATGGGCAGG
>NW_006922160.1:1309204-1310719 GCF_000298275.1 Orycteropus afer afer
AGGAATAGGCAGACAAGCGACACAGACCCTCTTCAACAAAGAAAAGAAAAACCAATTGACAGAGATACAGAAGATAATCCTGGAGCCCTGAGCTTTGAAAAGAACTATACAGAAGTGAATTAAGCACCAACTAGTGGAAAAACCTGAACAAAAACAGTGAGTACAGAGACAGTTGGAGTTGCAGACTGTCAGCTACTCTGAGACCAACAGCCTGAATAGTTCCAAGTGGTGTTGGGACCTGAGAATTGACATAAAAAAGATCAGCCCTGGTCACTAAGGGCTGTAGGGATGACTGCACTCGTGGCCTATGACTAGGAAGGGAAACATCAAGGTGGGAAACAACCTGAGCTGTTGACTTTTCACTGTCCGGAGGGCACAGCCATTTTGATTGTTTACACGCAGTAGCCATTTGGATATTCAAAGTGACTGTGGACAGGCTATTTGGAATGTTTATAAGCGGCAGCCATTTTGGATATTTAAAGTGACCGAAGGCGCAGCCATTTGGAATGCTTACAAGTGGCAGCCATTTTGAATATTTAAAGTGACCAAGGACACATCCATTTTGAATGCTTACAAGTGGCGGCCATGTTGGATATTTAAAGTGACTGTGGACGCAGCCATTTGGAATGTTTATAAGCAGCAGCCACTTTGGATATTTAAAATGACCAAGGGTGAAGCCATTTTGAATGTTTACAAGTGGCAGCCATTTTGGATATTTAAAGGGACCAAGGGTGCAGCCTTTTGAATGTTTACAAGCAGTGGCCATTTTAGATATTTAAAGGGACTGAGGGCACAGCCATTTTTAATGTTTACAAGTGGTGATCATTTTGAATATTTAAAGTGACTGAGGGAGCAGCCATTTTGAATCTTTACAAGTGCTGACCATTTTGAATATTTAAAGTGACTGAGGGCACAGCCATTTTGAATCTTTACCAGTGGCAACCATTTTGGATTTTAAAGTGATAGCATCCTCATTCAGATTCCAGGGACCTAGGAATAGGCTCTGTTTGCCAAGGGCAGCAGGGACATACGAGAGGCTGACAACAGGAAAGAAGACAGGTAGTGAGTATATAAGTGCTGTCAACTAGTGAATAGAGGAGCACACCACAGTACCCTGTTTGTGTAGATAACATAAAAACAAAGAAAACGAAAATCATAGACAAGTCACTCCAACATACAATCACCAATTAAATATAAGCACAAAAATATCACAATGCCTCAGAGACAACAGAGCATCACAGTCCACACAAAGAAGCAAGATAAAGCAGGAGAAACAAGGAACCAGGATACAGACCTGAAACATATCCCTGAGGAAGACACAGCATTGGAACTCCCTGATAAGAAATTTAAAAGAATTATATTTAGGTGTCTTTAACAAATTGAGAGACAGATCAAGGAAAACACAGAGAAAACCCTAGAGCAATTTCAAAACACAATACAAGAACAAAATGACAAAATAAATGAAAAATTAGAAATGATACAAAATCTACACACTGAAATCCAGAAGATTAATAC
>NW_006922160.1:1311744-1332520 GCF_000298275.1 Orycteropus afer afer
TAACACGATTCATAAGCAAAACAAGCTCAGCATAGAAAATTGTATGGAACAAAGAAATCAACACCACGAAAAAGCACATAACAAAAATGACAGCAACAAATTCATATTTGCTGATAATTACATATCTGGCAAGGGACTTATCTTTAAGATTTATAGTGGAAGAGTGGATGACCAAACTATGGTACATACATATAATGGAATGCTATGCAGTACTAAAGAATAATGTACAGTCTGCAAAACATCGCATAATATGGATGAACTTGGAGGACATTATGCTTAGTGAAATAAGTCAATCACAGAAGGACAAATACAGTATTAGTTTGTTGTTGTGGAGGGTCAAGGAAAGGTTTATATATGGAAGGAAACTTTATTTGTTGGTTGTCAGGGGTGGGAAAGGAGGGGAGGGAACACTGCAAAAAAAAAATGCATTGACCCATGTCACTTTAGGTTTGTGTATTTCACTGTACATAAATTATATTTCAGTAAAATGCATTTAAGAAAAAAAAAAAAGATCAGCAGGCAACACAACAGGTCACTGGTTCAAGCTCAGGCCAAAAGTGTCAATAAGCTAGAGACATTTCTCAAAGCTTTTCCATATATACTGAAAGCAAGCCACACCCCAAAGGCAACTGCCCTTCAACTGCTCACAGCAGATTCCACCATGGGGGTAATTACAATCTCATCACAGGGATAACTACTACATCCAGCTGCCAAACCACTCAAAACCACGGCCCAGCCAAGTTGACACACAACCTTAACTACCACATCTATTATATATATTTGTCTCACATTCAGAAGTTTCTAGTGTTTTGGGGACTGGGCAGTGTTTCGTTCTGTTGTACATTGGGTCACTATGAGTTGAAACTAACTCAATGTTCACTATGAGTTGAAACTAACTTAACTGTTATTGGGAAACCACTGTGTCTATGAACTTCCTTAAGATCATTTCAGCTGAGTGAAGAAAGGAAAGAAAGAGGACAAGAGTGGAAGACCATATTGGAGGAAGCTGCAGTAGAACTGGGCCAGAGATGATTTTAACTTAGCTAAAATTATAGCAGCAGAGTCCAAGAGAAGTGAATGGATGCAAGAGATATTTAGGAGGTAAAATAGACAGGACTTGATAAGGAAAAGATAGAAATCAAGGAGAATTCTCTGGTTTCTCATTTGAGCAACTGGCTAGCTAGTGGTACCACCACTCACTGAGACAGTGAACACAGAAGCAGGCTTTTATGAAGGGAAGAGTTAGTGTGTGGTGGGGAGGATGGGGAGAGTAGGTACAGTTTTAGATATATTGAATTTGAGATGCCTATGAGCTATGAGTCGGGGCCGACTCGACGGCAAATAACAACAACAACATGAGCTTCCAGGAGTATCTTGCCAACAGACATTTTGAAATATACAACTGGAACTTCAAGGACAGGACTGGGCTGGAAACAAACTTGTGGGAGACATCAATATAACAATGATTATTGAAGCCATGGGAAGAGTTGAGATCATCTAGGGATGACACACAGTATGTGAAGGTGACCAAGGTCAGAACTCTGAGGAACATCAAAATTTAAGGACTGGGTAGAGGAAAACGGGCAGGATAAAGGACTAAATAAAAGTGGCAGAAGTGGAAGGAAATAGATGTGTATAAAGTCACAGAAGCCTAGGGAAGACAATGTATCAAGGAGAGAATTAAATAAATTAAATGTTTAATGACATTAGGTAAAGACAACAAGGATGATCTTACCTTTTGGACCAGAACATCCAAAGCCTATTGACCATAAGTTCCCTATCCACTAGACCAGTAGTTCTCAAAGTGTCATCCCCATAGCAGTAGTTTCAATATCTGAGAACTTGTTAAAACTAAATAGTTGCCATTCAGTCAAATCTGATTCATGGTGACCCTTATGTAGAATTGGCCTCCATAGGTTTTTCAAAGGCTGAGTTATCAGAAGTGTATCACCAGGTCTTTCTTCTGAGACACCTCTGAGTGGACTGGAACCGCCAACCTTTTGGTTAGCAGCCTAGTGTTAACCATTTACACCACACTGGAAACATAAGAACACGTTAGAAATGAAAATTATTGGGCTACACCTTATACCTACTGAACCAAAAACTCTTGGGTGGGGGCCAGCAGTTTGTTTCCTTAAGCCCTCTGGTGGCTCTGTTCAAACCCACAAGTTGCAGAAGGAAGATGGGACAATCTGCTTCCATTTACCACCTTGGAAACCCAATCTGGGTTGCTATGAGGTGGAATCAACTCCATGGCAGTGAGTTTGGTTTTTGGTTTTCGTCTGGGTGATGTGATACTTGCCTAAACTATCACTCAGCTAAAGTATACAGTGCTCAGCAGAACATTTAGGAACCAACCCCATTTCTGATAAACACATTTTTCTTCAGATCTGTTAATATATTTTGCCAAGTTGTTGGAGCCTGACCAGAAGTTTGTCAATATGACATTCACTGTAACACAAGTCTTATCTTTTATTTTATTGTTCCTGTCCTACAACCAACCAACCAGTCAACGACCTACCACTTGCCCCTCCATCCAGGATATCTTTCTTTATAACTTCTGTTTATTCATAATATCTAATTATTCACAGACTCTGCTACTGTAAAGCTTCTCTTTGTGCGTTTTTTCAGCTTCCGATCCTGCTATCAACTTAATAACTCTGTATTTCATGGTTTAAATTCCTGAGAGACATATATTGCTGGTTAGACTGTAAATTGGTACAATTTGGGAGCGTAAGTTGTTATCATTTATCAAAACAATAAAATAAACATAGCCTTTGACTCAGTAAATCCACTTATAAAAATTTTTCCTACAGATACACTCGCACATGTGCACAAAGAAAGGAATTCTCTTCCCCTTCAGTCAGGGAGGGGCCGAGTCATCCACCCTCAGACACCGGAGGCTCCTCTTCCCCACCAGTCAGGATTACCCGCCCAGAGATGTTGGGGGAACCCTGGTCACCCACATTCCAGGGCTCCTTTACCCTATGACTCAGGGCCCAGGTCACCCACATTCGAGTACTCTTCTCTCCTTTCAGTCAGAGAGGCCTGTTCACACTTTAGCCAAGCAGGGGATAGATCACACCTCAGTTTAGTCAGTTAGAAGCTGCTAGGGAAGCCCTCGCTGTCTCGCGACTCGCCCGCCCGCCTCCCAACACCGGTCCAAGCCGGCTGCAACTTAATTTTGTCTTTTTTTCTCCTGAGGAGGAAGGACGCGCGTGCTGCCCCCAAGCACAGTGACAGCGGCTCTAACCCGGCAGTCCGCCGTCTGCCATCCGCCATCCGCCACCCGCCGCCTGTGGGCGGGGCTCGATGGGTGGGAGGGGGAGGACCGTCGGAGGCCGGGCTCGGGGCGGGGCCGGCGGGGTGATGGCCCGGGTTGTCGCCGCTGCCGCCACAGCCTCAGTAGCAGGAGCCGGAGTCACCGCTGCGGTGCTGCTGCTGCCGCCGCCTGGGTCGTTGGCTGCCCGCGCACTGGCTCGGCCGGGCCCGCAGCCATGGAGGAGTTCATCGTGATCTCGGACGACAGCGGCTCTGAGAGTTCCGGGGCACCCCGCTCGGGCCGGGCGCGAAGGATCCGCCGGGCCCTGTCCCGGACCCCCGGCGCAGTGCCCCGCCGGACAGTGGTGAGTGAGCGAGCCTCCGCTTGCCCAGTCCCCCGGGCGAAGGGGAGGCGGCGCACCGGCCCCGCCCGCCGCTCCCTGGCGCCTCACAGCTGCTGCCACTTCCCGCCTTGCCGCCTTCCCGGCCTCTCAGGCCGGGAGGAGCGCGGCGGGACGGGCTAGGCGGCCTGGTCTCCTGGGCTCAGCGCTCAGCCCCGAGCCGACTGGGTATGGCAAGCTGCGGCCGAGCACATGGACGACATTCTGCGCGCTTGGGGCAGGGGTGCCAGGGCCCGCAGCAGGAGGCGGTCTCAGACTTGGCCGCCGACGCCCCTAGAGCCTGGGCTGGCGGGCCAGGTCGGGGCGGGGGCTGTGGGGGATCAGGCGGGATAACAGCCCGGACACTGACCTCGAGGCTGGAAAGCTGAGCGTGCCATTGTTTGGCTTGCGGTGGGTACAGATGTGTGCGAGAAGGTGGTAACAGGAGCCCAGGCTGAGAGGGAGGGCGGACAACGCCGAGCCTAGCCAGATGGTGGCTGCGCTCCAGGGCCTGGCTGCAGAGCTTGGGTCCCCATTTTGGAGTGGTGCCGGAGGGTGATTTATTTGTCTTAGCAAACATTTAACCATGTACCTAGTACTGAGGGGGTAGGGAGGGAAGCAACATGCACTATTTCCATTTCCCTCAGGCCCCTTCATGTTTGTCCTTCCTAAGGTGGCAAATAAAAACATCTATGGTCCCTGCCATTCCAGAATACTCCACAGATACTTAACTGAACCCCACTATGAACCCGATATTCTAGGGGCTGGGAATACAGTGAAGAAACAACACCTGTGGTTTCTGTTGTAGAAGGTGATATATTCAACAAATAGTTATTGAATTTCTACTTGAGGGTGGTAGGTGAGCAGGCTCTCTATCAGAAGACATCTGACCTCTAGTAATCTCCCTAGCCTCCCAAAGCCATGCTCCAGAAATAAAAATAAAATAATTATCAGACTAATGTTATTTGTAGGAGCTCTGGTAGCGTAGTGCCTAAAGGCACTTGACTGCTAACCAGAAGGCTGGCGGTTCAAACCCACCAGCCACTCCTCGGAAGGAAGATGGGGCAATCTACTTCCGTAGTGATACTGCCTCGGAAACCCAAGGAGGGGTCGCTATGAGTCGGGTCCGACTCGACGCACATAACAACAACAACAATGTTATTTGTACAGAATTGTAACATAAGTAAAATACCTTGTCTGCTTCATGTGCAAACACTCCTTCAAGACAAATCTGCTAGCTTCTGCTGCCCCAATTCCCTTTCCAGCAGATCTGCCGTCCCTAAGCCTCCACTGTGGGCCTGCTCTGTGTCCCAGATACAGTGCTTAGTGCTAGGTGATTGCTATAGAATGAATGGCATGCAAGACCAGTTAACATATTATGTTGCCGTGGGTCAAGCAAGAGGGATTATTATCAGTAGACCTCAGTAAAAAAAATTAATTGGCTTGGACAGACACAAGAGATTTTCAAGGTAGAAGTGACTGGGCGTGGTGACTGAATGGATGTGCCCAGTGCTGTGGCAGAGTGTATGAGACAAAGTAAATCCACAGTAAGAATTTGTTGGATAAAAATGTGTGAAGGGATGGGAGAGAGGGAGCAGTTCAAGTGAATGTTTGCTAAGTAAGAGTGAGCATAAGAGAAGGACCTGGCTCAGGGTGGCAGAGATGCTGAATTCAATTTCTACCTTCTGGGTTTTAAGTGCTAATGGGAAGTGGAACTGGATATGGCCAGCCCAGAGGAGCTGCACATGGGGGAGTGAAACTCTGGAGAGAAGTCAGGGCTGGAGAGACTTGGCAATCACCCAAATAGAAAGAAACATTGAAAGTCTAGCAGTGACTGAGATCATTAAGAAAGAGAATATAGAGACAAAAAAAGTAGGAGAAAAAATTGTTACTGTTGTTAGGTACCATTTAGTTGGCACTTACTTATAGTGACCTCATGTATATAGAATGAAGTGCTGCCCTGTGTGGCAGCATTGTGTCAGTCAGTGCCATTGAGGATCTCCCTCTTTTTTGCTGACCATCTACTTTACCAAGCATAATGTCTTTCTCCAGAGATTGGTCCCTCCTGGAATATGTCTGACATATTCTGACATGTCAGAAGTAAATGAGATGAAGTTTCACCATCCTCAGTTCTAAGGAACATTCTAGCATTACTTCTTCCAAGACAGATTTGTTCATTCTTCTGGCAGTCCATAGTATATTCAGTATTCTTTGCCAACTCTATAGTTCAAATGTGTCAGTTCTTCAATAGTGACTGAGATGATCAAGGATAAGTATAGAAGAAAAAAATACACCCTTACTTTCCTCCTAGTTGCTCCTTTTTCCTATTACCCTTTCTCTCAGTCCCCCTTTAATTTTTTCCTTCTTCCTACCTGCTTCCTGCCTCCCAGGTATTGTCTGTCTTCCTTCATCCTGGTCCAGGTTCCTTCTTCAGTGCACAGATGCCATCCTTATCCTTGTCTATTGAGTGGATTGTGGTCCTTCACACACATACATGGGGGTACCCTCTCACTGCTCCCCTCTTCCCTCTCCTCCCCACCCCAACCAAGCATTTTGACCTTGAGCCCTTTGAGTTGAAGAGAGATGAGGGACATATTCCAGAGAGCAGTGCCCAATTTAAATCTTGCTTCTCCAAATTTTTGCTCCAGCTCTCTAAAAACTTCACACTTGTTTTCATCTTATCTTTCTTTTAAATTAGATCAGGGTGGTAGGAAAACCATGAACAAGCAGTCCCTGGAATATGAATGTCTGACTTATGAAAACATGTAATTGCCAACCCTCATAACAATAGTTTGTAGTAACAAAGGGGCACTACTTTATGACACGTCAAAACATTATTATTATTATTATTATTATCACTGTGTTATATTAAAGATGTTTTAGTATATCCGGAAGTGTTTCTTTAATATTTTTTATGCATAGAAGATACACTGTATACTACATACTAAGACAAACATTTGACTAACTGATATTAGATAAGAACCATACTTAACTATTTGGATCTGAGTACAAATTCAACTTAAAGACAGATTTAGAAAGGAAACTCATTCATAATCCGGGGACTGCCTGTAAAAGATCAGAGGCATGAAGAGATTTGTCAAGGTTATAAAGCCTAAAGTGCCATTGTCTAGTTTTCCTGTAGGTGCTCAGGTCTGAGAGGTCTCCACTTGAATCAAGATCCCACACATAGCAGCTGTGTGAACTCTGGCAAGTTGTGGCATCTCTCTCAGCTTTTGAGCCTGTGAGCATTAATCTCTACCTTGCAGGTTTGTTGTGAGGTTTTTATTGAGGCAATGCAAGGGACGTATCTAGCATAAATGATAGCTTTTGCTATTCTTTGTGGTGCTGCTTCTCAGCCAGGCCTGGCCTTCTCAAGATTGGCAGGCAATGAAAGAAAAGAAATGTTTTATTTTTTCTATTTTATAAATGTTGACTTTGAGGTCCAGAGACAGGGATATTCTGAATTCAGGAAATCAGAAGGCCATCTCCAATAGTGTAGCTGACATTTCTGAACTACTGGTTTTTAACCTGGGCTTTTGTCTTCATTGAGTTGATGAAGTGTGTCAATAATATTTATAGCTTTCTTTCTCACTTATAAAAGTAGAACATGTTCAAATAGTTAATTTTGATTGGCATAATGGGAGAAAGAAGGCACTCTGGTGGTGCAGTGGGTAAAGCATTTGGCTGCTAACCAAAACCTTGGTGGTTTGAACCCACCAGCCAGTCTACAGAAGAAAGATGAGGCACACTGCTTCCATAAAGATTTACAATCTCAGAAACCCTATGGGGCAGTTCTACTCTGACCTATAGGGTTGCTATGAGTTGGAATTGGCTCAGTGGCAGTGAGTTTTTTGTTTGATGGTAGAAAGATAGAAAATTTAGTAATATATGAAGAAGAATATAAAAATTGCCTTTAATCTTACCACCCAAAGATAATCAATGTTAACATTTTCATTTATCACCCATATATACCTTTGCATCCAGCCACACATTTTTCTGTGTCTTTTCTGAAGTCTTGCTATACATGAGTTTCTTTTTTTTCAGTTTGCCTCTTTCTCTTAATATATTTTAGATCTCTTTCTATACTAATAAATATCTTTTTTAAACATATTTTATTGAAATATAATTTATGTTCTGTAAAATACATAAAACTAAAGTGGCATGAATATATATCTTAATATTTCAATGCATTTCGTTGTCCAGATGTACAGTTTTTATAATTTCTTATTAAAAGATATCATGTCATTGTTTCTAACTTTTCTGTGTCATAAACAACCCATTGAGAAATGTCCTAATGAATAATCTTTGTACCCTTGTTCACTTATTTGTTTAGGATAAATTCCTCTTAGAAGTGAGATTGTGGAATCAGAAGGTATGCCCATCTTTCAGGGCTTTTGGAACATTTCCAGTTTTTCCTATAGAAATTGTACGTTAATTTTATTCTCATCAGTAGCCTATGATCCACTACCTGGCCACCTGTAGTTATTATCAATTTATTCAGTAAATATTTATGGAATACTTACTATATGCCAAGCCATGGTAGCACAGTGGTTAAGCTCTTGGCTGTTAACCAGAAAATTAGCTGTTCAAACCCACCAATTGCTCCACAAGAGAAAGATAAGGAAGTCTGCTTCTGTAAAGATTATAGCATTGGAAACCCTGTGGGGTTTCTATAAGTTGGAGTCAAGTTGATGGCAATGGGTTTGGTTTTTTGATACTATATGCCAGGCATTGTTCTACGTGCTAGAATATATGAACAAAGCTAAGTCCTTGCCCTCATGGAGATTTCATTTTAATGAGGGGAGACAAACATTAAACAATAACATAAATTTAATGTGTTAGGAAGAAAAAGAAGGCATCAAGTCCGCTCCGACTCATGCTACCTTATATATGCTGTTGTGTGTTGTCGAATTGATTCTGAATCAGTGATTCTGTATGACAGAGTAGAAATGCCCCATAGAGTTTCTTAGGCTGTAATCTTTGTGGAAGCAGATTACCAGGTCTTTTCCCCCTACAGAACAGCTGGTGGGTTTTTTTTTTTTTTTTGGTGTGTAATTTTACAAAGCAAATTGATTTTCCATTCAGCAATCCATGCACATTCTGTTTTGTGACGTTCACTGCAGTCCCCACACTGTAACAGCATTCTTCCCACTTCCTCCCTGCGGTCACCCCTTCCTTTCATCCTTCCTTCCCCATCCGTTCCCTCCTTCCTATTTCTATCCCTGGTCAAATACTGCCCTCTTGATCTCATATGCTTGAGTGTTCTAATGAGTGCATACCCTCCTGATATTACTGTTTTATGATTTTGAGTTTTGTTCCATATTTTCCCCAACTCTATCCAGGACCTCCTTCTGTGATCTCTTTCAAAGTGATCAGCAGTAGTAGCTAGGCACCATCTAGTTCTTATGGTCTCAAGGTCATAGAGGCTGGGGTTCATATGATCTGTTAGTGCTTTGGACTAATTGTTTCCTTGTGCCTTTGATTTTCTTCACTCTTTTTTGCACCAGATGGTGAGATATCAATAGTTGCACCTTAGATGGCCACTCACAAGCTTTTAAGACCCCAGTTGCTACTCACCACAGTAGGTTATAGAACATTGACTTTCTGGACTGTATTATACCTCTGATGGGTTTGAACCACTGATCTTTTGGTTAGCTGCCAAGTGCTTATCCATTGCAGCACCAGGGCTTTTTTATATTACATACAACAAGAAGAAATGTTGCCCAGTCCTGCACCATCTTCATGACAGTTGGTTTGTTTGTGTTCATTGTTGCAGCAACTGTATCAGCCCATATGATTGAGGGTTTCTCTTGTTTTCACTTGCCCTCCATTTTACCAAACATGATATCCTTGTGTAGCAATTATTCTTTCCTGATGATATATCGTAAGTAAGTAAGCTGAAGTCTCACCATCCTTGCTTCTCTGAAGCATTCTGGTTGCATTTCTCCCACCAAAAGAGAAAAAACAAACTCACTGCCGTCAAGTCGGATCCAACTCATAGCGACCCCTCCTTGGGTTCTGAGGTGGCATAGTGCCTAAGGCATTTTACTGCTAACCAGAAGGCTGGTGGTTCAAACCCACCAGCCACTCCTCAGAAGGAAGATTAGGCAATCTACTTCTGTAGTGGTACTGCCTCGGAAACCCAAGGAGAGGTTGCTATGAGTAAGATCCAACTCAAATGGCAGTGAGGTTTTCTTTTTTCTTTTTTTTTTTTTTTTTCTCACCGTGAAAGTAGATAGCCCAATCTTCCTTCCAAGGAGTGGCTAGTGGATTTGAACCACCAGCCTTCTGGTTAGCAGTCACATGCTTTAGGCACTATATCACCAGAGCTCCTGTATTTCTCCTAAGACAGATTTATTCATTATTCTATCAAACAAAAAAATCAAACCCACTGCCATTGAGTCAATTCCATCTCATAGTGACCCTACTGGACAGAGTAGAACTTCCCAATAGAGTTTCTAAGGCAGTAAATCTTTACAGGAGCAGACTGCCACATCTTTCTCCCATGGAGCAGCTCTTTGGTTAGCAGCTAAGTGCTTATTCTTTGTTAACACTGCAGTTCAAATACATCAGTTCTTCTGTTCTCCTTTTTCATTATCTGGCTTTCACAGGCTATGAAGCAACTGAAAAAACCATGGCTTGGGTCTGATGCACCTTAGTCGTTAAAGTGACATCTTTGCTTTTCAAAACTTTAAAGAATGAAACAGGATCCTTGCCTCACACCATACACAAAAATAAATTCAAATGGATTAAGGACCTAAATGTACAAACTAAAACCATGAAATTCTTTGAAAAGCAAGCAGGGACAACCTCCTCAGGCCTACTTTTAACAATGGATTATCTAATATAAGAACAAAAACACAAACAGCAAAAGACAAAATAAATAAGTAGGACCTCATAGAAATTTTTAAAAACTTCTGTTGGTCAAGAAAGGAAACTTTGTGCAGTGATTCAAGCACCTCAGCTACTAGTCAGAAGGTTGGCAGATTGAATTTACTAGGTGCTCCACAGGAGAAAGATGTGGCAGTCAGATTCTGTAAAGATTAGTAGCCTTAAAAACCCTGTGGGGCAATTCTACTCTGTCCTATAGGGTTGTTATGAGTCAAAATTGACCACAGCGGGTTTGATGGGTTTTGGGTTCATCATTTTTCCAAAAGAGTGAAAAGACAAGTTACCAACTGGGAGAATATCTTCAGAAACCGTATATCTGACAAGAATCTAATAGCTAGCAAATTAACAGCAAAAAGAAAAATAACCCAATCATAAAATGTGCAAAGGACTTGAATAGACATTTATTTCACAAAGGAGGACATTCAGATGGCCACCAAACTTGAAAAGATGGTCAACATCATTAACCATCAGAGAAATGCAAATGAAAAGCACAATAAAGTACCATTATATTCCCACTAAGATTGTTGTTGTTAGGTGCTGTCAAGTTGGCTCTGACTCATAGCAATCCTATGTACAACAGAACAAAACACTGCCTGGTCCTGTGCCATCCTCACAATCCTTGCTATGCTTGAGCAGCCAGTGTCTCTCCATCTAGTTAAGGGTCTTCTCCTTTTTCACTGACCCTCTGCCTTACTAAGCATGATATTCTTCTCTAGGGACTGGTCCCGTCTGGTAACATATCTAAAGTAGTTCAGATGAAGTCTGGCCATTCTCGCTTGTAAGGAACATTCAGCTGCACTTCTTCCAGGACATAGTTGTTCATCTTCTGGCAGTCCATGGTATTTTCAGTATTCTTCGCCAACACCACAATTCAGAAGCATCAACTATTTTTGGTCTTCCTTTTTCATTGTCTACTTTCACATGCATATGAGGCTAAAATTTTAAAAAACAACAAATGTTAGTGAGGATATAGGAAAACTGGAACCCTTATCCATTGCTGGTAGAAATGCAGAATGATACAGCCACTGTGAAAAACATTATGCTGGTTCTTCCAAAAACTAAAAATAGAATTACCATATGACCCAGCCATTCCATTCCTAGATCTATACCCAAAAGTCTTGAAAGCAGAGACTCAAAATGAGGTTTGTACACCAGTATTCACTGCAGCATTATTTGCAGTTGCCAAAAGGTGGAAACAACCTAAATGCCCATCAACAGATGAATAGATAAGCAAAATATGAAAAATATATACAGTGAAATAGTACACAGCCAGTAGGATAAATGAAGTCTCAATATATGCTACAGTATGGATGGAACTTGAAGACATGATTCTGAGCAAAGTAAGGCAATCACAAAAGGACAAATTTTGTATGACCTCACTTGTATAAAAAGACAAGAAAATGTGAATGTATAGGGACCAAAGTTTATTAGTGGTTACCACGGGTGGAAGGGAGGGGAAAAAAGAGGAGTTGACAGTGATGGAAAAATCATACTAATTAAGGGAAGAATTATTGTAATGGCTGTCTATAAGTTGTACACCTATAAAAAGTTGAATTGGTATAAGTTGTGTGATAGATGTATTTACAACAATGGCAAAAAAAAAAAAAAAAAAAAGTAGCTGATGAGGCTGCTTACATGCAACCAAACATCTCATGGGATTTTGTTCCTTGTTTTGAAGATTTAGGGTCATGGTTTCTTGGTACATCCCAATTAGTTGGCCTAATAATGTGTTTCCACGCCTCGGAAGGAAGGTTGGGCAATCTACTTCCGTAGTGATACTGCCTCAGAAACCCAAGGAGGGGTCAGGTCCGACTCGACGGCACATAACAACACCACTAACAACAATAATGTGTTTAGTGCTTCTGTCTTCTAGTTTGTTGTGTAGTGCCTAGGGTCTTAAAAATTTCAAGTGGCCACCCAGGGTACAACAATTGGTCTCTATTTACCTGGGACAACAGAGGAAGGAGGAGAGTCAGGAATAAGAAAGAGAGTATGGAATGTGTAGCTAATTACCTCCGTGAACAATTGCCTCCTTTGCTGTGAGAGCAATAGAACTGGATAGTGCACAGCTACCATTATTAAACATTTTGATCAAAGATTCCATAGAATAATTCTGATCAAAACAGGGAAAATGTAGAACAGAATTTCAAATTCTCATGGACTCGACTTTCTGAGGCCATGTAAGGCAGATGAAACCCTGAACTATTTTGTCTTGAGATAATCTTTAAACTTAAACCAAAAATGTCCCCTGGAATCATCTTAAAAACCAAATAATAGTGTACTTTAGCTTAGCTAGTAATAAATGCCTGCCTTGAGCATTATGCTCTTTTAAGGACCATCTATATGGGATCAAATTGATAACAGCAACTGGAAATATTACATAGGAACCTTAGGGGGCAGTGAGTTTATGTTAATGAGGAAGGAAAGTTGAGAAAAGGAGGGTGAGAATGGCTGCACAACTTGAAGAATGCGATCAATGTCACTAAATTGTACACGTGGAAATGTTGAATTGGTATATATTTTGTTGTGTATATTCTCAACAACAACAAAATAAATAAAATTTGTTGTTGTTATTTGCCATTGAGTCGGACCCGACTCATACCGAGAAAAAAAAAAAAAAAGAAATGTAAAGAGATGTTTTGCAACAGACTTCTCCAATCCAGAACATCATTTGATTTCTTGAATGCTGTACACATTTCTTTCTTTCTTCCTTTCTTTTTAATTGTGATTTAGGGGAAAGTTTACAGAGCAAATTCATTTTCCATACAGCAGTTCATACACATTTTGTTTCATGACATTGACTGCAGTCCCCACAATGTAACAGCTCTCTTCCCACTTCCTCCCTATGGTTACCTCTTCCCTGTGCCCTTCCTTCCTATGCATTCTGCCTTCTGAGCTCTCTCCCTGTGCAAATACTGCCGTTTTGTTCTCCCATGATTGACTGTTCTAAGAAGTGTGCCTACACATTTCTTGACTGGTGGCAGTAAAGTCATTGACCTGGATAAGGTCTGCTAAGCTGAGAGTTGATGTAGAGAAGAGCATCCGAGATCTAGTTTTGCAGCTGCCAACATTTAACCCAGGTGCAGACAGAGGAAGAGGAGCAGTTAGTGAGGTTAGAGATCAGAGTGTGCTTAGCATCTGGCAGAACTGGACATCTTTCACGCTTAACTGGCTTTAATATTTCTTCTTTTGTGACTTGTCTTTCTCATCCTTTGCTCGTTTTTCTATTGAGTTGTAATTTTTCTTAAACCAAAACAAACAAAACCCACTGCCACTGAGTCGGATCCAACTCATAACAACCACCCCTCCTTGGGTTTCCAAGGTAGTATCACTACAGAAGTAGATTGCTCAACCTTCCTTCCGAGGAGTGGCTGGTAGGTTTGAACCAACAACCTTCTGGTGAGCAGTCAAGTGCCTTAGGCACTACTATATCAGAGCTCCTGTAATTTTTCTTACTAGTTTATATTTTCTAGTTATACAATAAAGACCCCTCTGTCATATATCTTACAAACTTTCCAACTTCTGATTCCTCTTTTGGTTTGTTTACGGAAGTTTTAAATTTTTATGTAGTCAATTCTATTCCTTTATGATTTCCGTCTCTGTTGTCATGATTAAAAATGCCTTCTTCAGTTCTAAGATGATAAGAATGTTGACCTATAACCAGAAGGCTGGCGGTTCAAACCCACTAGCCACTCCTGCTCAGAAGGAAGGTTGGGCAATCTACTTCCATAGTGATACCACCTTGGAAACCCAAGGAGGGGTTGCTAGGAGTGGGATCTGATGGCAGTGTTTTTGGTTTTGTTGTGTGTGTGTGCTATGCTTATGTGATTTAATTTGTTAATATTTAATTCTTTAATCCACTTAGAATTAGTTTCAAAAAAGGAGTTAAGTGGCAATCTAGTTTTTTTTCTCCCCAGATGGCCAGTTGTCCCAACATCATTTACTGAATAATCTATAGCCAATGGTTTGAAATATTACCTTTATCAAACAGTAAACTTTTATATTCTTGTATCTATGTAGACTTCCTATTCTGTCATTGGTACATGCTGTTTTAATTATAAGCAGAGGAGCAGAGGAAGCTTTCCATTTCTCTTTTTTTTAAAATTGTCACTGGCTAGTTTTGCATGCTTATTCTTTCAAATAATTTTAAAATCATTTTGTCAACTTGCAGATAACTTCCCCTTCAAAAATTGAGTTTGCACTAAATTTAGCAATTTATAAGTTGTGATATTTTATTCAAGGTAGTATCATATTTTTATATATGTATATATGCATCTTTTTTCTTTCTTTCTTTCTTTCTTTCTTTGTGTTCAGAAAGATTTTTTCCCACCACATTGTCTTATGTTTTATTATGGTTATTTTACCATCTCATTCTTAACATTTACCTCTTTAATTCATCTGAAATGTTCTGTGTGTCCTGTGGTATACTTACTATTTTCCATATACTGTGTTGCCTTATATCCAAGGTAGCACTAAAGACTTGCTGTCACTTTAATGACAGCTTTTCAGGAAAAAAAAGACTACCACACAAAATGTACTTATAAGGTGCATTCCAATTGTGGATGTTTGGGAAAAACAATTTGGCTGTTAAAATAGATAAAATATGGTGTTAATCAATTGTCTATGAATCATTTCTTGAATAATTATCTTTTCTCTGCTGATTTGAAACATGTTTTTTACACCGAAATACTTTATATACTTGGGTCTTTTTCTATTATGTTTCATTGAATTGTCTGTTCTCAATGCCAGAACTTTTATACTGTTTTATTTTTGTGGTTTGAGAATATCTTTTGTTATGTAGCCAAATGATTACCTCTGCTTACTTACCCCCCCCCCAAAAAAAAAAGTTTCTTGGGTATTTGTGCCCATTTGTTTCTCTAAATTAACTTTAGAATCATTTTGTCAAGAATTTCTTTGGGTTAGGGTTTCTTTGGATCAGATACTGCTTCGATATAGGGGGTTGTCCTGTGCACTGCGTTTGGCAGCATCTCTGGCTTCTACCCACTAGATGCCAGTAGCAGCCCCTCCATTTTTTTGTGTGTTTGTTTGTTTTTGTAGTTATCTTTATTTATTTTTTTTAAGAGCTTGTTTTACATTCAACGTAACATGTACATTTAGTTTCATTCCCCATTCGCTATGTCCAACCCAACCCAGTCTCCTCCCCTCCCTACCCTGCAACCCTCCCCCAGAGCGCCTCATATTTATGCACTCATGTTTGTCCTGCATTTCCTTAGTTTGAATGTTGGTCCTCAGATGTCCCATGGTCTATTGCTCTAAGGGATGTATTGCCATAGAGTATGTGGGTGTGTCATCCTGGGTTGAGTGGTCTGCGTGTACATCTTGTTAACTATTGGGCTGAGAGCCTGCCCCTGGGGGTGAGTTTTATTCCAGGCGCAGAATGTGTTCCAGGGCCATAGTATTGGGAGTCTCACCAGATTTCATCTGACCAGTAATTCTGGTCATTATTGAGTTTTTGGATTTTGTTCCACATTTTCCATCCCACTCTATCCAGGATCTACAGATTTGATCCTTTCCTGAGTGGTTGGCATTGGTACCCAGGAACCATCTAGTTCTTCTGGTCTCGAGGGCCATCGTATCCTAGGGCTGATGCTTCTAACTGCCCTTGGGTTTTTTTTTTTTTTTTTTTTTTTGCGTTCTCTTCACTTCCAATGCTAGGAGACCATTAGCTGCATCTTAGATGGCTGCTTGAAAGCTTTTAAGACCCCAGTGGCTACTCACCTATGTAGGATGTGAAGCAACGCTTTTATGTATTTTGTTGTGCCAATTGAGTCTGGTGTCCCCCAGTACTATGGTCCTGAGGCAGTAGCTCTATTAGATCTCTCTCCCATAGTGTCTGGTTGTCTGTGACGGATTACTCTGTGTCTGTCTTCTATTGTTTCTGTAAGGACTGCAGGTATTTTGTATCACTGGTGTCTGTGCAAGATTAACCTCAGCTGAATCTATCCTTGGCCTAGAGTATACCTCTATTCACTGACCCCTGTCTGATCATCTCAGGTGTTTATGTGTTTATATGTATAGCCTAGTGTTTGGTGTTAATGGCATTGCAGCATTGTAGACACATTGGTTGGTATTAGCATCTGTCGTCTATCTCTCATGTGCACAGTTCGGTGCCCTCTTATTTCCCAGTGTTATTATGGTGGTCATATATCCTTCCAGTATATCCCTGCCCCTACCCATGTCAGCGTGTAGGCCCCAACTAGCCCGAAATTAATCCCTCCCCTTCCCTCCCCATCCCGGGTGAGTTCCCTTTCCCAAGCAAACCCTTCTCTGTCTTTTTACAGTAATGAGCAGCCCCTCCATTTGTGACAACCAGTAATAATGCCTTCAGACATTGCCAAATGTCCCCTGAAGAACTACTACATTAAATTTATAAGATAATTAAAGGAGAATTGATATCTTTACAATATTATCTTTCCAAACAGAAGGATAGAATAACTTTCCTTGTTTGAGTTTTCCTCCTTGACAATCAGTAAAACCTTATGGCTTTCTTGTATAGGTCCTGTGCCTTTCTTATCAAGGAGCTAGTGTTCAAATTCCAAATGACTGCTTGCCATATAGGGTTGTGCATGTTAATCTTAGTGAGTGCCACATAATAAAAATAGCTGACATTTATGCCAGGCACATGCTCAGTGTTAAGGAGCTAAACTCTTCTAATCTTCACTGCAACCCCATGAGGTAGGAGCTATTATTATCCCTGTTTGATAGATGAGGAAACTGAGGTAGGCTCAGATTTAGCCCAGGTGCAGACAGAAGAGGAGCAGCGGGTTAAGCATACTAGGTGCTTACTGTTAACACCACTGGACTCAATCTTGAAAATCCTGGGGTGAAGTTGAAAACCAGAATCCTAGGAACATCCTCTGGGAATGTTAGAAATAAAGGATTAAGTGGGATAAAAGCAAGTTACAAGATATAATTCCATTTTGAAAATGTGTACATTTTTAAAGATGTGTTTTTATAATAGACCCAATAGATGTTTTAATAAATAATTGTAAAACCTTTTAGTGTACTTTTTAAAATATTTTTAAAAATCACTTTCTCTTTCTAGATTGTGAACTGCTGTTCACAGTCGTATCCCCAGCAGTTTGTTTAGTGCCTCAAACATAGGTACTCAGTGACTTTTTGTTAAAGGAGAGACAGAATTCTTACTATTGGTTTTCTATGAAATCCTTTCCTCATGATCGGTAAAAACCAAAAAACCAAACTCACTGCCATTGAGTCGAATCCAACTCATAGCGACCCCTCCTTGGGTTTCCGAGGTGATATATCTACAGAAGTAGATTGCCCCAGCTTCCTTCCAAGGAGTGGCTGGTTGGTTTGAACCACCAGCCTTCTGGTTAGCAGTCAAATGCCTTAGGTACTACACCACCAGAGATCAATATTTATGCCCATTCCAAAGAAAGGTTATCCAACAGAATGTGGGAATTATCAAACAGTGTCATTAATATCACATACAAGAATTGTCTTGCTAAAGACAATTCAAAAACATTTGTGACAGTGTATTGACAGGGAACTTAGAGAAATTCAAGCTGGATTCAGAAGAGGACATGGAACTAGAGATATCATTGATGATGTCAGATGGATCTTGGCTGACAGCAAAGAATACTAGAAAGATGTTTACCTGTGTTTTATTGCCTATTCAAAAGCATTTGACTGTGTGGGTCATAACAAATAATGAATAATATGGCAAAGAATGGAAATTCCAGAACACTTAACTGTGCTTATGAGTAACCTACATAGGATACTGCATAGTTTAAAATCAGGAAGGGTGTGTGCCAGGGTTGTATGCTTTCACCATACTTATTCAATCTGTATGCTGAGCAAATAATCCAACAAGCTGGACTGTATGAAGGCCATGGCATCAGGATTGGAGGAAGACTCATTAACAACCTGCGATATACAGATGACCCAACCTTGCTTGCTGAAAGTGAAGAAGACTTGAGGCACTTACTGATGAAGATCAAAGACTATGATTACATTCAACATAAAGAAAACAAAAATTCTCACAACTGGACTAATAAGCCACTTCATGATAAATGGAGAAAAGATTGAAGTTGTCAGGCATTTCATTTTACTTGGATCCACAACTAACACCCACGGAAGCAGCAGTCAAGAAATCAGACATCATATTGCACTGGGAAAATTTCTTTGAAGTGTTAAGAAGCAAAGACTTTGAAGACTAAGGTGCACCTAACCCAAGCCATGATATTCTCAGTCACCTCATATATGTATGAAAGCTGCACAATAGATAAGAAAGACCAAAGAAGAGTTGATGCCTTTGAATTATGGAGTTGGCAAAGAATACTGAAAATACCATGGACTACTAGAAGAAGGAACAAATCTATCCAGAAACCATGCAGCTGGAATGCTCCTTGGAAGTGAGAATTGCCAGACTTTGTTTCTCATACTTTAGTCATTTTGTCAGAAAGGACTATTCCCTGGAGAAGGATATAATGCTTGGTAAAGTAGAGGGTCAGTGAAAAAAGAGGGTCAGCAAGATGGATTGACACAGTGGCTGCAATGATGGGCTCAAGTATAGGCAAGGGTTGTGAAGATGGCACACGGTCAGTGTTTTTTTCTGTCGTACATAGGGTCGCCATGAGTTGGAGCCAACTTAATAGCACATAACAACAACATAGTTAATCTTGATATCTGGTAGGGCAAAGCCTCCTTCTTTACCTGCTGTTTTCTCTAATGGTTTTCTATCCATATTAGTCTTGAGCTTTTTCTCTTTAAGGTGAACTTTCTAAAAATTGTGATATAAATATACATAACAAAACATTTGCTATTTCAACACTTTTCACATGTCCAAATGAGTGACATTAATCATGTTCACATAGTGTACAACCATCACCACTATTAGTTTATAAATTTTTTCATCACTCTTAATAGAAACTCGCTGCACCTTAAGCAATAACTCCTCTTTTCCCCCACCTCCTGCCTGCCCCTGGTAACCAGTAATAAACTCCAGTTTCTATGCATTTGCCTATTCTAAATATTTCATATAAGTGGGATCATACAATATATTTGTTCTTTTGTGATTGATTGATTTCACTTGGCATAATGTTTTCAAAGTTCATGTATCACAACTTCATTTCTCTTTATGGTTGAATAATATGCATTTTATAGATATATTACATTTTGTTTGTCTACTCTTTTGTTGATTGACATTTAGGCTGTTTCTACCTTTTGGCTGTTGTGAATACTGCTACAGTGAGCACTGGTGTAAAGGTTTTCTATTGCATTTCTGCTTTCAGTTCTTTTGGATGTATACTGGAGTGGAATTGTTGGGTTGTATGTATAACTTTTCAAGGAACTGTGAAATGTTTTCCACAGTGGCTGGACCATTTTACAGGTCCACCAGCAGTGAATGATGGTTCGAATTTATCCACCTCATCAATGCTTGTTGTTTTCTATTTTTCTAGCCATAGTTATCCTCGTGGGGGTGAAGTGATACCTGTTTGTGGTTTTGATTTATATTTCTTTAATAAATAATGATGGAGTCCCTGGGTGGCACAAATAGTTAAGCTTTCAACTACTAGGTTAAGTGCTAGACTACTAAACAAAAGGTTGGTGGTTCGAACCTACCCAGAGGCATCTTGCAAGAAAAACCTGGTGATCTGCTTCCAAAAGGTTACAGCTTTGAAAACCCTATGGAATGAAGTTCTACTCTGCCATACATGGGGTCGCCATGAGTTTGAATCAACTTGTTTGGTTTCAAATGAATAATGATGTTGAGCATCTTTTCATATGCTTGTTGGCCATTTGTATGTCTTTTTTGGTGAAATGTCTATTCAGATCCTTTGCTGAGTTTTGTTTGGTTTTGTTTTTAACTTTTTATTGTGATTTGAGTGAAAGTTTATAGAACAAATTCATTTTCAATTCAACAATTCATATGCATTTTGTTTTGTGACATTCATTGTGATCCTCACAATGTAATAGCACTATTTCTACTTCCTCCCTGTGTTTCCTACTTCCATTAGTCCTTCTTTCCTGTCCCTCTGTCTTCTGAGCTTTGTCACTGAGCAAGTGCTGCCCTTTTGATCTTGTTTAGTTGATTGAGTGCATACCTGCCTAATATTATTGTTCACCTTGTAGAACTGTCTATTGTTGAGTTGATTCACAGGGGTGAGTTAAATTCCAGGCTTGAAGAGTAACTAAGGGCTATAGTCTCAAGTATTCTACCACCACTTTTTGCGTAACTTCTGATTGAGTTGTCCTTTTGT
>NW_006922160.1:1340583-1346105 GCF_000298275.1 Orycteropus afer afer
GATAATTCTTTTGAATTCCTTATCAGAGAGTTCCAATGCTGCTTCTTCCTCAGGGATGTGTTCTGGGTCTGTATCCTGCTCCCTTGTTTCTACCACTTTATCCTGCTTCTTTGTGTGGACTGTGATGGTCTGTTGTCTCCAAGGCATTGTGGCATTGTTGTATTTAGATCTTTGTTAACTGTTTGTGAAGAGCCGTCAAGGGTGATTCAGGCTCTTGTTGGTGGTTTTTTTTTGTTGTTGGCCTTTTCAGTCCTGCAGGTCTGGAGTGTCCTTGGGGTTGCTGGCAAGTAGAACGTGTTCTTGAGCCTCTGGAATCTCGGAGAGTGCTGTCTCTTTAAATATCCAAAATGGTCAAGCCGCTTGTGAACATTCAAAATGGCAGCACCCTCTGGACAAGCAAAAGTCCACAGCTCAGCCCGCCTTTCTCTTCACCTTCTCCATTTACTCCCCAGCCACCAGAGCAGTACTCCGTGCTGTCCCTGGCTAGCAGGGCTTATTTTTAGGTTAATTCTTAGGTTTACCAGCACTCGGGAATCTCCAAGCTGTCTGTGCCATCAGGATCGCTCAGGATCGCTGCCAGACCACAGCTCTGTATGTCTCCTTTTTTGGTATTTTCATGCAAATTCTTCTGCTAGTTGGTGTTTAGTCCACTTCTACATCCTTCCCTTCAAGGCTCAGGGGTCCAGAATTAACTTCTGTGTCTGTGTTAATTGGTTTCCCTTTTCTTTGTTGAAGAAGGTCTGTGCAGTCTTTCTGCCTAGTCTGCCATCTTACTTGAACTCTTGAGCTGTAGGAGTTCTTAATAAATTCTGGATGTTAAACTTTTATCAGATATTTGATTCCTCAAAATTTTCTCCCAATCTGTAGGTGTCTCCACTTAGTTGATGAAGCTCTTTGTTGCACAAAAGTTTTTAATTTTAATGAAGTCTAAAACAACTTTTCATCACATCAACTATCTTGTTATCCAACATTTGGCATTTATGACAGTAGTTTTTAAGAAAAAATCCACTGTCTGACTCTTTTGTGCGTTAATGATATACATCCAACACTAACAAGCGCTGAAGTCCCTGACAGGATCCCTGACTGACAGAGCCCATGTGTTCATAGAAAGGAAGCTCTCATTGCATGGTATTTTTTACCTGCTGGAAGAGGAGAGGGTACATGGTCTCCATGAGCTGCTATGGTATAGAGTGGAATGGAGGTAGGTTTGGAGTGGGCCAATGGGGATGGTACATTGCCTGGCTGGCCCTGGGTGCCCACAGGGTGCTGAGGCTGGGCCAGCAGTACCTTGTGTCCTGAAAGTGGGCCATTCTTGGGGTCTGTGGAAGTATGGGACCTCAGGGTCTGTCCCCAGTCTCCAGCCCCAAGGGGCAGCAGGGACAGGCCAGGTCAGAAGGAGCCCTGAGTTGGGGCACTCAGGTGCCCAGGGCCTATGGAACCCCATGTCAGCTGAGAAACACCTGTGTAGCCCCTTACACTTCCTCATTTCCCCCCAGGAGGGTATAGGTGAGGGCCAGGCAGGACATCTGGGTAAGGTTGAGGTCAGTGAGTGAGTGGCCAGCGGCTACTGCAATTTAAGGTCAAGAGCAGAGGCCAGGCCTGGCCATGATGGCATTGGAGGAAGCTCTGGATTGCTTTGGAGGAAACCATCAATTCTCAAGGGGACATGAGGGCAGAGGAGGGCAGGGTCACCCAGTGAGGGCTAAAGGATGCTCAGGTGAGAAGCTGGTAGAGGGCTCCAGCAGGAAACATGCACCACCACCTTGCATCACCCAGGCCCTCCCACCATGGACAGGGAGCCCCTGTCCTCAACAAAGCCACCAAAGGCATTTTGGGGTCTTTGGGAATAAGCCAGGCCCTCCATCCTGAAAAGACAGTGAAAACAGGGGAGGGAGGAGACCCTGGGGATGGGGAGGGTGTTGATGCTTGAGCTACCCAGATTCTAGAAGACTGGGTTGCCCTACCCTGTGGGGGGTGGCAGGGACTGAGCTCTCCTGTGGAAGGGGAGGTAGCAGTGGCAGGTCACTTCAGCAGAGCCCCAGTGGGAGGGTCACAGTAGTTGAAAGGGTGAGGTAATGTGGTCATTCTCCATTTCCATATAATGAAATGTATTTGGAACCTAACCAGGGCAGGGGGTCAATAAGTAAGGGATAAGTGTACAGATTTTTTTTTTTTTTTTTTCTTTTGTTGCTAGTGCTTTTGGTGTCATAGCAAGAATCCATTGTTAACAACTAGGTCCCGAAACATTACCCCTATGTTTTTTTCTTCTAGTTCTTTTATTTTAGTTCTTATATTTAGGTTTATCCATTTTGAGTTAATTTTTGTATATGATATGAGGTGTGGGTCTATCAGGTGAATATTTGAATCATCTTATCAATTACATTTTAAAAATCCCACTGGAACTTTGTTTGGAATTTATTAAATCTATGGATTAATTTGGAAGAGAACTGACTTTTTTAAAACCTTAAGTTTTGTATTATAGAAATAATTATATGTACAGGTCCAAAAAGAAAATGGTATGTAATGATAGGGCTCATCTTCTGCTGATTATAGTCTAGAGTTTTTTCTGGATATTGTCACAGTTTTTTTTAAAAAAATTTGTTGGTTTTTGTGTTTTCATTGAATTAAATATATGTAATAAAACATTTGTCATTTCAATGTTTTTATATGTACAATTAAGTGACATTCATCACATTCACTTTGTTGTTCAACCATCAGTATTATCTGTTTCCAAATGTTTCCATCAGTCTTAACAGAAGTTCCCTAAGCAATGAGTCCTCTTTTCCTATAATTAGCTTGTCAAGTTCATCAATAGAACCTTTGAGACTTTGAGATTGCATTGAGTCTGTATTTCAGTTTGGAAATAAACCAGACAAAAAAAGGACAAATGTATGATTCCACTTATATGAGGTATCTAGAATAGGCAGATTTGTAAAAGCAAACAGATTAGCAGTCATGGGAGAATGGGGAGTATTGCTTAATGGGTACAGAATTTCTGTTTGGGATGAAAAAAAGAAAACGTTCTGGAAATAGTGATGATGGATATGTAACATTGTAACTGTGCCTAATGCCACTGAATTGTTCACTTAAAAATGATTAAAATGACAAATGTTTGTTTATATATTTTATCACAAACAAAACTGAAGCTTCTTATTGCAGAGCATTTGTAGATGATACCAGAGTGGCTACGGTTTTTAACTTCCTTGGATTCCTGATGTGTTTTTTTGTTGTTTTGTTTTTTTAGGGGCCCTCTGAGGATTTCCCTTGTTTTGACTTTATATTCCAAATACTTAGAAAACTGAGGAATATGAGACCACTCAAAAATAAAAATATTATATCAGTGTTGTCTTTATTTTGATCATTGTGCACTTACTTTCTCTATCATACACACACATACACATACACACGCATATGGATGTCTTTGTTCCCTTGTTCTTAGGAAATGCTGAAATATTTAATTAGTAAAAGGCATCATGGCTACAACTTACACACAAACAATTCGGAAAAAAATTAGATAGAAAAGGATAAATAAATATGATGAAATGTTAACATGAAAGGAATCTGGGTGAAGAGAATACAAGTATTTTTTATACTATTCTAGCAACTCTTCTGTAAACTTGAAATTATTCAAAATTAGAAAAATAAAGGAAAAGAAAATATTAGGTATTTTACTGCACCAGTTATTGAACGAGACATGAAACAGTAAAATATTAATATATGATCATTTAATTAAAATAATTTAAAACTTACACAAAATATGCAAGAATAGTAAGGACTCCTATATACTCTTCACTCCAGATGCACAAATTGTTAATATTTTGTTGCATTTCCTTCACCATATTCCCCCATCTCTCTCCATGTGTGTGTATGTGTGTGTGTTTTAACCATTTGAAAATAAGTTGTGCTATCTTACCTCTTTACTTTTAAATACTGCTTGTATCTTTCTTTGGAACAATGACATTTAATTATATGACAGAAATGTAAAAATCAAGAAATTTAATCTATTAAATTAATACTATGATCTAATCCATAGATCTTATTCAAATTTTGCCATTTGTCCCAATAATGTCCTTTGTAGCAATTATTTTTTTCCTGATCCAGGATCCAATCTAGGAATATGCATTACATTTAGTTTTCTTGTCTCTTTAGCTTCTTTAATATGAAACAGTTCTTCAATTTTTGTCTTTCATGACTTTGACATTTTTTTTTTTAAGAGTTTGTGTCATTTATTTTGTAGTTGTTAGGCACTGTCAAATTGGTTCCAACTCATAGCAACCCTTTGTACAACAGAACAAAACACTCCCTGGTCCTGCACCATCCTCACAATTGTTCCTATATTTGAACTCATTGTTGTAGCCATTGTGTTAATGCATCTTGTTGAGGGTCTTCTTTTTCTCTGACTCTCTACTTTACCAAGCATGATGTCTTCTCCAGGGATGGCCCCTCCTGATAACATGACCGAAGTATGAGAGGTGATGTCTCACCATCTTCTCTTCTAAGGAGCATTCTGGCTGCACATCTTTCAAGACAACTTTGTTCATTCTTCTGGCAATCCATGGTATATTTAATATTCTTCTCCAAATAATTCACAGGCACCAATTCTTCTTCAGCCTTCCTTATTCATTTTCCAGCTTTCCCACGTATATGTGGTAGTTGAAAATACCATGGCTTGGGTCAGGCACACCATAGTCCTCAAAATGATATCTTTGCTTTTTAACACTTTAAAGGAGTCTTTTCACAGCAGATTTGCCCCATGCAATATGTCATCTGGCTTCTTGACTGCTACTTCCATGGGTGTTGATAGCACAACTAGTGCTTCCCAAAAATAAGGATATCAAAGATCTGAAAGACACTGATAAAGTACCATGACCTAATTGACATTTATAGAACTATATCCATCATCTGGAGAATATGCTCACCCCTTTTTTTTCAAGTGCACAGGAAATATTCACCAAGTTATACCATATATTAGGTCATTAAAAACAAGTTTCAAAATATTTTAAAAGACAAATCTTACAGAGTATGTTTTCTGGCCATAATGAAATTAAGTTAGATATCAGCAACAATAAAATAATTATAAAAGCTTGCAAGTTTCAGGAAATACAGAACTAATTTATTAACAATTCATTGGTCAAAGAAGAAATCACAAAGGAAATTAGAAAATATTTTCAACTACATGATAATAAAATCACTACATTAAAATTTATGAAATGAAGTACAGTACTGTCCTGGAGGAAGTACAGTTAGAATGCTCCTTAGAAGCAAGTATGATGAGACTTTGCCTCTCATACTTTGGACAGGTTATCAGGAGGGACCAGTCCCTGGAGAAGGACATCATACTTAATAAAGTAGATGGTCAGCAAAAAAGAGGAAGACCTTCAACAAAATGGATTGACATAGTGGCTGTAAAAATGGGTTCAACATTTACCTCAAGTAGATACACTCCTTGGAGAGAACAATCATGGGAGAAAGAAGGGCTGCTTCTGCACAGTGAGACAGCTCAGGGGGCAGGAGTGTATGGA
>NW_006922160.1:1346205-1347915 GCF_000298275.1 Orycteropus afer afer
GTGTGTATGTACCATAGTTTGGTTATCCATTCCTCAGTTGATAGACACCTAGGTTGTTTCCATCTTTTGGCTATTGTAAATAGTGCTGCAATGAACATGGTTGTGCATATGTCTGTTCTTGTCATGGCTCTCACTTCTTTAGGATATATACCTGGTAATGGAATAGCTGGGTCAAATGGTATTTCTAGTTCCAACTTTTGAAAGAATCGCCATACTGCTTTCCACAATGGTTGTACCATTTTACATTCCCACCAGAAGTGTATAAGAGTCCTGATCACTCCACAACCACAACCTCACCAGCATTTGTCTAGCTGAACTTTGCTACTAGTGCTGGAGCAAGATGGTATCATCATTGTTGTTTTGATTTGCATCTCTCTAATAGCCCCAGGGATCCAGGTTAGGAGAGGGAAATCAGGCATGCCCAAAGCAGCAGGGCGGGAGAGCAGCAAAAAGGGATCCAGGTGAAGAGAGGAACTCAGGCACGCCCAGAACAGCAGGGTGAGAGAGCAGGAAAAAGGGGATTAAAAGCCAGGAACCTGGACAGAGGAGCAGTCAGCCTCAGGGATCCAGGTGAGGAGAGGAAAATCAGGGAAGCCCAAAGCAGCAGGGCGAGATAGTGGGAGAAAGGGGATTAAAAGGTCTAGGAATCTGGACAGAGGAGGAGTCAGCCACAAGGACCCAGGTCACCCGCAGGGAGACAAACTTGTCTGTCAGTTTGTCCTACCATGATGATGTGTTGATGTGAGTTTGAGGCTGAGCCACTGATGTTTCAAACCCAGCAGAATGCACATGGTGCACAGGTATCAGCCCAGCTTACAGACAGAGACAGGCTAGGAAGAAGGAGGAGGCTGTCCACTTCTCAAATAATTGGCCAGGGAAAACCTTATGAACAGCAAAGAACCACTGTTTGATACATTACCGCGCAACTTTATGAATAGTCTGGTTAGGTTAGAAGGCTTTCAAAATAGCACTGGAAAAGAGCTGCCCCATTGGAGGCACTCACTCGATTATGCCAAGAGATTTGGAAGACAGCTACCTGGCCAACTGACTGGAAGAGATCCATATTTGTACCAATTCTAAAGAAAGGTGATCCCACAGATCGTGGAAATTATAGAACAATATCATTAATATCGCATGCAAGTAAGATCTTACTGAAGATAATTCAGAAACGTTTGCAGCAGTATATTGACAGAGAACTTCCAGGGGTCCAAGCTGGATTCAGAAGAGGACGTGGAACAAGGCATATCATAGCTGTTGTCAGATGGATCTTGGCTCAAGGCAAAGAATACCAGAAAGATGTTTACTTGTGTTTTATTGACTATGCAAAGGCATTTGATTGTGTGGATCATAACAAATTATGGATAACATTGAGAAGAATGGGAATTCCCGAACACTTGAGTGTACTCATGAGGAACCTGTACCTTGACCAGAAGGCTGTCATTTGAACAGAACAAGGGGACACTGCATGATTTAAAATCAAGAAGGGAGTGCATCAGGATTATATCCTTTCCCCACACTTATTCAATCTATATGCTGGACAAATAATCCGAGAAGCTGGACTATATGAAGGAAAACATGGCATCAGGATTGGAGGAAGAATCATTAACACCCTGAGATACGCAGATGATACAACTTTGCTTGCTGAAAGTGAGGATGACTTGAGGCACTTACTGATGAAGGTTGAAGAATACAGTCTGCAGTATGGATTAC
>NW_006922160.1:1348348-1348940 GCF_000298275.1 Orycteropus afer afer
ATATGCATGTGAGAGCTGGACAATGAATAAGGAAGACCAAAGAAGAGTTGATGCTTTTGAGTTGTGGTGCTGGCGAAGAATGTTGAAAGTACCATAGACTGCTAAAAGAATTAACAGATCTGTCCTGGAGGAAGTGCACCCGAAATGCTCTTTGGAAGCGAGAATGGCCAGACTTCATCTCACCTATTTTGGTCATATTGTCAGAAGCGACCATTCCTTGGAGAAGGATGTCATGCTTGGTAGGGTGGAGGGTCGACAAAAGAGGGGGCGGCCTTCAACAAAATGGATTGACACAGTGGCTGCGATGATGGGCTCAGGTATAGCAAGTATTATGAGACCAGCGCAGGACAGGGGAGTGTTTTGTTCTGTTGTTTGTAAGGTCGCTATGAGTTGGAGCCAACTCAATGGCACCTAACAACAACAACAAATGGTAATTACTGTAACATAGACAATCCTGAACAATAGCATTAACAAACAATAATTTACAAATGGATGCATAGATGGTTAGGTAATTTTGATCTCTTCTCTTACCCAGTCTTTCTCAAGGAGGATGCTATTCAGTTTCCATGTGTTTACTCTTTTTCTGTTGATC
>NW_006922160.1:1355650-1362705 GCF_000298275.1 Orycteropus afer afer
AAAAAAAAAAAAAGAATTCAAGCATAGAAACGATTATGTAGATGGTGTAGACCGGGTACTATTTCGTTCTGTTGTACATGAGCTTGTGATGAGTAGAAGCTGACTTGATGGCACCTAACAACAACCACTAGCTACTAAAGAAATTGAACATATAATTTTAAATTTTTCTACAAGACAAATTACAGGCACAGATTGCTTAACTGACAAATTCTATCAAACATATAAGAAAGATAAACGACCAATCCTACACAACCTAAATAGAGGGAAAGAGAATAGTTCCTAAGTGACATTGTGAAGCTAGTTTTATTCTGATAGCATAACCAGAATAAGGAGTTACAAGAGTAGAAAACTACAAACTAATATTCTGTCATGAGCCTGTGAAAAATTTTTAAACGAAATATTAATAAATTAAACCCAACAATGTATAAAAATGGGTAATACACCATAACAAAGTGGAGTTTTTGCCAGGATTGCAAGGTTAATTTAACATGTAATCTCAGATAATAATGGAGCAAAAGAGGAAAGCAATAGGTACAGGATAAACATTGCCTTAATAGGTACAGGACAAATATTGAAAAATATATAACACCTATTCCCAATTAAAACTATTATCAAAGTAGGAAAAGGGAACTTCCTTAACCTGATAAAGTGTATCTATGAAAAACCCACAGCTAACTTTGTACTTAATGATGAAAGACTGAAATTCTTGCCTCTGAAGTTCACTTGTAAGGTAAAATGTCAGCTCTCACCACTTCTATTCAGAATTATACTGATGTCTTAGACATGGCAGTAAGACAAGAAAAACAAAAACTATACAAATAAGGAAGAAAGAAGTAAAAAATACATTATTTGCAATGTGATTTCTTTTTACTGCGGAATTTAGAAAAAAAGTGTACACAAACTGGTAAGTGAATTTAGCAAAGTTGCAGGATGTTTTTGTTGGCTGCCATCAAGTTGGCCCCTGACTCATAGCAACCCATGCAAAATGAGATTGGCCCATTGTAACCCATAGGGTTTTCATTGGCTGATTTTTTTTCCCCAAAAGTAGATTGCCAAGCCTTTCTTCCTAGTTGCAGATACAGTTTTAATAATATATTAATAGTTTTCTATATAATGAGCAATTAGAAAATGAAATTAAAAATACATTTCTAATTTTTATATTATTGAATATTCTACAACCTAAAAAGAATCATGATGAAATAACACTTCCTACTCACTGAGAATGAGAAGAAACTGATTCAACCATCCATTAATAATGCAAACATGGAATGTACAAACTGTGAAGCTAGGCAAACAAAAAAAAAACAAATTCACTGCTGTCAAGCCAATTTCGACTCATAGTGACCCCTCCTTGGGTTTCTGAGGCGGTATCACTGCAGAAGTAGATTGCCCAACCTTCCTTCCAAGGATTGGCTGGTGGGTTTGAACCGCCAGCCTTCTGGTTAACAGTCAAGTGTCTTAGGCATTATGTTACCAGGAAGATTGGAAATTCTCAAAAATGAAATGGAACACATAAATATTGATATCCTAGGCATTGTTGTTGTTGTTGTTATGTGCCTTCGAGTCGGACCCAACTCATAGCAGCCTCTCTTTGGGTTTCCGAGGCAGTATCACTATGGAATTAGATTGCCCCATCTTCCTTCTGAGGAGTGGGTAGTGGGTTTGAATCACCAGCCCTCTGGTTAGCAGTCAGGTGCCTTAGGCACTATGCTACCAGAAGTCCTAGGCATTAGGCATTAGTGAGCTGAAATGGACTGGTATTGGCCATTTTGAGTCAAATAATCATATAGTCTACTACACTGGGAATGACAAATTGAAGAGGAATGATGTCACATTCATTGTCAAAACGAATATTTCAAGATCTATCCTGAAGAACAGCACTGTCAGTGATAGGATAATATCCATACATCTACAGAGAAGACTAGTTAATATGACTATTATTCAAATTTACACACCAAACACTAATTCCAAAGATGAAGAAATTGAAGGATTTTACCAACTTCTGCAGTGTGAAATTGATCAACATGCAATCAAAATCTACTGATAATTACTGGTGATTGGAATATGAAACTTGGAAACAAAGAAGCATCATCGGTACCTGGAAAATATGGCCTTGGTTATAGAAATGATGTTGTGGAGATTGCATGATATAATTTTGCAAACCCAATGACTTATTCATTGCAGATACCTTTTAACAGCATAAACAGGACTATACACATGGACCTCACTGGAGTACACAGGAATCAAATTGAATCTTTGGAAAGAGAGAACAGAGAAGCTCAATATCATCAGCCAGAACAAGGCCAGGGTCCGACTGTGGAACAAAGCATCATTTGCTCCTAGGAAAGTTCAAGGTGAAGCTGAAGAAAATTAAAACAAGTCCAAGAGAACCAAAGTACAACTATGAGAATATATGAGAATATCTCACCTGAATTTAGAGACCATCTGAACAACAGTTTGACACATTGAACACTATTGACTGGAGACCAGATGAGTTGTGGGATGACATCAGGACATGAAGAAAGAAAAAGGTCATTAAAAAGAAAAGAAAGAATGCAAAGACCAAACGATATCAGAAGAGACTCTGAAACTTGCTCTTAAACATAGAGTAGCTATAGTGAATGGAAGAAGCTATGAAGTAGTGTACCCAAGACCATGTATAGGGTTGGCAGACAATGGTCCTATAAGTGTATTTGTATGATCTGAATTCCCAGGTGTATAGTTGAGCTGACAAGGGACAAGGTTGTAGTCATTTCTTGGTCCCAGCCAACTACCCAGAGGGACCACTAGTAGTTGAACCTGTGGGCTTGGGACCATAGTCACAGGGGACATCAAGCTCAATTGCCATAACCTACTACACAAAACATTGTTCCACCTCCTACTTTGGGGACTAGCAACTGGGATCTTAAAAGCCTGCAAGCAGCCATCTAGGTACAACAATGGGTCTCTCCTCATCCAGCACAAAGAAGAATGAAGAAAACCAAAGATTCATGGAAAGAATTAGTCCTAGCAACTGGTACACCATGCGATCCACAGCCTATACAGCTATGAGACCAGAAGAACTAGATGGTGCTGCTACCACTGTCAACCACTCAGAGGGGGAGCTATGTAGGAGACCCTGGATAGAGAGGGAGAACAATGTGGAACAAAACTCAAAAGCATTTGGAAAACAAAAGGAGGGGACCAGGTTTGCTGGTCTGATAGAGAGCCTGGTGGAATCACTGAGGCTATGGCCCCTAGCTGCCCTTCAGGTCTAGAATTGAACCCACACCTGTGGCTGCCAACCAAGCAAAAGGCAGGCATAGGAGTTGAACATTTACCTGACATAAATACACTCCTTGGAGAGAACAATCATGGGAGAAAGAAGAGCTGTTTATGTACTGGGAGACAGCTCAGGGGGCAGGGGTGCATGGAGGGATGGACACAGGGAAAGAGGTAACAACTAGGAGGAAGTGGGAGTGGAGCTGTTGCATTATGGTGAATTGTGGTCAATGCCATGAGACAAAGTGTATGTGAACTGCTATATGGAAAGTGAATTTCCTCTGTAAATTAAATAAATCACAATTAAATAAATAAATGATTTTTTAAAAAAAAGACAGACTCGGGAACAGAACTCATTCATAATCCGCAAACCACCTGTAGTAAACTGTCTTCCTCATCAGGGTGCGGACATTGCCAAGGAGAGAGCATTGCTGGCACTTTCAGTTAAAACAACAGGCACTTACCAGGGGCCTAGAATATACAAAATATTAAAGAAGCAAAATTATTTCCTGGCCTCAGAGAGGAACAGCAGTGAGTCTCCAGAGCCAAGCTGAGCTCCACAGAGTATGGGTTGGGTGCCGACCATAACTTCTCATTTTAGTTTATCCCCAGTTCAATATTTTCCAGTCAGTCAATGGAATAAACATATGTGTCTGGTTTCATTTTCTTTTTAAAAAAAGAAGCTATGAAGTAAAAGAGCTGAATATATGATTTGTAAGGGCAGCTTGAGAAGACAACATATTATTATGAAATGTGTAAAGACCTGAAGTTAGAAAAACAAAAGGGAAGAACGTTCTTGGCATTTCTCAAGCTGAAAGAATTGAAGAAAAAAATTCAGCCCTCGAGTTGCAATATTGAAAGATTCTATGGGCAAAATATTGAATGACACAAGAAGCATCAAAAGAAAATGGAAGGAATACACAGAATTACTATACCAAAAAGAATTGGTCAATGTTCAACCATTTCAGGAGATAGTAAATGATCGAGAACAAATGGTATTGAAGAAAGAAGTCTAAGCTGCACTGAAGGCATCAGAGAAAAACAAGATTCCAGGAATGTATGGAATACCCATTGAGATGTTTCAACAAATGGATGCAAAGCTGGAAGGACTCACTCATCTATGCAAAGAAATTTGGAAAACAGCTACCTGGCCAACTTTCTGAAAAAAGATCCATATTTGTGCCCATTCCAAAGTAAGGTGATCTGGGGATTCAAAATGGAGTCTTGTCAGTGATCAGCATGCTGTTTCCCTCTAGCATCTTAGTGCTTGAAAAACTAGGTACAGCAGTTTGAGTTAGGGATTCTAGTGCTCTGAACAGCTCACTGAGTTAGAGTGCACCAAGCTGAGAGGAGTAGAATTGGAAGGGAGAAAGGGACAGGCGGGGAAAAAAATAACAGGATTGGAGGGTCTATAGTGCAGAGTGTCAACAGGCAGCCGAGAAAGGCCATCCAGGACCTCCCTGGGTTAAGGAGGAAGACCCACCACACCAGCATACCAGTGACCACACCAGCATATCAGCAATCACCCCAAGGATCTACCTTCAGCACCTGATTTTATCAGTAACTTGGGATGGCTAGGTGCAAACGGCACATCCAGCACCACTGAAACCCAAGTAGAGAGTCCATTGGTGCTGCAGGTGGGCAGGCCCAGGGAGGTGCCCCTGCAGCGGGTCACTGATCAGTCTTGGGTCAGCTTAGTGGCACTGAGAAGCCTGTGCTTGACTTTATTGGTGATACTGGGACCACAGATTACTAGCAGGCACTCTCTTGACTCCAGTGCCGCTGAAACTGAGCGGATCTTTGGTGCTGCAGGTGAGCCGACCCACAGGTGAGCTCCCATGGTGGATCACAGTCTGGGCCAGTTGGGCCAGTGTCACAGGTGGACCCAGGGAGAGAAACCTCCGTGGCAAATCGCAGAGCTGAGCAGTTTTCTTGGGTTAGCTATTTGGCACCGAAGGGCCTCAGGAACTGATTTTTGGGGGTGTCTGAGCCTGGTGGAAGGTGGCAACCCCCTAACAACTGGAGTCTGTGCTGAAATTGAGCTGTGAGCCTGGGAATAACAGTACAACATCATCATTAACAGCCCACTCAAAGCCCTAGAAACCACCCCTACCAACAGGGAACTTCGCTTCTCCCAATCTTCCACTCCCACCTTCTCTGCCAATAACTTCACTCGTCCAATAGAACAAACCACATTCAGCCACTGTAATACCTCCTGGTTCAAACTCTAAACCGTCTTTATGACAAACAAACCCATAGCCACATTCCACACAGTGATTCCACCATCACAAAGAAAACTGCAGAGCAACTCAGCATACCTGAATTAATGACTAAAAAATAAAATACACCAGCTTCACCTTTTCAAAATATTAAACTATAAAACCAAGACAAAACAAATCAGTACATAACCAACAGTTCAAGACAACCTCAAATCAAACAAACAAACAAAAAAAACAGGACAAGGCATTAGAAGCAAAACCACAAACAAAGGTCTCATTAAACATGGAGGAAGAGGAAGCAATAGAATTCTCTGAGAAGGGATTTAGAAGATATGTTTATAGAGCTTTACAAGAGCCTATGGAAACCTCAAAAAGAAGCAAGGAGAACATAGACAGTTCCCTGGAAGAACTCAGGAAAATCATTCAAGAACAAGATAACAAGATTAATGCACAATCAGAACTCATACAAAAACAGCAGTTAGAAATCCAGAAGATTAATTCCAAAATTACAGAATTACACAACATAATAGAAGCACAAAAGAGTAGGTTAGAACTGACTGAAGAACTCATATCTCGACTAGAAGACAAATGGCTGGACACCGGACTGTATGAAGAAAAATCAGAACAAAGATTTGAGAGAAATGAAGAGAACCTAAGCATTATATGGGGTGACACAACAAGAAACAACATATAACTCATTGGAATTCCACAACAAGAAGAGGAGAAAAAAAAACACTGAGAAAGTTGTAGAAGACCTGCTAACAGAAAACTTCCCCCATATCATGAAAGAAGAAAAGATATTTGTCCAAGAAGCTCATAGAAGCCCACACAAGATAGATCCCAAGAGAAAAACACTGAGACATATTATAACCAAACTCTCCAAAACCAAAGACTTAGAAAAATTTTGAGAGCTACCTGGGACAAAAGAAATATTACTTATAATAATCAAACAGTTAGACTGAGCAGGAACCATGCAGTCAAGAAGGCAATGGGACAACATATATAAAACACTGAAGGAGAAGAACTTCAAACCAAGAATCCCATATCCAGGTAAATTATCCATCAAAAATGAGGGCGAAATCGAGGCATTCTCAGACAAACAGAAATTAAGGGATTTTGTGAAAACCAGACCAACCCTACAAGAAATGCTTAAGGAAGTTCTTCCAATAGAGAACCCACAACAGAGATCAACAAAATCAGGATACGTGCCATCAACACTAAAACCAAACCAGAAATAGAAACTCAAAATAAGACCATAAAACATCATACACTAAAAACCAAGGAAGTCAGTCAGCACACAACAACAGCAGCTAACCTACCAGAGGGAATAAAACTTCTAGGTACAAACTTCCAAATGGAGAGGAAAACAGGACAATGTCTTCACAGTATGTACTGTCCTAAAAATGCAGAGACAAGAATATACTCCAAGGTAACCACAGAGAAAATTAACAATCCCCCTAAGCAAATCCAGAATGAAGGAAAACATATGGGTTTAATAGGCACAAAACCAACAATAAAGAAGAAAAGGGAGAAACCATTAGCCAACAAACCGAACTCAGCCCAGAAAAGTATATG
>NW_006922160.1:1366262-1366802 GCF_000298275.1 Orycteropus afer afer
TGAGGAATGGATAACCAAACTATGGACATACACACAATGGAATACTATGCAATGCTAAAGAATAATGGAGAATCTGCAAAATACCACATAACGTGGATGAACTTGGAGGACACTATACTGAGTGAAATAAGTCAATCACAAAAGGACAAATATTGTATTAGTCCGTCTTTGTAAAAGTTAAGGAAAGGTTTATCTATAGAAGGACATTTTCTTTGTTGGTTACCAGGGTGAGAGGGGAGGGAAGCGAAGTAATTGATTTGGGTGAAGAGAAGGGCAATGTACCAAATGTGTGTGACTAATATGGCAGCATTGAGGATGAGAAAGACATAGAGGTACATGGGAGATACCGACAACAAATATGAACCCTTTTTCACATACAGTACTGTGTTGTCAGTGAAGGCAAGCATGGGTGTATGGGTGGATAGATGGGTGGACAGGCTGAGCAATTAGGTATGTCTATGAAATGGGGAGTGTATCCAAGAACATACATAAGGTTGGCAGACAATGGTCCTATAAGTTTAGGTGAATGATCAGAATTCC
>NW_006922160.1:1368509-1373462 GCF_000298275.1 Orycteropus afer afer
TAATAAAAAATAAATAGTAATAATTTAAAAAACATAGAGAAAGTCAACAAAATAAAAAGCTGGTTCTTCGAAAAGATTAATAAAATCGATAAACCATTGGCAGATCTAATAAAAGAAAAGAAAGAGAAGATCCAAATCACAAGAATTGTGAATGAAAAGGGTGTCATCACAACAGGACCAACTGAAATAAAAAAGATACTGATAGAATATTATGAAAAACTGTACTCCAACAGATTTGAGAACTTAGAAGAGATGGACAAATTTCTAGAATCACAAGACCTACCTAAACTATCCCACTTAGTGATAAAATAGTTGAACAGACCTGTAACAAAAGAAGTTGAACAGGTCATAAAAAAACTTCCCACAAAGAAAAATCTGGCCCTTATGCTTCACTGGAGAATTTTATCAAATATTCAGAAAAGAGTTGACACCTATGCTACTCAAGTTATTCCAGAGCATATAAAAAGATGGAATACTCCCAAACTCATTTTATGAAGCAGGCATAACACTAATACCAAAACCAGGGAAAGACACCACTAGAAGGAAAACTACAGACCAATATCCCTCTTGAAAATAGATGCAAAAATCTTTAACAAAATCCTAACCAATAGAATCCAACAAAATATTTTTTAATTAATACACCCGGACCAAGTGGGATTCATACCAGGTTTACAAGGGTGGTTCAACATGAGAAAAACTGTCAATGTAATCCACCACATAAACAAAACAAAACAAAAGAACCATATGATTATATCAATTGATGCAGAAGAGGCATTTGATAAAATCCAACATCCATTCCTGCTCAGAACTCTCAGCAAAATAAGGATAGAAGGGAAATTCCTCAACATAATAAAAGGCATATGTGCAAAACCAATAGCCAACATCATTATTAAGGGAGAAAGACTCAAGTTATTCCCTTTACAAACAGGAAACAGGGATGCCCTCTATCACCACTTCTATTTAACATTGTATTGGAAATCCTGGCCAGGGCAATAAGGCAAGAAAAAGAAATAAAAGGCATACAAACTGGCAAAGAGGAAGTAAAACTATCTCTATTTGCAGATGATATGATATGATCCTGTACATGGAAAACTCAAGGGACTCAATAAAAAAAAACTACTGGAACTAATAGAGAGGTTCAGCAAAGTGGCAGGATATAAAGTCAACATACAAAAATCAGTTGGATTCCTCTACACCAACAGAGTCCTCTGATAAAGAAATAAGGGAAACAATACCATTTACAGTATCTACTAAAAAGATAAAATATCTAGGAATAAACCTCACCAAAGACACAAAAGACCTATACAAAGAAAACTATAAAACACTGCTACAAGAGACACCAAGGTCACTACATAAATGGAAGAACCTACCTTGTTCATGGATAGGTAGACTGAATATTGTGAAAATGTCAATACTACCTAAAGTAATTTATACATTTAACACAATCCCGATCCAGATTCCAACAAAAATTTTTAAGGACATGGAAAAACCAATTACTAATTTCATACGGAAAGGAAATAGACCTTGAATAGGCAGAGCACTTCTCAAGAAGAAAAACAAAGTGGAAGGTCTCACACTCCCAAATGTTAAGAACTACTATACAGCCACAGTAGTCAAAACAGCATGGTATTGGTACAATGATAGACAGATAGACCAATGGAACAGAATTGAAAGTTCAAATATAGACCCATCCATCTATGGGCAACTGATCTTTGACAGAAACCCAAAACCCATTAAATGGGGAAGAGCTTCTTTAATAAATGGTGCTGGTAAAACTGGATATCCACCTGCAGAAAAATGAAACAAGACCCATACCTCACCCCATACACAAACAGAAACTCAAGCTAGATCAAAGACTTAAATGTAAAACCCAAAACTATAACATTCATCAAAAAATAAAATAGGGGCAAATCTGGGAGCCCTAATTTATGGCATAAATAGACTATCAAGCATAACCCAGAATGTTCAGAAGATAGAAGAGAAGCTAGATGACTAGGACCCTTTAAAAATTAAATTCTTACGCACATTGAAAGACTTCATCAAGAGGGTAAAAAAACTTACAGATTCGGAGAAAATATTTGCCTATGACATATCTGATAAAAAACTTATCTCCAAAATCTATAGAAAACTTCAACACCTCAACACCAAAAAGAAAAATAACCCAGTTCACAAATGGACAAAAGACTTGAACAGACACTTCACCAAAGAAGATATACAGGCAGCCAAGAAACACATGAGATATTGCTCGTGATCATTAATTATTAGAGAGATGCAAATCAAAACAGCAATGAGATATCATCTCACCTCAGCAATAATAGCAAAGTTCAACAGGTCAGAAAATAACAAATGCTGGCAAGGTTGAGGAGAGATTGGAACTTGTGCACTGCTGGTGGGGATTGTAAAATGGTGCAACCATTATGGCAAACTGTATGGCGTTTTCCTTAAAAAACAAAATAGAAGTACCATTTGACCCAGCAATTCCATTACTAGGAATATATCCTAAAGAGGTGAGAGATAGCGCACAGATAGACATATGTACACCTGTGTTCATCTCAGCACAATTCACTATAGCAAAGAGAAGGAAACAACTAAATGCCCATCAACGAATGAATGGATAACCAAATTATGGTATATGCACACAATGGAATATTATGCTACATTAAAGAACAATGAGGAATATGTGAATCATCTCACAGTGTGGATGAACCTGGAGGACATTATGCTGAGTGAAATAAGTCAATCACAGAAAGAGAAGTACTGTATGAGCCCATTCCTGTAAAAAGACTAAGAAGGGTTTGCTTGGGAAAGGAAGCTCATTTGGTAGCTTACCAGGATAGGGAGGGAAGGGGAGTGATTAATTTCAGACTAGTTGGGGCCCACACACTGACACAGGTAGGGGGAGGGATATATGGAAAGGATCTGTGACCACCATGATAACATTAGGAAATGGGAGGACACTGAATTGTGCACATGAGAGATAGACAACAGATGCTAATACCAACCAATGTGTCCACAATACTGCATTGCCGTTAATGCCAAACACCAGGCTACAGATAAACACATAAACACCTGAGACGATCAGACAGGAGACAGTGAAAAGAAGTATACTGTAGAACAAGGGTAGATTCAGCTGAGGCTAATCTTGGACAGACACCAGGGATACAAAATACCTGCAGTCCTTACAGAAACAGTAGAAGGCAGACACAGAGTAATCCCTTACAGACAACCATACACTATGGAAGAGAGATCCAATAGATCTACCATCTCAGGACCATTGTGCTGGGGGGCACCAGACTCAGTTGGCACAACAAAATACATAAAAGCCTTGTTCCACATCCTACATTGGTGAGTAGTGACTGGGGTCTTAAAAGCTTTCAAGCGGCCATCTAGGATGCAGCTAATGATCTCCTAGCATTGGAAGCGAAGAAGAGTGCAAAACAACAAGGGAAATTGGAAGCAATCATCCCTAGGACATGATGGCCCTCGAGACCAGAAGAACTAGATGATGCCCAGCTTCCAAGGCCAACTTCTCAGGAAAGGATCAAATCTGGAGATCCTGGATAGAGTGGGAAGAAAAACATGGAACAAAATCCAAAAACTCTAATGACCAGAATTACTGGTCAAATGAAATCTGGTGAGAACCCCAACACTATGGCCCTGGGACACATTCTGCAGAAGGAATAAAACGCACCCCTAGGGACTGGCTCTCAGCCCAATAGTTAACAAGATGTGCACGCAGACCACTCAACCCAAGATGATGCACCCACATACTCTGTGGTAGCACATCCCTTAGAGCAATAGCCCACGGGGCACCAAAGGACCAACACTCAAATTGAGGAAATGCAGGAGAAACGAGTGCATAAATATGAGGAGCACAGGGGGAGGGCTACAGGGTAGGGAGGGGAGGAGACTGGGTTAGGGTTGGACATGGTAAATGGGGAGTGAAACTAAATACACATATAATGTTGAATGTAAAACAAGGTATTAAAATTAAAAAAAAAAAAATGAAAACAACTGACAAAAAAAATTGCTTCCTTTATCTTAGGGAAAAAACAAAAAGTAAGGTGATCCAACAGAATGTGAATATTATTGAACAATATCATTAATATGACATGTAAGTAAAATTTTGCTGAAGATAATTCAAAAATGGTTGCAGCAGTATATTGACAGAGAACTTCCAGAAATGCAAACTGGATTCAGAAGAGGATGTACAATGAAGGATATTATTGCTGATGTCAGATAGATCTTGACTGCAAGCAGAGAATACCAGAAAGATGTTTTCCTATATTTTATTGACTAAGTAAAGACATTTAATTGTGTGAATCATAAAAAATGGATAACATTGCAAAGAATAGGCGTTTCAGAACACTTAATTGTGCTCACACAGAACCTGTACATAGATCCAGAGGCAGACTGTCAAAAAGAAAAAGGGACTGCCTGGTTTAAAATCAAGAAAGGAATGCATCAGGGCATATCCTTCCACCATACTTATTCAATCTGTATGCTGAGCAAATAATCCCAGAAGCTGAATTATGTGAAGAACACAGCATCAGGATTGGAGGAAGACTCAGTAACAACCTGTGATATGCAGATGACAACCTTACTTGCTGAAAGCAAAGAAGACTTGAAGCACTTACTGATAAAGATCAAAGACTTACAGCCTTCAGTTCAGACTACACCTCAACATAAAGCAAACAAAAATCCTCACAACTAGACCAAAAAACAGTATCATGATAAATGAAGAAAAGATTGAAATTGTCAAGGATTTCATTTTACTTGGATCCATAGTCAACGCCAATGCAAGCAGCAGTCAAGAGTTCAAACCACATATTGCACTGGGAAAATATGCTTCAAAAAATCTCTTTAACCTCGGATAGGCCCCACCAGGGTTAGCCCACAGCCCTGGCGGAACTCTTAGTAGACAGTTGACTATCTTAAAAAAAAGAAAAAAAA
>NW_006922160.1:1384955-1400792 GCF_000298275.1 Orycteropus afer afer
TGGTGTGTAAATTTGAATAATAGTACTATTAACTGGTCTTCCTTGTAGGCATATGGATATTATCCTGTCACTGACAGCACTGTACTTTAGGACAGATCTTGAAACATCCTTTGCAATAATGAATGCCCCACCATTCCTCTTCAAATTGTCATTCCAGGCATAATAGATCATCTGGTTGTCTGATTCAAAATGGCCAAAACCGGTCCACTTCAGCTAACTAATGCCTAGGATATCAATCTTTATGCATTCCTTTCTTTCTTTCTTTTTTTTAAGTTGTGATCAAGTCACTTCCAACTCATGGAAGTCCCCTGTGAGTCAAAGTAGAACTGTGCTCCACAGGTTTTTTTTTCTTTCCATTTCATATTTGACAACTTCCAATTTTCCTAGATTCATACTTCATACGTTCCATGTTCCTATTATTAATGGATGGTTGCAGCTGTTTCTCCTCAATTTGACTCGTGCCACATCAGCAAGTAGAAGTCTCAAAAGCTTTGCTTTATCCATATCATTAAGGTTGGTTCTACTCCGATGAGGCAGCTCTTTCCCTGTCATATTTTGAGTGCCTTCCGACCTAAGGGGCTCATCTTTCTGCATTGCATCAGACAATATTTCCCGGCTATTCATAAAGTTGCCCAGTAATGTATCAGACAGTGTTTCTCTGCTATTCATAAGGTTTTCCCTGGCCAGTTCTTTGAGAAGTGGATGGCCTCTTCTTTCTTCCTAGTCTGTCTCAGTCTATAAACTGCCTGTTACCTATGCACCAGGGGCATCCCGTGCTGACATTTGAAACACTGATGGCACAGCCTCAAGCCTCATAGCAGCACACAAACCACCACAGTAAGACAAACTGACAGACAAGTTCATTTCCCTTAACTGTTCAAAACCACTCTGCTCTCCCCTTACCTGGATCCCACCTGGATCCTGCTGCTTTTGTCATCCCTGGCAATTTTCCCTACCTCTCCCCAATCCCTCTTAGATCAGGGGAAAAAAAAATTCCTACGATGCCCCTGGTTATGTGTACATGGCATTTGGATAATTTAAGAAGGTATAGAGTTGATAGCTTTGACCAAGGTAAATGTTAACCTAAGAAAATAATGTTTATGTTATACAAGATGTATAAATTAACAGTGAAGTGAAAAGGTAAAATAATGCTTAAGTCTTAAGTCTTCTTATAAAGCTGAGAATCTCTACTTGACTTCTTGTATCTCACAATCCTTTACACAGGACTTCATCGACCTAACTAGAGAAACTAGACCAAGGGCAAAGGATCGTAATGGACTCTGTGTGATTGACCTGACAGGAACTGAGGAAGAAAACAGGCCAATTGCTACTCTTGACTTGACTCTAGACCCTGTTACTCCTTCACAGAAGGAAACAACCAGTTTTCAGGCATGTGCCAACCTCTCCAGCCAAGAGGTGATGGAAGGGCAGGTAGACCAAAGCTCTCAGCCTGTCACACGGAGAATTGTTAACAATGATCCTGTGGATTTGGACCTGTTGGAAGAAACCACACTTGAAGGTCCCCAACCCCCCACATCCATCAATCGGGACTCTGTTTGTCCAGCAGAGCCGAATTGTAGCTCAGCAGCATTAAAAGGTGACCTCAGCTTCTTGGCAAACCTACAGCTGACTTCAGTTGGTCTCTCCACAACAAGCAATAATGCTAACAGTAACAGTCAAAGGGCACCTTGGCCATGCCTACTGCAAACTTCACCATGTCCTCCACGAGCCTCCTCATGCCCACCACGAGCCTTGTCATGCCCTCCACAAACCATGCAGTGCCAACCACAAGCCCTGCCTCACCTGCCTCAAGATATGCCCTGCCCTCCTCAGGATGTGCCCTGCCCTAAGAATGGACTGTTCCTTCAGCAGAACATGCCAAGTCCACCTCAAGATTCATTGTGGCCTCCTCAGCTCTCACCAAGCCCACCTCAAGACTCACTCTGCCCACCTCCAGACTCTCTGGGCCTACCTCAGGATGTACCCAGTCCACCTCAAAACATATATCCACAAAATTTGGCACACCTGCGTGATATGCCACAGTCACTGCGAGATATGCCACAGTCACCAGCAGACATGCTATATTCATCTGGTGACATGTCACTGTCACCAGAAGACACGCCATATTCACCTGGAGACATGCCACTGTCACCTGAAGACATTCTACATTCAACTGGTGACATGCCACTATTACTAGAAAATGTGCCACGTTCACCTAGAGGTGTGCCATTGTCACCGGAAAACATGCCACATTCACCTGAAGGTGTGCCACTGTCACCAGAAGATGTGCCACAGTCACCAGGAAATATGCCTTGCTCACCAAGCGTTGGGCCACACTTACTGAGAAACATGCCACATTTATCGAGAGATGTGCCACATTCATCAAGAGATGTGCCATATTCTTCTGGAGATGTTCCATGCCCACTTGGAGATTTGCTTGACTTCCCATGGGACAAGCCTAACTCACCTCAGAATGACATACAGAACCGTGACACTCCTATGGATATCTCAGTTCCATCCTCTCAGAACTGCTCTCCCAGTCCACAGTCTCCACGGTCCGAAAGTCCCTTAGAGAAAGTTCCTTGGCTCTCTGTCCTGGAAACCCCAGTCAGAAAAGAGATATCACTGTTAGAGCCCGTCAACCCTAGATCTGCCCATGTACAAATACGAACACCACAAGGCGGGCTCCACAACAGACCATGCCTGCATAGACTGAAGTACTTCTTACGCCCTCCTGTGCATCACCTCTTCTTCCAGACACTAATACCAGATAAAGATGCAAGAGAGGTGAGCTTGCATATCTTCTTCTAAGATCATTTGTATAGGCCTAGGATAAAGCATGTGTGACTGGAGTCCATGCATGACAGGACAGGCCTAGTATAGACTTGACATCATTATATTCCCCTCACTGTCAAGACCATGCAGGGTAGAGTTAGATCAAGGTTCAAAATTCAGCCCCACACTTAAACATGGCACTGTTCAAGGCACTTTACCTTTCTAAGCCTTGGCTTTCCTATCTATATAATGGAAATAAAAATACACCTCACAAGGCCTTTTAATGAGATGACGTGTCCAGTGCGTTTTTGATTGTCTGGCTTATCTTAGGACTTCATCAGGTGTTTGTCTTCAACTCTTAGGCCTTTCTCTTCCTGATACCCTTATCACAGTTCCCATATCAGTGAGATAATAATGCTCTTGACACTTCAGTGCCTCCAAAAGTATTACTTTCTGCCCTTCAGGGAGGAAATTCAGTTTCAAGATTTTAGTGAAAATACTTCTTCCCATTGGTTCTCAATATTTGAGAACTAAACCAGATGTGTAAAGCAAAAAGTCCCACAATATGAAACTATTTTTTTCCAATATTCACAACTCCATCCCTAACATCACAAAGACTGGGTTGAAGTAGTTCCAACAGTCAAAAGGTGCATTTTCCTTCTGGTTGGAGCAATCAGTGACCCAGCTTAGCAGGTGCCAGGTGTTCCCATTGACTTGACTTTGAAGAATGATTTTTCTTCTTGTTTGAATTGTTTTTATTTTTCTCTTGTTTTCTCCTTCTGAGTGACTCCACTCAACCATTAGCTTCTTTTTTTTTTCCCGGTGGGTTTACCTCAAGTTGGTGATGCATCTATCCATTATCAAGAGCACATGGGAGACTAGAAAGAGTTTATTAGTTTTCCTAGTCGGGATTGTGGGGGTCTTTGTAAGTACTGCATGACTACATGAAGCTACCAGTAGATGCACATGGGAGACCACATCATCCTTCTCTGTATACACATACCCCAGATTTTTAGTTGATAGACTAGACAGGATGGATTTTTCTTTTTGATCCTTGTTTCTTATCTTCTTAAAGAACCTCAACTGTCTAGAATACATCTGTAAATCTTTTCTGCCCCTCCAATGGTTTATTTTTAGTCTGTAATAAATAATTCTTTACTAGGTCATTTTTCCCCTAACCTTCTTCAGCCATTCCCCACACTGCCACTTACTAGCCATTCAACTTAACTCCTCTGAGTCTTATTTTGTTTAGCTCTAAAATAGGGTCATAATGCCCTTATCATAGTTATTTGACTCCAAGATGAATACCTAAAGCACATAGCCATCTTTCAGGGCCTATAGAAATACTCTATAAATAATAGTTCCCTTTAAGAGTATGAGCATCAAAACAATTTATAAACATTTGTCTGTTTGTAGATATCCCCATTTGTAGGCAAGAAATGAGTAATAAGCGCCCAAGGTTGTAAAGTCCATCAAATGTAAAACCTGACCCCAAAGCAAGATGTTTGTTCTTTTATTGTCTTTTCTTGCTCTTAGTTTTCATTATACGCCACATGTGGCCATAGCCTCTCATCAGCTCAGGAGGACCCTCAGATGATTTGAGACATGAAGAGAGCTGACTGGTCTTCTCCAGAAGATTTTCTGGAAGGGCCCAGTCATCACTGTTTTACACTATGCTGCATGAGCGGTCATATCTTTCAAAGTTAATTTCAAATTATTTCAAAGTTAATATTTATTTTCTGAGTTAATAAGACTCAATTATTATAAAACTTTTTTAAAACATAAAAATATCAGCCACAGTGCTATCACTCAGCTTATTGTTTGGTGTATTTCCTTCTTAGTTGAACTTTTATACATGTGCATTTTAAATTTTTAATAATTGGGATTTTTACATATTCACTCCCAGTCTTTACATATATACTTAAAAAAAAGCAATTACTATTGTCTCAAAAACAGCAAAATATTATTCTGCTCCTAACAACAACCCTTATTTAAAATTTCTGTCTTCATACAGCATTGCAACAACCCTAAATCTCTCTTCACCCTCAGCCCAATATCAACTTACACGAACTCTTAACTCTTTTGTACTTTCTTTTCTATCCTTTACTTCCACATAGATGAATTCATGTTGTATATAGAATTTTTAATTTTGACTTTTTAAACTTAATGTAAGTATTTTCCCATATCATTAAAAGATTTTTAGATAAGGCTTTCCTATAATTTTTTTCAATTATGAAAAAATATTTCAAATGCATCAAACATTTTGCTGTCTTCAACCAGTTTCAGAACCTCTCATTTTTATGTGCTACAGTAACCCTTCCTGATTTTGTTTCTTTTTATCACTACAGAACAAGGGTCGGAAAGTAGAACCCATCTCTCATCGAAGACTAAGAATGGTGACAAATACGATTGAAGAAAATTTTCCCCTGGGGACTGTGCAATTTTTAATGGACTTTGTGTCACCTCAGCATTACCCACCCAGAGAAATTGTTGCTCACATCATTCAGAAAATCCTGCTGAGTGGCTCTGAGACTGTGGATGTCCTAAAGGAGGCCTACATGCTCCTCATGAAAATTCAACAGTATGAACCTTCCCAGCCAGCTGTTGGCAAATCTTCCAGGGACCCTGGGCTCAGGGCACTGGTTTCTCTTGCCTAAGCTTTATTCAGCTAACCCTTAGAGAGGCTGATTTAGTATTTTAGTATAGTTTGGGTCACAAGTGACAGGAAACTCAATCTAAACTGGCTTTAACCGCTGGTAAAAAAAAAAAAAAGAAGAAGAAGAAGAAGAATTTAATGACTCCTGTTACTAGAAACTTAAGGGTGTGATGTGACTTGACTCAGTTTTCAAACCTGGTCACTAGGACCCATTTTTCAACTCTGCCTTGGCTCTATTTTCAGGTTCCACATAGTAGCCCCCCAGCTTCAGACTTTTATGACAGTCCTAGTGAAAGAGAGAGTCTACTTCCTGGCTAGTTACACAAGAGTTCTGATGTTAAGTCCTGTAGGCTTTGATTGGTCTGACATGAGACATGTGCCCATCTTTCAGTCAGTCACTGTAAACTGAGGGGTAGAATATCATGATGGGCTTGACAGGTCACATGCTTTGTTCCAGGGTCCTGGTAGGTAAAGCCAGTTGGATATGGTCTAGAAGTGATAAAGAGTTGGTTTCTTGAAACACAATTAATGCCTCCAAAAATGGAAGTGTATACTGGGTAGCAAAAAGCAATGAAATTCTATTATACTTAGACTGAGGTAGTTTGGTACCAGAGAGTGGGCAAGAGCTCTGTGGATAAAAGGATTCTTCCTTTTATCATCTTCCAGATCCATCCCTTCTTCCACTAAACTCTCCAGAATTCTAATTAATGTCACTTGACTTTCAGGCTACATCCAGCCAATGCCAAGACAGTAGAGTGGGACTGGAAGCTGCTCACCTATGTCATGGAGGAAGAGGTAACATAACAACCATGAGGGTGTAGCTTTTACAGAGGAAGTTTTAACTAGAAACAAAAGTGAGAATAAATTCGATAGTAAGGTTTATTATTATAGTCCCATATCATTAAATTCATTATATTCCCTCCTTATACATCTGCTCCCACAAAAAATTTCAGTTGAAGTGCAGTATGCTGTCTTCTAATTAAAGATCGAATGCAGTCATTTATCCCCTCTCCCTTTTAATGAGATCTTGAGATCCCACTAAAAATAATAATAAGTGAATAGAGAACATTATTCGTGGCAGTAAAAATGAGGAGAAGGACAATAGACCTGAACAAAGATTTGGAAGGAAATATAAGAGTGATGACTGGGTAAAGAAAGCTACAGCCTAGAATACATGGAGAAGGGCTACAGCCAAGAGGGGAGGGAATCTACCCTTTAGAACACAGCAGACAGTTTGGGACTTAGAAACATAATATATGGTAGAGGGAGGGGTGAGGTATGGGCTATAAATGGGTATTTGTTGAAAGTCTATAAATGGAGCAGTCGGCCTGTCCCTTCTTGAGGATAGAAAGTCTAGTAGCCAGATTACCTACTGTAAAAGGGTGATAGTAGTAGTAGTATCATCAGAACCTGTCTAACTTAAGGGGGACAATATGACTCAAGATCAGCCCAAGGCTTATCCCTATGAAGTGGAGGTCAGACATACCTTCACTCTCCAACCTTTTTACTAGTTCTGACACCAGCACTTTCTACTTCTCTTCTGGTTCAGTAATCTGTTGCAGCAGCCATACAGAATTCATAGACCATGCTTACAGTTGTCGTATATTATGCAAATAACACTACATTGTACCATTGTTGGATTTTTGTGGGGGGGAATGATACAACCCTTCTCATATGTTAGCTTCCTGTGCCCACAATGTGTGTTATATGCATTTGCATGTTATATGCTAAAGTGAGGTAAGTCATTTATTAACAAAGCAACAAGGTACAACTGGGATCTATTGGGCTTTATTAGTTAGTATAATTTCACCTGTAATAGAAAATCCAACTCCAACTTGCTTAAACAATAAGGGTATGTGTTAGCTCACATTACTGCAAGTTTAACATTGGGGTAGACATCATATCATGGTTGCTTGATCTAGCAGTTCAACAGTTGACATTAAGGATCCAATTTCCTTCTGTCTCTCTGTTCTGCTGTCCACAGTTCTGGATTTATCCTAAGACTGATAGGTAAGTTCAATGTGAAAAAGAGACTGACTTCCCATTTTTGTCTCTTAAGATCAAACAAGTTGACACTGAGGTGACTCCAACTCACGGCAATCCCATGTGTGTCAGAGGAACTGTGCTCCATGGGGCTTTTACTGACTAGTTTTTCAGAAGTAGATTGACAGGCCTTTCTTCAAAGGTACCACTGGGTAGACTCGAACCCCCAACATTTGGGTTAGTTGCTGAGCATATTAACCACTTGCACCATCTAGGGACTCCTCTGGAGCCCTGTAGGGTATGATTCTTTTAGCACTTACTCTCTTTGTCTTCTTTTGTAATGTCCCAGCCTGCCTGCATTCTCCTAGGAGCCTTTCCTTCAGGCACAGCCACCCTTGCTGACATGTGGCCTTCCCTTAGATTTAATATTTATGAGAGCCAATACTCATTGTCATCCAGAAGAGGAAATGCTGACTTGTTCTTTCTCCCCACAGGGACAGAATCTGCCAGGGCGAGTCCTTTTTCTGCGTTACGTAGTCCAGACCCTGGAAGACGACTTCCAGCAAATCCTGAGGAGGCAACGCCAACACCTGCAGCAATCCATTGCAAGCACTGTGCTGTCCTGTGACAAGCAGTCTCACAATGTCAGGTAACCAACCACCTGAACCCTTGAATGGCAAGAGTTTGAGGTTATAGGTAGGCAGCTACTGAGTAAAAGCTATGTGACTAGTTCCTCTGTTCCTCTTCTGAGGGCCAAATGATCATATGGATGAGATTTTTCTAGTCACTACTTAGTGTAGCAGGATAATTATTAAAACCATAGATAATCCTAAAAGAACCTTTTTTCTGTACCAACTATGAGTCAGGCACAAATATTTCTTTCAAGACTATCAGACTTCCTGTGGTTTATTTCATATTGTCCAAACAACCCGGTACACTCCTCATGGGATACCTTAACTCTGTAAAACTTTTTACAGATTTTATAAACCTAGATTTTTTTTTTCCAGCCCCCTGAGGAGCTCAAGATAAATCTCTTGATTTTAGGATCTCATTTGTCACTATAAGTTTCTGAAAAGTAATGTTATAATGGTAGGCTATGTGGCTGACCAGATGAACAATGGGGAAGCAAGCATGCATTCTGTTTTATATAATCAGGATCAGAACTTCTGGAAGCTTCAAACCATGGTACTACTATATTCTTATACTAAGGGAAAAAGATGTGATTTCTAGGGTGGGATCTCAGGCTAGAATTTTCCTCTTGGAACCACACCCCTGGGTTTGTTGGAAGCAGTTCTCACCAGCGTAGTATACCGGTATCCTTTTTTAAGAGCAGCATTGAAATTTTTCCACTCAAATTTAAATTCCAATGTGTTCTTACATATTTATTGAGAATAATTTTCAGGGGCTGATATGGAATATTAACTACTGTGCCTCCTCTAACACAAAAAGGAGGCTGTTTCATTATGTCTGGGGCATTGGTCAGCTTCTTCCCCTTAGTTTGCATGCCCATATGCATTTGTCTGTATGTGGCGTTTTATGTAAAATTTAAATGTTAATGATTGTCAGGATAGACAATCAGTAGAGAACTATAAATAGCACAGGACAATGGATTTTTAAAAATTGCATTTTTAAAAATTAAACATAACAATTTAAATCTCAAGAGCAACTCTGCCCACCATTATGCTTACAAGTGTAGGCATTGAAACAAGTGACCTCTCTGCAGCTCTCATTTCCACCTCTTGTGGTGTGAGCCCCTCAGTATATTGAGTGTGATTCTTGGGCTTAAGAGATAGGCTGTTTGATGTCTTTGTGGCCTCTAAATGTAAGTCAAGGACCCCATTTTGTGCTTAATCAGTGAAAAAGAAAACCATCTGTTCCAGTTGTTCATTAAGAGATAGATGCTAGATTGATATCACAACTCATCAAACAAAAACTTGTACAATTTATTGTTTTTTGAATTATACCTCAAAGGTGACTTCAAGATTTCATTTACTTTGTTGTTGTTGAGAATATACACACCAAAACATACACCAATTCAACAATTTCTTTATATACCATTTGGTGGCATTGATTGCATTCTTCAAGTTGTGCAGCATTCTGACCGTTCTTTTCTGAGTTGTTCCTCCCTCATTAACATAAATTCACTGCCCCCTAAGGCTCTTATCTGATCTTTGGAGTTTCTGTTGTCAACTTGATCCCATATAAATAGTTCTTAAAAGAGCATAATGCTCAGAGGTTCCACCAGTCTCTGCCTGAGACTATGGCCCTTCGTCACTCTTCAAACCTGAAACGAAAATCACTCCTGTAGCTCAATTTTCAGTCAAACAATAGACAGGACCATAAGGTGAACATCTTTTCTTTGAGCCAAGATCCATCTGTTTTGCTCAAAGCAAAGAATACCAGAAAGATGTTTACTTGTGTTTTATTGACTGTGCAAAAGCATTTGATTGTGTGAATCATAACAAATTGTGGATAACATTGAGAAGAATGGGAATTCCAGAACACTTACTTGTACTCGTGAGGAACCTGTACATAGACCAGGAGGCTGTCATTCAAACAGAAAAAGGGAACACTACATGGATAAAACTCAAGAAGGCAGTGTGTCAGGGTTGTATCCTTTCACCATACTTATTTAATCTGTATGCTGAGCAAATAATCCGAGAAACTGAACTATATGAAGAAGAACATAGCATTAGGGTTGGAAGAAGAATCATTAACAACCTGTGATACACTGACACACAACTTTGCTTGCTGAAAGTGAGGATGACTTGAAGTACTTACTGATAAAGATTGAAGAATACAGTCTGCAGTATGGATTACATCTCAATATAAAGAAAACAAAAATCCTTACAACTGGTCCTATAAGCAACATTACGATAAACAGAGAAAAGACTGAAATTGTCAAAAACTTCACATTACTTGGTTCTGCAATCAACACCAATTTAAGCAGCAGTCAGGACATCAGACAACATATAGCACTGGGCAAATCAGCTGCAAAGGACCAAGTCTTTCAAGTGCTAAAGAGCAAAGATGTCTCCTTGAGGACTAAGGTGCACCTGACATAAGCCATGGTATTTTCAGTCACCTCATATGCGTGTAAGAGCTTGACAATGAATAAGGAAGACCAAAAAAGAATTGATGCTTTTGAGCTGTGGTGTTGGCAAAGAGTGCTGAAAGTACTGTGGACTGCTAAAAGAGCTAACAGATCTGTCCTGGAGGAAGTACAGCCAGAATGCTCCTTGGAGGCAAGAATGGCCAGATTTTGTCTCACATACTTTGGTCATGTTGTCAGAAGATACCTGTGTTAGACTGGGTTCTCTAGAGAAACAAAACCAGTAAAGCTTATATACAGAGAGAGAGAAATTTATCTTAGGAAAATGGCTCACACACTTATAGAAACTGGCAAGTCCAAAGTTCTTGGATCAAACATCAACCTGGAGGCTTTTCCCGACTCACGCAGCTGCAGGGGCTGAGGAGCTCAAAGTTGGCAGGCAGTACACTGGCTATTGACTCCAACAAATGATGAATCCAAGATCTCCAGGCCGAATGGTGGATTGTTCGTTCACAGACAGTTGTAGGCAGCACAACAGAATCCCAATCCACAGAAGAGTGTCCCTTTTCCCAGGATGTCCATAAATACACTGGAAGCAGGCCACACCCCTAGGGAAACTCCCTTTCAGTAGATTGGCTGCTCAAAACATATGCATCTGATCCCATCATAGGAATAGCCACATCACAACTGCTTAAACCACACAGAATTGTGGTCCAGCCAAGTTGACACACAGCTCCAACTATCACAGGACCATTCCTTGGAGAAGAATGTCATGCTTGGTAAGATGGAAGTTTGACAAAAGAGGGGAAGGCCCTCCACGAGATGGATTGACACCATGGCAGTGGCGATGGGCTCGAGTATAGCAAGAATCATGGAGCTGGCTCAGGACCAGGCGGTGTTTTGTTCTGCTGTGCATAGGGTCACTATGAGTCAGAGATGACTCAACGGCACCTAACAACAACAACAATAAGGTGAACAGTAATTCAAGGAAGATGCACACTGCTTAGAACAATCAACCATTTGAGATCAAAAGGGCAACATTTGCCCAAGGACAAAATTCAGAAGGCAGAAAGGGTTAGGAGAGAAGGAAGACTGGAAATGAGAAACACAGGGAGAATGTGGGAAGAGTGATGTTACATTGAACTCACTGCTGTCCAGTTGATACCAACTCATAGCAACCCCTCTTTGGGTTTCCGAGTTGGTACCTCTACAGAAGTAGATTGCCCAGTCTTCCTTCCAAGGAGTGGCTGGTAGTTTGAACTGCTAGCCTTCTGGTTAGCAGTCAAATGCTGCCTTAGGAAATAAAATGTGTGTGAATTGGTGAATGGAAAACAGATTTGCTCTGTAAACTTTCATCCAAATCACAATTTAAAAAAAAATCCTCTAAAGATGCCCCATTTAAAAAAAAAAAAAAAAAAAGCATAATGCTCAACATGGACATTTAAAGGTAATTTTTTTGAAAAAGAGAAAGAGAGAAATCAGTCTCTATATGCCACTTTCTTAAGGGATTTTCTTTTGCTCTTTTTTTTTTTTTTTTGCGCTATGCACACAAAGACTCAATGCTTAGGAGACAGTGAGCTTCTGTTAGATGATGATATAATTTAGGAATGGATAAGGGTGACAGTTGCACACATGATAACCATAATTGATATAACTGAATTGTGCATGTGAAGATTATTGAAATGGCAAATTTTTGTTACATACGTATTTATTGTTGTTGTTGTGTTGGCTGTCATCAGTTTGGCCCTCAGTCATTGCCATGTGTTGCAGAGTAGGATTTTCTTGGCTGTCATCTTTACAGAAGCAGTTCACCAAGACTTTCTTCTGCAGAACCACTGGGTGGGTTTGCACTGACAACCTTTAGGTTATCAGTCAATTGCTTACACCACCCAGATCTGCAAAAGACAGTACCTATGTAAGGTGGAAACCTGTGAGAGAAGGCAATCTACTTCCTTAGTGATACTGCCTCAGAAACCCAAGGAGGGGTCGCTATGAGTCGGATCTACTTGATGGCAATAGATTAGTGATTTAGTACAGAACATTAGAAAAGAGAGAAGACTGCACTCTGTCAAAGGTAGAAAACTTGTGAGACCCAGGAAAACAAGGCAGTCCCATGAACTTCTGGCTCTCACAGGTTTTGCTGTATATGTTTACCACAATTAAGAAAAAAAGAGTAAATAAGTTGTACAAGATTTAAGAAATACACTAAACCCCCAGGTTCCCTTCTCTATTTTATCCTTTTCCCTAGGGTAACTGCTTTCCACTTTTATTTGATTCTGTTGATATTTACTAGGAGCTCTGGTGGGATAGTACCTAAGACGTTTGACTGTTAACCAGAAGGCTGGCAGTTCAAACCCACCAGCCACTCCTCAGAAGGAAGATTGGGCAATCTACTTCCATAGTGATACCACCTTGGAAACCCAAGGAGGGGTTGCTATGAGTAAGATCTGACTCAACGCAATGGATGTGGTTTTTGGCTTTTTTTTTTTTTTTTTTCGATAAACAATAAGCTTATGTTGCTACTTCTTGATTTTTCACCATTTTCCATTATCTGTTGACATGGCAGATGAGGAGTTAGCTCTTTTTTCTGCCCATCTGCCCTCTCATACACATACACATTTCCCAGTCCCCATACCATTAATATATGTTAATGTTAAGCCATAATTTTGTTTAGATCAGTATTCAGTGTTTCTATTACTATAACTATATATGTTAGTCAGAATTGAAGCAAATTATAAACTATGATTACTTTTCCCTTTCCTAAAGTTAATAGTCTTACTTTTAGTTTCCTAGTTTTCTATATGCATATCAGAAATCTACCCCAAATTCTCTCCTAGTGCTCTCAATCTCCTCTCAATATGTTTGTTTGCACTAGGTACCCACCAGGTTTTCTATTTATTTCTTCTTGAGGAAATCTATCATGGAGCATTTTTACCTCCTTCAATCTGGATTGGTTATTCTCTTTGCCAGTCTCCTTCCCCTATTGAAGATACCTTTCACCTCTTTCCAGTATTGGATCTCTTGAGTTTTTTTGTTTATTTATTTTCTGTCTTAGGTCTTTTTCTCTTTCTTGGTTTATTCACTCATTGTGATGGATCAGGCTCCATTACCTTCCTAAGAAAGTTATGTAGGCAGTAAAGTTTTTGAGATTTTACATGTCTTAAAATATCTTTATCTTCCCACACATGTTTTGACAACTTAGCTGAGTTTAGAAACCTAGGTTACAAATAACTTTTCTTTGGCACCTTGAAGTACCTTCTATTGTCTTCTAGCTTCCAGAATTGCTGTTAGGAAATCATAAGATATTTTCATTAATGGTTTTTTCGTATGTGCCCTCTTTCTTTCCTCTGGAAGTTTGTAGAATCCTCTTTTGGCCTGGTATGCTTGTTGTCTGTATTTATCCATGGTAATGGGCATTCAGTTGGCCATTTCAGTCTGGAAACATAGCATTCAGTTCTAGAAAGTAGGATTTTTCACTTTTAAAATTTATCATAATTTTTTTAATTTTCAAGTTTCAAGAGTTCTTTTTTTTTCTCTCTCTAAATGTGCCATCTTTAAAAAAAAAGTGTTCTTTCCTTGTTCTCTTCTTTATGATCCACATCTTCTTTTATATCTTTGATGATAGATTTTTATTTATTTTTCTCTGCATAAAGTCTGTTTTGTGCAAGTCTCTCTTTTTTGTTTTAGATATTTTTTTTTTATCTCTCATGTTAGAAGCTTTCCTTAGATGTCTAGTAAACCTTGTTAGTTTACTTATGTTCAAGGTGAGAGACTCAAAAGCTGATGGAGGCTCTGAGCACATGGGAGGAATTGTCATTTCTGAACTTCCCTGTAGGTGGAACTAGCTGCCTACTTCTTTGAAAAATCCCCATGGTAGTATCTTTGGCCTTTCCTTTTGTGCTAGTTGGCTTTTCCTGAGAAGACTTTCAATCTCCTATGTGAAGGATGGGTTTCTTCCTATGTAAAGGATAGATTTCTAGAAACCAAGTGTGGGGAGACAGCCAAGGCTCCCTGCATTCGGCAGGCATGTGTTCATTTGTTGTTGTTGTTGTTATTTGCCGTCGAGTCGGCCCCGACTCATAGCAACCCCTCTTTGGGTTTCCGAGGCAGTATCACTACGGAAGTAGGATTGCCCAACCTTCCTTCCGAGGAGTGGCTGGTGGATTTGAACCGCCAGCCTTCTGGTTAGCAGTCAAGTGCCTTAGCCACTATGCTACCAGAGCTCCCTGTGTTCATTTAGTACCCCTATATTTGTGCCCATGCCTTTACCTCCCAACAGTGCTTGATGTCCCACAATCCAGAGGACTCTTTCCAACCATCCTACTTATGTAACTTACCCTTGTCATCCCCTTCTTCAGAGAAATCTAGTGCTGCCATTGCAGAGCTAATAAAGATACTTTTTCTTTCCTCTCTTTCTTCCTTCCTTTCTTCTTTATTTCTTATTGGTAAATAGAGTTGATCTCAGTTTTCTCCAATGCTGGCTTGGAATTCAGCTTCCTCAATTCTACAAGTCATTTAAATTTATCTTTCTACCAAAGCCATAATGTTACTATTGTTAGTTAGGTGCAGTCAAGTCAATTTTCAACTGGTAGCGACCTCGTGACAGAGTAGAACTGCCCTGTAGGATCCTCTAGGCTCTAATCTTTACAGATTAAGGATAATCTTTATAGTTTAATGTTTATAGATTAATATAAGGAGCTCTGGTGGCTCAATGCCTAAGGCATTTGACTGCTAACCAGAAGGTTGGCAGTTCAAATCCACCAGCTACTCTACAGAAGGAAGACTAGGCAATTTACTTCCTTAAATATTTGCTACCTCAGAGACCCAAAGGGACTTGATGAGTCGGACTTGATGGCAGTGAGCTTGGTTTTGGTTTTTTGGTTAATCTTTGCCGAAGCAGATTACCACTTCTTTCTTCCATGGAGCTACTGACTAGGTGGGTTCAAACTGCCGACCTTTCAGTTAACAGCTAAGCCACCAGAGCTCCTTTGCAAAGGCCATAGACTTAGATTAAACATCATACTTTTTTTTTTATTGTGATTTGGGTAAAAATTTACAGAGCAAATTCACTTTCCATACATCAGTTCACATACACTTTGTCTCATGACATTGACCACAATTCACCACAATGCAACAGCACCCCTCCCACTCCTCACAATAGTCACCTCTTCCCTGTATCCATCCCTCCATGCAGCCCTGCCCCTTGAGCTGTCTTCCTGTGCATAAACAGCCCTTCTTTCTCCCATGATTGTTCTCTCCAAGGAGTGTATCGACCTCAGGTAAATGTTCAACTCCTATGCCTGTCTTTTGTTTGCCTGGAAGCCAAAGGTATGGATTCAATTCCACACCTGAAAGGCAGCTAGGGACCATA
>NW_006922160.1:1413456-1415998 GCF_000298275.1 Orycteropus afer afer
TGTGAGCTTATTTTACTTTGGATATGTCCATAGCTGTGGTTTCTGGGTTATGTCATCTTGTGTATTAATGGTCAGTTGTTATTTGCTATTTTTGGTTCTGTGTTCAAAGGACTCCCTTTAGCGTCTCTTGTAAGGTTGGTCTGCTTTTAATAAATTCCCTTAGTTTCTGCTTATCTGAAAATCTTCTAATTTCACCATCATATTTGAGGGAAAATTTTGCTGGGTATATAATTTTTGGTTGAAAATTTTTCTCTTTCAGGATTTTATATACCATCCCATTGCCTTCTTGCTTGTATGGTTTCTGCTGAGAAATCAGAGCTTATTCTTACTGGGTGTCATTTGTAAGTAACCCTTTGTTTTTCCCATGCTGCTTTCAGGATTCTATCTTAGTCTTTGGTTTTGATGAGTTTGATGATGATATGTCTTGGTGATTTTCTTTTGGGGTCTATCCTGTTTGGAGTTTGTTGGACTTCTGAATGGATATAGTCTCATCTTTCATCATATCAGGGAAGTTCTCCAACAAATCTTGGACAATTTTCTCAGTGGTTTTATTTTTTTCTTCCCATACTGGAATTCCAATGACAGGTAGGTTATTTCTTTTGATAGTATCCCATATGAAGCTTAGGCTTTCTTCATTTTGTTTTAATCTTTTTTCCAATTGATCCCTTTCCAAAGAAGTATTCAGGTATTTGTCTTCAATCTCATTAATTCTCTCTTCCATTATCAATTCTATTCCATTGCCCTTTCAATGTGTTATCTATTTCTGACAATTTAGTATTAATCATCTGGATTTCTATCTGTAGATTTAGAATCATTATTAATTTTTCATTTATTTTATCATTTTGTCCTTTTGTTTTCTTCCAGAATTCTTCTAGGGTTTTGTCTGTGTTTTCCTTGGTCTGTCTCTCAGTCCTTTGAAGATACCTAAATATAATTCTTTTGAATTCCTTATCAGAGAGTTCCATTGCTGCTTCTTCCTCAGGGATGTGTTCTAGATCTGTATCCTGCTTCCTTATTTCTACCACTTTATCTTGCTTCTTAGTGTGGACTGTGATGGTCTGTTGTCTCTGAGACATTGTGGTGTTTTTATATTTAGATCTCTGTTAACTGTGAAGAGCAGCCAAGGGTGATTCAGACTCTTCTTGGTGGTTGTTTATTGTTTGCCTCTTGGTGGAGAAGGAGGTGGTGGCTGTCACTCAGTAAGTGAAGCTGCAGGAGGTATGAATGTAGCTGTTTTGTATGGGGACTGTTGCTGTCTTCCACTCAGTTAGACAGAAATAACAATTGAATAACTATGAAAAAAATAAAAGCAAATGGACAAAATGTACTCTGTGTAATCACACATGGACAGGAACCAATAAAAGGGAAAAAGTAGAAAGAAAGAAAAAAAACCTGGAATATCTGGGGAGAGGGCAATAAGAGAAAAAGGTAGAGAAGGAGAATAATGAAGAAAAAAAAAGGGAAAAACACAGAAAGAAAAACAAGGAACAGTTTTGTTTTGTCTGTATGTGTCGCTAAAATGTATGTATTTTTATTCTAGTTCCTTTTATCTTTATAGAAAGGGTATGTGGTAGTTCAGTTTGTGTGTCAACTTGGTTGGGCCTGGTTGAGTGGCTGGACAGCTGGATGTAGTATTCCCCATGATGAGACTGGCAATCAACTCCATGGTGGAATCTACTGTGAGCAGCTGAGTAGCTGTTGTAGGGAAATTGGCCTGTTAGAATGGATTTATCAGATTAGACCTCCAGAGCCAGAAATGTGAGTCCAGAAGACACACCTTTCACCAGTACTGTGAGAAATAAGTTTGTGAAGGGAACCCCAGCATCCTTGAAGACTGCTGTGATTGCTATTTTATGTAAGCCAGATTTGACAATGGGAACTGCCCTAATTGAACTAAGACACTTAACTACAATGGGGCTGATTGGACCCCATGGTAGAATACAGGGGTGATGATTGCCACCACATCCCCATTTAATTCATCTATTTGGCCTGTGCAAAAAACAAAATAGATCTTGGAGAATGATAGTAGATTATCGTAAACTTACTCAGGTTATGATTCCAATTGCAGTTGCTGTTCCTGGTGTGGTTTCATTGCTTGAGCAAATTAGTACATCTTGGTATGCAGCTATTGATCTGCCAAATGCCTTTTTCTCAATACCGATTTCAAAAGACCATCAGAAGCAGTTTGCCTTCAGCTGGCAAGACCAACAGTATACTTCCACAGTGCTTCCTCTGGGGTATATCAACTCCTCAGCACTATGTCATAATTTAGTCCATAGGGATCTTGATCACCTTTCCCTTCCACAAGACATCACACTGGTCCTTATATTGATGAAATTATGCTGACTGGACCTAGTAAAGAAGTATCGATGACTCTAGACTTATTGGTGAGACATACGTGTGCTGTTGTTGTTGTTATTATGTGCCCTCGAGTCAGACCCGACTCATAGCGACCTCTCCTTGGGTTTCCAAGGCAGTATCACTACGGAAGTAGATTGCCCCATCTTCCTTCCAAGGAGTGGCTGGTGGGTTTGAACCACCA
>NW_006922160.1:1416448-1427768 GCF_000298275.1 Orycteropus afer afer
CTTTGGCAGGTCCCTATTGGTGAATCGCAACACAGACCCTTGGGATTTTGGAGCAAAGCTCTGCCATCCTCTGCAGATAACTACTCCTTTTGAGAAACAGCTTTTAGCTTGTTACTGGGCTTTAGTAGAGATTAAACACCTACCCATGGGCCACAAAGTGACCACGACAAAATGATGAAAGAGTGAGATGAGTTCAGGGCTGCTGAGTCACAGCTTAAAGGTCACATAAAAGACCTCAGCTTCCAGTTGTGCTCTGAAAGAATGCCTTATATTTTCTAGTAACAGAGCTGATATTGCTGAAAACCAAATCCAGAGTCTTATTGTAAGGGTGGCTGAATTACAACGCCAATAAATTGCCAACCCAGAATGGTGTCTGACATTAAAGTGAGGGCATTGATGGGGAAAAAATGGGATCCTGAAACCTGGAATGGGGACATATGGGCAGATAGTTAGGAAGATCAGTATGTGGAGCCTGTAAATTCTGTTGAATCCCTCCCATCTGAAAGGATTACTGTAAAACCATTATCCCCTCCACCTCAGTTTGATGGGATTAACCCAACTGTTCCTGCCGGGTCATTGCCTGAGACAGAGGCCATGGAAGACATTGCTGAATGTTCTCAGGAACTTCCCCAACCGCCCATTGTTGCTGCTAGACCCATAACTAAAGTTAAGTCCAAGCAAGCCCCAAAAGGTGAAATACAAAATGTGACTGAGGAGGTGGTATGCTACACCCGAAAAGACCTACTTGATTTTGCTAACTTGTACAGAAAGAAACCTGGAGAATATGGTACCTGGAGTGGGATGCTGTTCTGACAGATAGCTAAAATGTGGAAACAGGAGTGGAGTGCATCCTTGACCTGAGGCACTGACAGAGAGACCTCAGCATATGGCATGAGAGATGGCAGGAGCAGAGTTAAGACATTGGTAGAGAGATCCCAGCAGAAATCCCAGCATGAAAGATGGCAGTAGCAGAGCCCAGAGACTGGCATTAAACAGCAACAGGCTTACCAGACCATGGGGGAGAAAGCTGGGGCCATTGAGTAGACAGCTTCCTGGCAGAGTTGGTTGCCTTCAGGCATTAATTGGTGAAGAGACTGACATAAAATGAAGTAGCAGGTTAGCTGGCCTACAGAGCAAGAAAGCTGAGTGCTTTTGTGGCAGGAAGATTTCAGATGGAGTGGGTTGCCTTTGGCATTAATCAGCAGAATTGGAGAGACCAAGGAAACTGAAGCAGAGCTGCCTCAGCCTGAAAAGGTAGGACCATGGCCTTTGGGGGTGGAATCACCACAGTCCCCTAGGTTTCAGAGCCAGACCTTCACCAACTTGGTTCTGGAGTGTGGGGCTACTTGTTTATGTGAGCTAGTGGGATGGAGCCAAAGCTGCTGCCCAAGAGTCAGGGGCAGGGCTGCCATGCCCAAGAGGGAGAGGAATGGGGCTTGCCAGGCCAATGGGGTAAGGTCACCACTTAGAGGAACTAGGGGACTGGAGCCACCCAGTGAGAGATCTGTACAAATGCCACCCAATGAAGATCTGTACAGATGCCAACCAAGTTGACAAGGGGTGGAATTATGGTAGTTCAGTTTCTGTGTCAACTTGGCTGGGCCTGGTTGAGTGGCTGGGCAGCTAGCTGGATGTAACGTGTCCCATGATGAGACTGGCAATCAACTCCATGGTGGAATCTACTGTGAGCAGCTGAGTAGCTGCCTTAGGGATGTGGTCTGCTTCCTGTATATAAGCAGACGCCTTGGGAATGGCTTATGGCACGCTTGGACCCTACATGTAGCTGTGTCATTGTTGAGCAGCCTGCCATGCTCTGCCAACCTTGGGACTTACAATGGACTTAAATTAATGGCCTGTCGTGTTTTGGTAACATCAGGACTGTGCCTTTTTACTTGTCAACCTTGGGCTTGGCAGCCTCAGCAGCCAGCAGCTGTCTGGGTGAAGAAAAACCTCTAGCTTCAGTGGGCTGGAAGCTGGAGGCAGAGCTGAAACCCAAGGCCGAGGGGCTTTCACCCAGCCCATAGAACTTGGCACTTTGAACTTAGACTTAAAGCCTCTAAATCATAAGAATAAACTCCTGTTTGTTTAAGGCATCCCATTTGTGGTATATTCTTGTCAGAGTGGTACTAGGTAACTAGAAAAGGGTATCATGCTGTCTATAATCTATTGGGACTTATGTTTTTCACTTAATATTAAGTATTACCAAGATTCATCCATATTGGTGCCTGTCGCTATTGCTTATTTGTTTTGACTACCATGTAATATTCCATTTTGTGGGTATACTTCATTTGCCTGCCAGCCTTAAAATTTTTTCTGCCATTGTCTATTCTTCTCTTCCTTGTGGATTTTTGCCTTAAAAAAAAAAAAAAAAAAAAAAAAAAAAAACTGTAGTATAAGCAGGGTTTTAGGAGGGAAGGAAATAAGATGTGTGTATTCAATACATGATTTTTATCTGGGCTACCTAAGAGATTTTGAAAAATAATTTTGACTATATAAGATGTTTTTACCTCCCTAACTTTTAGAATCTATGCCATGTGTAGAGTATGAATCCACTGTCCTCTAAACCTTGGTTGTTATGAATGACATCTAATACTAGAGAGCTGCAAGGACTTCTGTGATCATCTTGTCCAACTTTTTACCCAGCTGTGGTGGTTAAGTTTGTGTGTCAACTTGGTTAGGCCTGGTTGAGTGGCTGGGCAGCTGGATGTAGTATTCCCCATGATGAGACTGGTAATCAACTCCATGATGGAATCTATTGGAGTAGCTGATTTTGGGATGTGGTCTGCTTTCTGTATATAAGAAATACCTTTGGGAATGGTCTGTAGCTTATGGCATGCTTGGACCCTGCATGTAGCTGTGTTGTTGTTCAGCATCGTGCCATGCTCTGCCGACCTTGAGACTTACAGTGGACTTGAATTAATGGCCTGCTGTGTGGTTTGGTAACATTGGGACTTTGCCATTTTATTTGTTGATCTTGGGCTTGTTAGCCTCAGCGCCCCTAGCTGCCTGAGTGAAGAGATGCCTCTAGCTTCAGTGGGCTGGGAGCAAGAGGCAGAGCTGAAGCCCAAGGTCGAGGGGCTTTCATCCAGCCTCTAGACCTGGCACTTTGAACTTGGACTTCTAACCTCCCGAACTGTAAGAGAATAAACTCCTGTTTGTTCTAAGCATCCCATTTATGGTATATCCTTGTCAGAGCAGCACTAGGTGACCCGAATACTAGCCAAGGAATGTTTCTGGTCATGAAGCCACACATAACACTCTTTGACCTCAGAGATACCTTTCAGTCACTATAACTGAAAGAACAATCTTGATATTATAGTTAGCCTTTATAGCTTTATTGCAATTAAATGTGAGAGTTCCATTACACATTTTTAAATATTAAAAATAGCCCACCTTTGAGGAAATCTAGGGGTCTAGTAATGCAGGTTAAGACTGAAATTCTGAGCACCTACAACACAACAGGGAGCTTTGGTAGCGTAGTGCCTAAGGCACTTGACTACTAATCAGAAGGCTGGCAGTTCAAACCCACCAGCCACTCCTCAGAAGGAAGATGGGGCAATCTACTTCCGTAGTGATACTGCCTCGGAAACCCAAGGAGGGGTTGCTATGAGTTGGGTCTGACTGGACGGCACATAACAACAACATAACACAACAGAAGTTTTAACTCTTTTCTTTTTTTTTTTTTTTTTTTACAGGGATGTGATCAAGTGGCTGGTCAAAGTAGTAACTGAAGACAAATTGATTCAGCCCACAAATGGAAATCAAACCTCTTCAGAAACAGGAATCATGAAAACCAGCAATAACCACCTCTCTCCTGAATTCAACTTGACAAAGAACACCAATCAGCTGTAAGAAGCAAACAAAAATTGTCTTCCCCAGGAGCTATTGGGATTATGAGTTTTGGAGAACTTCCTGAGAGCCACTTCCCCAAAATTAACAACTCTTACATCATAGGCCGATTCTTGTTAAAGGCTACCTTAATTTGATTAAAGAGTCAATTTCTTATTTCCAAATGTAGAACAAAAGTAGTAGGTAATTTCCTCCTTAAATGAATAGGACGTCACTAAGTGAATACACATTCCAAAACAGGACTAAAACAAAAGCTAGCAGACACTGCCCTCCCTTTTCCTGGATTCCAAGAGACAATAAAGGGTGATAGCTCCTTATTGCTTCAGGTGTCTACTAACAGCAGAGAAGAGTGATGGGTAGTGGGTGTTCCAGCATCCTCTAGTCCTCAGGGACCTGCTTGTGACTCCTCCAGTCTGGGGAGCAGAACAGCAGTTCAACCTGAGATACCAACAAGTTATAACAGCAGTGGCTCAGACCAGATTTTGCTCAAGCTGCACTGGAAAGAGGTCTTTTATAGGATTAAGAATGCCATTGGCTTTTTTCTTTTTTTTGATAGATGCCAGGATTTTAGGATTTTAGGCTGCCCTTGCACAAATAGTCTACTATCCCATGTCAAACATGTTGTTAAAATATAGAATATGAAATGTTATTTTTCAAATATAACATTTGTGCCTAAAAATTCAGAATGCTATATTATAATCTAGTTGCACCAACCTGATTTTCCTATAAAGCCTGTGGGCATCAGTTAATTTAGGAAACTGCCTGCAGATTTCCTGAAAATGGAGCCCTTTCTTTCATTATAAATAATACACATTAGAAAAGAGTGACATCAATAAGACCAAAAGGTTAACAGCTATTTTAAAGCATGAATGAGAAGGTTGAGGAGCAAGGAAATTAAGGAAATGGAACAGAAATAGAGGGAATGTTGACACAACATGAAGAATGTAACCAATGTCATGATCATTATGTCTAGAAATTGTGGAATGGGAGTGGGTTCTCCTGTGAATATTCTCACTAAAAATAAAATTAAGAAAAAGAAAAGGTTGGCATCAGGCCAGACTCACCTTCCTGCTGAAAGGTGAGATTCCTTCGGGGTCTCCCAGATTCCTTTGCCATGACAGCCTGGCACTCTCCCAGTTAGGGGGATGGAAAGGCTCAGATTCCACCAGTCATAGTGCTGAGACTGATGTAGTAACAGACTGCTTTCAAGGAACCAGTAACAGGGGAAAACTATATGGCAATTATGGTTTTTTTTTTTTTTTTGACTGAAAGAAATTCAAGTAATTTGCATTAGTTTCTGATCCTTAGATGATCTGTAAAGTCCCCTTGGTCCTTAAAACTGTGTTTCTGTTTTATGAATTTGAGCAGTTTGCTTCTGTAGCTTAGCCGTACATTCTGAGTGGCTTAGATAGTATGATCTGGCAAAAGGGCTTCAGGAAGGTGAAACTGGTAAATAAAAGTGTGCTGATGGCTTCAGTCATTCTCCCTAACCTATAAACCAAAAAACTCACTGCCACTGAGTCGATTCCAACTCACAGCAACCATATGGGACAGAGTAGAAATCATAGGGTTTCCAAGGCTATAAATTTTTACAGAAGCAGGCTGCCTCATCTTTCTGTCACAGAGTAGTTGGTGGGTTCCAACCTCAGACTGTATGGTTAGCAGCCTAATTCTTTAACCACTGTGCCACCAGAATGCTTCCCTGACTTATAGTATGTGCTTTATAAGTTCCTCCTTTAGTACCCTTTATTCTTGATGTACACAGGGGCCTCCTCCCAGCCTTCAGGGTGGCTGCTTGCCAGACCATCCCACTCATATGTGTTCTGTGTTCTATATTCAGGATTGTCTGCCAGCTGCAGAGAATGCTGTCCATAGCCGTGGAGGTGGACAGAACCCCCACCTGCAGCTCCAATAAAATTGCTGAGATGATGTTTGGGTTTGTGCTAGACATTCCTGAGAGGAGTCAGAGGTAAGTCTGGTTTTATTTTTGTTTTTCATTTAAGTTGCTTTTCTTAAGACAACTTCCCTATCACTCCTACCTGCTGAAGAACAAAATTCACAATAGAAAATTCCAAATAGTTATTAAATTGGAAAGAAAGGGGTAGAGGGATTATTCTTGTCACTTTAACCTTTTGAGAGAAGGTTCTCCATTAATTGTTATTATTTGCAACTAAGGCATGATTTCTTGGGAAGAAACAGGATACCCTAAAGAGATCCTAAATTTTTCTGTCTTATCCATTTGGCTACTGACCTTACTCATCCTTCAAGATTCAGCTGTTAAGTACCACTGTAATGCAATAGATCACTTTTATATGGCCTTTCCAGCCATGTTCTTGGAACTCCTGCAAAAGCATTGGGTCAGACGGTGCAAATAAGGTGCTTGTGATCCACTAAGGGGATTGGACAGCTTGCTAATAATGCATATAAGGTGTATGGAACCCTAAAAAGAGGGTTGGTCAGTTTCACCATCCCACTAGGCTTAAAATGAGCCAGCCCAGAGGCAGAAAGAGGGGACCTCCCTACCACCAAGAAGAAAAGGAGCAAAGTACGTCCTTTGGACCTGAGTCCCTGCACCAAGATTCTCCTAGACACACACACACACACACACACAGAGGAAGAGACCTGTTGCACTAGAGATGGTGAGAAGTAGTAACAGAAACAGCAGCAGCAGAACCAGGAGGCTGGCATGAAATGGTGCAGTAGGCTTCCTAGCCATGGAGCAAGGCAGCTAAGTGGGCATACTGATCCACAGAGCAAGAGAGCTGAGTACCTCTGAAGGGGAATTTCACAGTATATAGCAAAATGATATGTACATTTACCTCTTGACCCTGAAGATATACTTTGAACAATATGAAAATACATATGCCAAGGATATTTGCTACAACATTGTTTGTAACTGCAAAATCTTGGAAACAACACAAATATGCCCATACATAGAATGGTTGAATATCTGTGGTACAGTTTATACGATGTAAAAAAAATTAAAAGTAAGAGGACATTTTCTAAATAAATAAATAAGAGGACATTTTCTACAGTTGATTTCCAAGATATATTGTTAAATGAGAAAAACAAAGTACAAAAGAGTATATACTTTAAATACACATACTTCTAATACATATATTTCTAAACATGTACCAATATACATATATATTTTTTATAAAAAAGAAGGGGAAATAAAAATATATGAATGATTTTGCTCATGTGTGAAAAAATAAAACACAGACTAATCAAACAGCTTACATATAGGGGAGTGAATGGGAATAGGGTAGGAAAGAGAAAAGAAATTGACCTGGGGTGTGGAGCTGGTGAGAATGATACTTCCCTAAGAATACCTTTTTCTGTAGTTATGACTTTTTAGAGTTTATAGGACCATGTTAATATTTCACATACAAAAAGAGAGAAAAATCAACCAACAAACAAGGGAGGGGTGGTGTCTAAAATGGAATACAAACAGAAATAAATGAACCTAACTATTTAAAATTAGTAACTTTTTTCTTAACTTTTTATTTTGAAATAACTATAAATTCATAGGAAGTTGCAACAAATAATACAAAGCACTTCTGTGTCTGTTTCATCCTATTTTCCCCTAATGGTAACATCTTATCTAACTATAGTATACTATCACAAGCAGAAAATTGAAATTGGTACAATTCACAGGCATAATTCAAATTTCACAGGTTTTATATAGACTAATTTGTAGTTGTATACAATTTTATCACAGGTGTAGATTTGTGCAACCAGTCAAGATACAGAATTGTTCCATCACCACAAGAATCCATCATGTTACCCTATCATAACTATTTTTGTTGTTAGGTACTGTTTTGGTTCTCTAGTGCTGTTCTAACAGAAGATACCAAAAATGAGTTGAGATGGCTTTAACAAACAGGGTTTTATTCTCTTACAGTTTAGGAGGCTAGAAGTCTGAATTCAAAGTGCCAGGCTCTAGGGACTGGATGAAGGCCCCTCAACTGTGGGCTTCAGCTCTGCCTCATGCTCCCAGCCCACTGAAGGTGGAAGCTTCTCTTAACTCAGACAGCTGCTGGCTGCTGAGACTGACAAACCCAAGGTCAACAAATAAATGGCATAGTCCTAAGATTATCAAACAACACAGCAGGCCACTAGTTCAAATCCAGAGACAGTCCCAAGATCGGCAAGAAACATGGCAGGCTGCTGAATGAAGACGCAGCTACATGCAGGGTCCAAGCATGCCAAAAACCTCAGAACCTTTCTCAAAGCTTCTTCTTACATACTGGAAGCAGACCACATCCCTAAGGCAGCTATTCAATTGCTCCAGTAGATTCCACCATGGAGTTGATTACCAGTCTTATTGTAGGGAATAACTACATCCAGCTGTCCAGACCCTCAAAACCAGGCCCAGCCAAGCTGACACACAACTTAACTACAAGTGCCTTCAAGTCAATTCCAACTCATAGCAGCTCCACCTACAAAAGAACAAAACACTGCCCTTTTTTTTTTTAACAATCATTGCTATGTTTGAGTCCATTCTTGCAGCCACTGTGTCAATCCATCTTGTTGAACGTCTTTCTCTTTCTCGCTGACCCTCTCCTTGCCAAGTGTGATATCTTTCTCTAGGGACTGTCCTTTATGATAACATGTCCAAAGTGTGTGAGATGAAGTCTTACCATCCTCACTTCTAAGGGCATTCTGGCTGTACATCTTCCAAGACAAATTTGTTGCAGTCTGCAGTATAGTCAGTATTCTTCACCAACACCGTAATTCATAGGCAACACTTCTTCTTTGGTCTTCTCTTTTCATTATCCAGCTTTTGCATGTGTATGAGATGACTGAATCAGGCACACCTTACTCCTCAAAGTGACATCTTGTTATTTAACACTTTAAAGAACTCTTTTGCAGTAGATTTGCTCAATGCAATATATTTTTTGATTGCTTTAAAAAAAATTCTAAAAATTTTCTAGATAATCCCTTGTCCGATATGTCATTGGCAGAATATTTTCCTGTCTACCTATGTATCCATCCATGTATTAGTGTTTGTTGTAACTGATAATGCAGTATTGTGTAACTAATATTATTTATCTTTGTTGACTATACCTCTTGTGTACCTCTCCTTGTCTTCTTTTTCCTTAGTGATATTGTGCTGGTATCTACTTTTGTTATATTACCTTTCCCTTCACTCAAATCAATAGGTGTCTCTTAACTAGCTAATAATTTTCCCTCCCCTCCCCTCCCATCCTTTATAACCAACAAAGAAAATTTCCTTATGTGCTATAAAAATGTCTATATATATATATATATATATATATAATAGAGCTAACAGGGACAAAGTTAAGATAACTTCTTAGCCACAACCAAGCTCCTTTGAGGGAGTGGGTTACTAGGCCTGCAGGCTCAGGGGACATCAAGCTCAAATGGCACAGCATAGTATGCAAGAACATTGTTCTACATCTTTCTTTGGTGAGTAGCAATTGGAGTCTTAAAAGCTTGCAAGCACCCATCTAAGATGCAACTACTGGTCTCCTCCTCTGGAGCAAAGAAGAGTGAAGAAGATCAAATGTGCTTGGAAACAGTTAGTTTAAGGGACTAATGGACCATGGGAACTGCAGCCTACATGACCCTGAGAACAGAAGAACTAAATGATGCCCTGCTACTAATGCCAGCCACTCATAAAGGGATCAAAACTGGAGATCCTGAGTAGAGTGGAAGAAAAAATGTGGAACAAAATTCAAAAACAAAAAAAAGACCAGGATTACTGGTCAGATAGACACTGGTAAAACCCCCAACACTATGGTCCTGAGTCACCCTTCAGACCTGGAATTGAACTCAGCCAAACAACAGATAGGTCTATGAGCTGGACAATTACACCAGGGCCATGCACTCCTTAGAACAGTCAACCATAGAATAGAAGGGCAGTATTTGCATAGGTAGAAAGCTAGGGAGGCAGGAATGCATAGGAAAGAAGGACATAAGGAAAAGGTGACCACAGGAAGAAGTGGGAAGAGAGCTCTTACATTTGTGGGAATTGTAATCAATGTCACAAAACAAATTGTGTATGAAATGTTGAATGGAAAATTAATCTTCCCTCTAAAATTTCATCCAAATCATGACAAAAAGTTAAAAAATGTTTTTGCAAGTCTGTGGGTTCTCTTTTTGCTCTTTTGGTGAAATGTTTTGATGTGCATTAAGTGCAGTTTTTAGGAAGTCACAGTCATCTATTTTGTCTTCTTGTGTTTGTGTGTTTTTAGTTATGTTTGATAGTGTATTTATGCCACGTATTAGGACCCCTAAGTTGGGTCCTAAGGCATTTGACTGCTAACCAGAAGGCTGGCGGTTCAAACCCACCAACCACTCCTCGGAAGGAAGGTTGGACAATCCTTCTTCTGTAGTGATACTGCCTCAGAAACCCAAGGAGGGGTCACTATGAGTCGGGGCCAACTTGATGGCACATAACAACAACAACAACACAAGTTTGTCCTTATTTTCTCTTTGATGGTCTTTATAGTTTTAGGTTTTATGTTCAGGTCCTTGATCCACCTTAAATTCATTTTTGTATATGGTGTGAGATATGGGTCCTGTTCATTTTTCTGCAAAGGGATATCCACTTTTGCCAGTCCCATTTGTTAAAGAAACTCTCTTTCCTATTTAATGAGTTTTGGCCCTTTGTCTAAGATCAGCTGTCCATAAGTGGATGGATTTACTTCTGGGTTCTCATTTCTGTACCATTGTTCTATTTGTCTGCCACTGTACCAGTACCAACCTGTTTTTACTACCATGGCTGTGTAGTAGGTTTTGAGATTAGGGTGTGTGAAGTCTTCTACTTTGTTTTTCTCCTTTAGTAGTGCTTTACTTATCTAGGTTCTCTTTCCTTTCCAAATAAAGTTGGTGATTAGTTTTTCCATCTCTTTAAAGAATGATGATGGGATCTGGATCTGAATTGCAAAGATCACTTTGGGTGGTATTGACATTTTCACAATGTTAAGTCTTCCTATCCATGAGCATGATATATTCTTCCATTTATGTAGATGTTTTTTGGTTTCTTGTATTAGTATATTGCAGTTTTTGTCTTTGCATAGGTCTTTTGTGTCTCTGTTTAGATTTATTCCTAAGTACTTCGTTTTGGGGAAGGGGGCTATTGTACATGGTATTGTTTTCCTGACTTCCTTTTCAGAGTAATTTTTTGTTAATTTGAAGGAATCTGATTGATTTTTGTATGTTGATCTTGTGCCCTGCCACTTTGCTGAAACTTTCAATTAGTTCCAGTAGTTTTCTTGCTGAGTTTTTGGGATTATCTATGTCTAGGATCACATCATCTGCAAATAGAGACAGCTTTACTTCTTTAACAATTTGGATGCTTTTTCTCCCTTTCTTGCCTTATTGCTTTTGCTAGGACTTCCATTACAATATTGAGTAGGCGTGGTGATAAAGGGCATTCTTGTCTGGTACCCATTCATAAAAGGAATGCTTTCAGTCTCTCTACATTGAGAATAATGCTGGA
>NW_006922160.1:1430513-1433712 GCF_000298275.1 Orycteropus afer afer
GGTTTCACATTTAAGTCTTTGATCCATCTGGAGTTTGTTTTTGTGTATGGTGTGAGGTACAGATCTTGTTTCATTTTTGTGCAAATGGATCTCCAGTTTTGCCAGCACCATTTATTAAACAAACATTCTCTTCCCCATTTAATGGATTTCGGCTCTTTGTCAAAGATCAGCTGACTATAGGTCAATGGATCTATTTCTGGGTTCTCAATTCTATTCCATTGATCTATGTATCTATCATTAAACCAATACCATAATATCCTTTTTATTCCAATTGGTTCTGTGTCACTGATATCTTGACTGCTGCTTCCATGAGCATAGATTGTAAAATGAAATCTTTGACAACTTCAATCTTTTCTCCTTTTATCATGATGTTGCTTATTAAAAAAAATCTTGAACATATGTATAGTAGCTGTTTTAAAGTCCTTGTCTGCTAATCCCAACATCAGTGTCACTTCTTAGTCTGTTTTTATGGATATTTTGCTCCTGGCTATGGATTACATTCTCCTGATTTTTCCCCTGTCTAGTAATTTTTATGTGTTGAGAGTCTGGATTTTGTTGTCTTTCTTAAAGAGTATTGAGTTTTGTTCTGGTAGGCAGTAAATTTCCTGGAACATCAGTTATCTCCTGTTGAACTTTGTTTTTAAAATTTGTTAGGGTGGTTCGAAGATGGAGGAATAGGCAGACAAGCAACACAGACCCTCTTCAACAAAGAAAAGAAAAACCAGTTGACAGAGATACAGAAGATAATCCTGGAGCCCTGAGCTTTGAAAAGAACTTTACAGAAGTGGATTAGGCACCAACTAGTGGAAAAACCTGAACGAAAATAGTGAGTACAGAGACTGTCGGAGCTGCAGACAGTCAGCTACTCTGATGGGACCAACAGCCTGAATATTTCCAAGTAATGTTGGGACCTGAGAATTGACCTAAAGATCAGCCCTGGTCACCTAGGGCTGCAGGGACCACTGCGCTGGTGCCCTATGACTAGGAAAGGAAACAGCAAGGAGGGAGACAACCTGAGCTGTTGACTTTTCACTGCCTGGAGGGCACAGCCATTTTGATTGTTTACACGCAGCAGCCATTTTGGATATTTAAAATGATCGAGGGTGCAGCCATTTTGAATGTTTATAACCGGCAGTCATTTTGGATATTTAAAGTAACCGAGGGTGCAGCCATTTTGAATCTTTACAAGCGATGGCCATTTGGATATTTAAAATGACTGAGGGAGCAGCCATTTTGAATCTTTACAAGTGACAACCATATTGGATTTTAAAGTGATAGCATTCTCATTTGGATTCCAGGGACTTAAGAATAGGCTCTGTTTGCCAAGGTTGGCAGGGACATACAAAAGGCTGACAACAGGAAAGGAGACAGGTGGTGAATGTATAAGTGCTGCCAACTAGTGAATAGAGGAGCACAGGATAGTACTCTGCTTGCATACATAACATACAAACAAAACAAAGAAAAAGTCACAATCACCAATTAAATATAAACACAAAAACGTCACAATGCCTTGGAGACAACAAAGCATCACAGTCCACATAAAGAAGCAAGATAAAGAAGGAGAAACAGGAGACCAGGATACAGACCCAAAACACACCCCTGAGGAAGACAAAGAATTGGAACTCCCTGATAAGGAATTCAAAAGAATTATATTTGGAATGGTAGGGATACAATGAAAGACAGAATTAATGAGATTGAAGACAAATACCTTAATACTTCTTTGGAAGGGCATCAGTCAGGAAAAAAATCAAAACAAACTAAAGAAAGCCTAAGGTTCATGTAGGATACCATCAAAAGAAATAACCTACATATCATTGGAATTCCAGAACAGGAAGAGAAAAATAAAACCACTGAGAAAATTGTCCAACATTTGTTGGAAGAGAACTTCCCTGATATGATGAAAGATGAGAATATATCCATTCAGGAAGTCCAATGAACCCCAAACAGGATAGACCCCAAAAGAAAATCACCAAGACATATCATCATCAAACTCATCAAAACCAAAGACAAAGAAAGAATCATGAGAACAGCACAGGAAAAATGAAAAGTTACCTACAAGCGGCAACCAATAAGACTAAGCTCTGATTTCTTGGCAGAAACCATGCAGGTGAGAAGACAATGGGATGGTATATATAAAACCCTGAAAGAGAAAAATTTCCAACCAAGAATTATGTACCCAGCAAAATTGTCCCTCAAATATGATGGTGAAACTGGGACATTTCCAGATAAGCAGAAATTAAGGGAATTGGTTAAAACCGGACCAACCTTATAAGAGATGCTAAAGTCCATTTGTCAGAGAAACAACAAAAGCCAACAACAACTGACCATTAACACACATGATGATATAACACAGAAATCAACCCAGCTATGGAAGTATCCAAAGTAAATAAGCCTACAAGATTATGAACAGGGAACCAGAGACATCAATTGACAAATGAAGACGACTACAAACCAAAAAGTGGGAAAAGATTGTGTTGTTACAGAACTTCTAGATGGTAGGGATGTCAAGACAACTACAAGATAGAACAGACTATTCTAAACTTGGGAAGAAAACTATAAATCACAGGGTATTCTGGTTACATAGTGCCACTCTGACAGGAATACACCACAAATGGGACGGCCTTAACAAACAGGAGTTTATCCTTACAATTTGGAGGCTTTAACTCCAGGTTCAAAGTGCCAGGTTCTAGGGGCTAGGTGAAAGCCCCTCAACCTTGGGGTCCAGCTCTGCCTTCTGCTCTCAGCCCACTGGAGCTAGAGGTGTTTCTTCACTCAGACAGCTGCTGTGGCTACTGAGGCTGAGAAGCCCCAAGGCTGACAAGTAAAAAGGCACAGTCTCGATGTTACCAAACCACACGGCAAGCCATTAACTTAAGTGCATTGTAAATCCCAAGGTCAACTGAGCAATGACACGGCTACATGCAGGGTCCAAGCATGCCATAGGCTAGAGACCATTCTCAAAACTTCTCCTCATATGCAGGAAGCAGATCACATACCCAAAGGCAGCTACTTAGATGCTCACAGTAGATTCCACCATGTAGTTGATTACCAGTCTCATCATGGGGAATACTACATCCAGCTGCCCAGCCACTCAACCAGGCCTAGCCAAGTTGACATACAAATATAACCATCACACAGGGTAACCTCAAAGAAAAATTATCAAAATAAAAAAGAGGACCAGCACAAATATTTGACAAAT
>NW_006922160.1:1434137-1435244 GCF_000298275.1 Orycteropus afer afer
ATCAGAGAGATGCAAATCAAAACAACAATGAGATACCGTCTCACCCCAGCACTGATGGCAAGGTTCAACAAGACAGAAAATAACAAATGCTGGTGAGGAAGTAGAGAGATTGGTACTCTCATACACTTCTGGTGGGACTGTGAAGTGATACAACCACTGTGGAAAGCAATATGGTGATTCTTTAGAAAGCTGGAATTGGAGATACCATTTGACCCTGCAATCCCATTACTAGATATATATCCTAGAGAGGTGAGAGCCAGGACAGGAACAGGTATATGCACACTCATGTTCATCGCAGCACTATTTACAATAGATGGAAACAACCTATGTGTCTATCAGCGGAAGAGTGGATGACCAAACTATGGTACATACACATAATGGAATGCTATGCAACATTAAAGAATAATGTAGAGTCTGCAAAACACTGCATGGTATGGATGAACTTGGAGGCCATTATGCTGAGTGAAATAAGTCATTCATAGAAGGACAAATACAGTATTAGTTCATTGTTGTGGAAGGTCAAGGAAAGGTTTATATATGGAGGGAAACTTACTTTGTTGGTTGCCAGGGGTAGGAGGGGAGGAGAGGGAACACTGGAAAAAAAAAAAATGCGTTGACCCATGTCACTTTAGTTTTGTGTATTTCACTGTACATAAATTATATTTCGATAAAATGCATTAGAAAAAATTGTTAGGGTGGTTCAAAACAGCCCTTATAGGGCTACAGTGTTGAGGTTTAGTCTTTCTGGAGCCTCAACTAAATTCCCAAGATGTTCAGTGAGATTTCTGCACTCTGGATCATTGGAACTCCATTGTCTCTCAGCACTGTGCAGTCCCCATGATCTGCATTTGACCACAGCCCCGCAATAGCTATTCCCTGACAGGCTTTTAGGGGAGCTCTGGTAGCATAGTGCCTAAGGCACTTGACTGCTAACCAGAAGGCTGGCGGTTCAAACCCACCAGCCACTCATTGGGAGGAAGGTTGGGCAATCTACTTCTGTAGTGATACTGTCTTGGCAACCCAAGAAGGGGTTGCTATGAGTCAGGTCCAACTTGACAGCACATAACAACAACAACAACAACAACAAGCTTTTTTTTTTTTTTTTTT
>NW_006922160.1:1444017-1451286 GCF_000298275.1 Orycteropus afer afer
TTAATTGGTTTCCCTTTTCTTTGTTGAAGAGGGTCTGTGCAATCCTTCTGCCTAGTCCGCCATCTTGCCCCGCCTCAACAACAACAAGCTTTTGGAGGTTTTCCCTGCACGTGTGCCAAGGGGTCTCCTATACATATTTATTTCTTCACGATATAAATTCCAACCACTTCAGCTGTCCTGAACCCCAGTTTCTCTTTTGTCAGCCCAAGTCTGCTAATGTCTGTTTGGGACCCACTTCCCTCTGCCTTAGTTAGAAAGTACCCCCAGAAAGAAAACTGGGTAAAATATGGAGCTGACCACCGTTGTTTCCCTTCTCTCAAGAATCGTAGTCCTGTGTTGTATTGTGGTGCAGTGAATTAGTTAACATAGCTCTTTAAGCCATTGTCTTTGAGACTCCCACCAGATGTCTGGGTGGGATTACGTAATGTGAGGAGCTTGTGGCCCACCAAGGGGATTGGATAGCTTGCTATCTTGGTTATCTAGTGTTGCTCTAACAGAAAATACCACAAGTGGATGGCTTTAAAAAACAAGGATTTATTCTCTTACAGTTTAGGAGGCTAGAAGTCCAAGTTCAAAATGCCAGCTCTAGGGGCTAGGTGAAGGCCCATTGACCTTGGTCTTCAGCTCTACCTTCTGTTCCAGGCCCACTGGAGCTGGAAGCTTTTTCTAACTCATGCAGCTGCTGGCTGCTGAGGCTGAAGAACTTAAGATTGACAAGTAAAATAGCACAGTCCCAAGATTGGCAAGCAACATGGCAAGTCACTTGTTCAAGTCCAGAAACAGTCCCAAGATCAGCAGACCACTGATGACTTGACCAAATACAGGATCCAGATGTGCCAAGAAGTTCGAGACCTTTCTCAAAGCATCTCCTTATATACTAGAAGCAGACCACACACCAAAGGCTGCTGTTCACAGCAGATTCCACCATAGAATTGATTACACCACATTCAATCTCATCATGGGGGATAACTGCATTCAGCTGCCCAGCCACTCAAAACCATGCCCAGCCAAGTTGATATACAACCTTACTATCACACTTGCTAATAATGTAAATAAGGTACTGGGGGGACCATGGAAATAAAGTGTATGGAACCCTAACATGGGGATTGGTCAGTTTTGCCATCTGCTGGGCTATAAAAGAGCCATCCCAGAGGCAGAAAGGGGAATCTCACTACCATCAAGAGAGAAGAACTAGGAGTGGAACACATCCTCGGACTCAAGATCCCTGCACTGAAACAGCAGAGAGACAGTGACTGGCAAGAGTCACTGTCCAAGAAACTGGCATAAGACAGAGAGGCAGGCTTGCAGCCCACAGAGCAAGAAAGCTGAGTGCCTTTGGTCAGGAGCCTTGCTGGCAGAGTAGGGTCTACCTATCGGCAGAGTTAAAAGAGATTTGTAACACTTGCCTGAGCAGGGAAGAGGCTAAGAGCCAAAGAGAGGCATATCTATAGATATGGCCAAGGGGAGGTTGTCCTGGTAGAAAATTGTATCCTGAGTGTTCCTGAACCTAAATTATAAACTGTTACTTCCCCAGTAAACCCAATGATTTTGAGTATTGTCTGTGAGCTTTATGTGGCCATTGCAGTGAATTATTGAACTTGGCAGAGAAATAGAGAGTGCCATGGGAGGTATCGTTGGTGTCAGAATTGGTGAGAAGGGCTAGAGGGTGGTGGCATATCTGACCACTGCCTCATGGGTACCAGCCTTGGGCTATTGATGTTCATCTTGATTCTCCCCTTTGTGAAGTTATAAGAGGTCAGATGCTACCACTATGCCCTTTTGCCAAGTGTATTGTACAATGCCTGAAAAAAGTTGTTTCATATATTATGTTCAGATTTGTAATTGTTTACAATAAGAGGGTAAATCTAATACCAGCTACTCTCAAGGCTAGAACTGAAAGCTGGCCTTCCCCTTGTTTTTAAATCTAAGTTAAAATTGCAATAAGCAATTCTACCTCCAGTTCTGTGCCTAATATGTTGAATTACTTCCTTGTCCTATTAGAGACCTCTTGAATTTGCCATTTTTTGATTATACAACCAGGATAAATCCCAACCCTGCAATAAAAATTGGAAGCGAAAATACAGTTTTAAATAAAAAGTTATTGAATAGGAAAACTATCTTGTGAGAATAATAGGCCATGTGCAGAGTAGAAATTAGACTTAAAGAGAATCTCGGGACTATTTTGCAAATGTAGTAATTTGGAGTTCTTTGCATTAAAGAAGAAAATCTGTCAGAGAAGATGTAGCCAAGGATAAAAACAACAAACCAACGAAACTCACCACCATTGAGTTGATTTCTGACTCATAGCAACCCTAGAAGGTAGAACAGAACTGCCCCATAGGGTTTCTAAGGCTGTATATCTTTATGGAAGCAGACTGCGCCATCTTTCTCCTGTGGAGCAGCTGGTGGGTTCCAACTGCTGACCTTTCAGTTAGCAGCCAAATGCCACAGCACCACAAGGGCCCCTTAAAGGATAAAAAGTATATATTAAAGAGATAAATGGATTTTTACAAATGCAGACTTTGAAAACTTTTGAATAGGAAAAAAATTATTCATTCTGTTTTTTTTTTTTTTTTTAACTTTTCCTCACACAAATAATAAATATGTGTCCCATGGAAAAGTAAAGATAATGAGAATAAAAGAAAATAAATAGGTACTTATTTATCATTTTTATAAATGGCTGAGGTACAATAGAATCTCTTGTTGTAAAGAGGGTGTTGCAAAACTGCAAAGGGGCAGGATATTGTCAGAAAAAGAACCCTTGGGTCTGGGGCCAGCTCTGTTACTTGTTCACTAGGCAAGTCATGTTGTTCCTCCTTGCTCCTTGTCCTTTGTGGATCTCTGAGTTTGCCATTTGTGGATTATAAAACCAGGATAAATGCAAACCCTAGAATAAAAAGTGCATGCAAAAATACAGTTGAAATAAAAGGTTATTGAATAGGAAAATTCTTTTGAGAGTAATGGACCAAATGCACAGTAGAAATTACACTTAAGATGTATCTGAAGATAATCATGTCTACTCACAAGCTGTCTGCTTCCTAGGATTGCTTTGACTAGCAAAGCTAGCAAAGACTACCAAACAAAGACCATCAGGCTGTCCAGAAATGCCCTTGTGCATCTAAGATGAGCACCTTTTTCTGGAAGCTGGCAATGCTTTTAGAACAGTGAGTTTGACTTACCATCCTTAAGTCAGCTCCACTTTTGCTTCTCCCCTGCTCAGAAGCCTCTGGAGGTGCTCCAGCCCACCCTTGCTGGTCAAGGCCTGTACTGAGTACAGTGACAAAGTCAAGGGCAAGAGAACTCCCAAGTCCCAGGCTGAAATGTAAGAAGTCACAATGCCACAGCTATGTATTTTTCGCTTGTTTTGCCCATATTTTTACCTCCAGTTGAAATGCCACCTGCTTTGAGGCTTCTTTGTTCCTCCTAGACTCTGTCATCCATACCTCCTCTTCCATAGGAAAGATCATTCCCGTTCCTGGCTGGATGAGCCCTCTCTCCTTTGTATCTCCAGAGCACTGCTGGCACCCTGCATATGTGTGCCCTTGTCCTGCACTTTACTTAGGTTTCTATTGCACTGAACCTGTTGAACCCCTTACCCCTGTTCAATTATCAGCTTTTTAAGAACAACACTCTTTTATTTATCTTAACATTCCTTGTTGTACCAAACTGCGTCTGGTATTTACATTGTTGTTAGCTGCTGTCACGTTGTTCTCCAACTCGTGGCTACTCTATGCACAACAGGATCAGACCGTTGTGATCCTGTCATAGGGTTTTCATTGGCTGATTTTCAGAAGCAGATCTCCAGACCTTTCTTCCTAGTCCATTTTAGTCTGTAAGCTCCATGAAACCTGTTCAGCATCATAGCAGCACATAAGCTTCCACTGACAAGGTAGGTGGTAGCTACAGGCGCATTATAGGCACTCAGAAATACGCACATACCTTGTTTTATTGCACTTCACTGTACTGCACCTTACAGATAATGTATTTGTTATAAATTGAGGGTTTGTGTCAATCCTGCATTGAGCAAGCCTATCAGCACCCTTTTTCGAACAGCATGTGTCCACTTCATATCTCTGTGTCACACTTTGGTAATTCTCACACTATTTCAAACATTTTTTATAATGCTGTTTCACACTTCCAGGCTACAATATAGTGTAAACATAACTTTAGGATGCACTGGGAAGCCAGAAAATCTGTGTGACTTACTTTATTGTGATATACACTTTATTGCGGTGGTCTGGAACCAAGCCTGCGATATCTCTGAGGTATGCCTGTATTTGCAATGGTTAACTCCGTTTTCCTCTTCTCCATGCAGAGAGATGTTCTTCACTACTATGGAAAGCCACCTTCTGCGCTGCAAAGTGTTAGAAATCATCTTCCTCCATGGCTGTGAGACACCCACCCGCCTGCCCTTGTCTCTGGCCCAGGCTCTCTACTTTCTGAACAATTCCACCTCACTACTCAAATGTCAGGTACATTTTTTCCTGCTTCAGTTTCCATGCAAGAACACCTTTTCCCTAGTCTAGCTCATGAGTTTTTTGACACTACTGTTTGAGCATATAAAAGTAACTTAAAAATTGTGTAAAATTGCTAACTGGGGAGGGATTTGTCATCACTTGCTTTTACTGTCTCCACAGTCAGATAAAACCCAGTGGCAGACTTGGGATGAGCTGGTTGAGCATCTGCAGTTCCTGTTGTCCAGTTACCAGCACGTTTTAAGAGGTAAAGAGCGTTTGTTCACAAATAAGAAGTTGTGGGCCATCTCTCAGTGGACATCATTATGAATTCTACTTATGCAGGGGATTCTAATTTGTCAGCTTAAGTAAAGCATCATTCCTTGTTTTTGTACCTTATAAGGAACAGGAAATTACATAGCCGTAGTCACTTCTAAGAAACAGAAGAATTCACAGATTTTTGTTCAAGCTGATAGTACAGGGGTCCTCAGAGTTACAAGTTTGTCTAGGTAAGCAGAAGGCATCATGGCACAAAGAATATTCAGTGATAGCCTGAAGAGCCCTGGATCAACTCACCTCTCTCCATGCCCAGCACTTCGTCACCTTTATTGGTCAGTTGCTTACTGACTGTGGACACTGTAAGTGTCTGTAGACACAGTACAAATACAGAGCAAATCAGTTGCAAGGTGAAAGTGTACATCTCGCAAAAGATGTAAGATTCCTAAAATGTGTAAGAGTGGCTCTTCAGAGCTGCTCAAATCACACACACAACCAACAAGCAACAAAGATCTCAGAAAGTTAGACTAGCTCACACTAAGGAGACAAATAGTGATGAGGATAATGATGGAATAGCTGCTTCAGATGAGAGTGATTGTATTAACCATGGGTTAATTGAAAAAACAAACCAACCTACTTCCGTAAAGTCAATTTTGACTCATAGCTACCCCCACTGGGTTTCCAAGGTGGTAAATCTTTACAGAAGCAGACTGCCTCATCTTTCTTCCATAGAGCAGCTGGTGGATTCACATTTGGCTGGTTAGCAGCCAAATACCTTAACCACTATGCCACCAAGGCTCCTATGGGTTCCTAGTCATCCTTGAAAAAACCAAAGAACTGATGTATCTCTTAATAACAAGAGGGAAAATAGCCACTTCACCGGGGATAAAGGTGATGTCCCCTCTGACGTGATGGACTGAGAGGGACACACCACCACCTGGTATACTTTTTTAAAAAATAAAAATATTTTATTGTACTTTTGGGGAAAGTTTGCACAGCAAATTAGGTTCCCATTTGACAATGTCTACACAAATTATTCACTGGTATTAGTTACAGTTTTTAAGTGTGTCAACATTCTCTTTAATCGCATTCTGGTTGTTCCATTTCTGCTACTCTAGTTTCCCTTCCCACTTATCTTCTCATCTTTGCTTTAGAGTAATTGTTGACCTTTTGGTCTCATATAGATGGTTTTTTAATGGAGCACTCATGGGTAAAATCCTTTATTTTGTATGCCAATCTGTTACTTCACTATAAGGTGACCTCAGGATAATTTCAGTTCAAGATTTAAAGAGTATCTCAGGGCAGTATTCTCAGGGAGTTCGCTAGTCTCAACTGGTCCAGTAAGTCTGGACTTTTTAAGAATTTGAGTTCTGTTCTGCATTTTCCTCTCATTCTATCAGTTTCCATCTTTTGTGGCCCTGACCATGTGGTGCTATTGCCAAAAAATGAGTAACTGAATCTAATCACAGGGAACACAGAAAAGTGCAAACTGAGGGACCACTACCAAGTAACTGGTCTGCCCTCTTTACAAGTGCCAATGTCATAAAAACAGACAGAGGCTAAAGCACTGTTTCAGATTAAAAGAGACTAAAGCACATGAATTCTGAATGTAATACATGAGCCTGCATTAGATCCTGAACCAGGAAAAAAGAAGCTGTAAAGTACATGACTTTAGGACAGTTGGTGAAATTTGAAGAGATTAGGTAATAGTATTATGTCTATAGGAGCTCTGATAGTGTAGTGCCTAAGGCACTTGACTGCTAACCAGAAGGTTCGAGGTTCAAACCCACCAGCCACTCCTTGGAAGGACGGTTGGACAATCTACTTCCGTAGTGATACTGCCTCAGAAACCCAAGGAGGGGTCACTATGAGTCGGGTCTGACTCGACGGCACATAACAACAACAACATTATGTCTATAGGAGCCCTGGTGGCACAGTGGTTAAAGCACTTGGCTGCTAACCAAAAGGTCAGCAGTTTGAACCCACCAGCTGCCCTGCAGGAAAAAAGATGTGGCAGTCTGCTTCCATAAAGTTTTATAGCCATTCAGGAAAGGAAGGTGAGAATGGATGTACAACTCAAAGAATGTAATCAATGTCACTAAATTGTACATGTAGAAACTGTTGAATTCGTATAAGTTTTCCTGTGTATATTCTCAACAACAATAAAATAAATAAAATTAAAAGAAAAAAAAATATTTACAGCCTTGGAAACCCTGTGGGGCAGTTTTACTCTGTCCTACATGGTAACTATGAGTTGGAATTGACTTGATGGCAGAGGATTTTTTGGGTTATTATGTCTGTATTAGGAGCTCTGGTGGCATAGTGCATAAGGCATTTGACTGCTAACCAGAAGCTGGCAGTTCAAACCCACCAGCCACTCCTTGGAAGGAAGGTTGGGCAATCTACTTCTGTAATGATACCACCTTGGAAACCCAAGGAGGGGTCAGTTGGCACCATTCTCTGAATTACCACCAGCCTGGGGGTGCAGATGAGTCTACATAGTCCATCAACATATACTTGTGGCCTTTTAATTTCTTAA
>NW_006922160.1:1451386-1475010 GCF_000298275.1 Orycteropus afer afer
CTCCTTGGAAGGAAGGTTGGGCAATCTACTTCTGTAATGATACCACCTTGGAAACCCAAGGAGGGGTCACTATGAGTTGGATCCAACTCGACAGCAGTGAGTTTTTTGATGTCTATATTGAGGAACTCTGGTGGCGTACTAGGTAAAGCATCTGGCTGCTAACCAGATTGATGGTTCAAACCCACTAGCTGCTTTGCTGGAGGAAGATGAGGCAATCTACTTCCATAAAGATTTACAGCCTTGGAAACCCAAGTCTGACTGAGTCAGAATCAATTCAATGGCAGTAGGTTTGTTTGTTTTGGTGTTTTGTTTTGTTTTTGTATGTTTATATTAAATTTCCTGTATTTAGTAATTACATGAGCTTAACAAGTTAAATATCCTTGGAATTAGGAAATCCATACTAAAATATTAAGGGGTAAAGGGGGCATAGTGTCTGCAACTTACTCTCAAGTGGGAAAAAAGTATATATATAAAGTTTACTTGCACACGATCCTGTTGAGGTTCATTTTAGCTCAGTACTGGCCCTTGGAAAAGCACCATGGCCCTTATACTCTCTCAAGACAGGAACTAAAGCACAGTTACAGAGATGTGAACAAAGCACTAAATTTAAGGTCAGAAGGCCTAGGTTCAAATCCCAGCCTCACCACTTACTCTGCCTTGGGCAGCCAACTTCACTTCTCTAGCCTTACTTTCTTCCTCCTTTAGGGTAGGGATGGTGATGTATAATTTGCTGGATTGATTGATAATGACTGTGAGAAAAAAAGTAAGTTCTCTATCAGTGTTAGTTGAATCTCAGTGAAAGACCTATTTGCCTGGCCATGGGTAGGCATGTTGTTGTTCTTAGATGCTGTTGAGTCAGTTCTGACTCATAGTGACCCTGTGTACAACAGACCAAAACACTGCCCAGTCGTGTGCCAGCCTCATGATCATTGCTGTGTTTGAGCCCATTGTTTCAGCCACTGTGTCAGTCCACCTTGTTGAGGGGCTTCCTGTGTTTCTCTGACTCTCTGTTTTACCAAGCATGATAATCCTTCTCCAGAGACTGGTTGCTCCTGCTAACATGTATAAAGTACATAAGACAAAGTCTTGCCATCATCGCTTCTAAGGAGCATTCAGGCTGTACTTCTTCCAAGACAGATTTGTTCATTCTTCTCATAGTCTGTGGTGTACTTAATATTCTTTACCAACACCATAATTCAAAGGCATCAATTCTTCTGCAGTCTTCTTATTTTTTCATTCTCCAGCTTTCACTTGCATATGAGGTGATTGAAAATATCATGGCTTTACTCAGGTGAATCTTAGTCCTCAGAATGATATCTTTGCTTTTTAATGATTGAAAGAGGTCCTTTGCAGCAGATTTGCCTAATGCAAATACATCGTTTGATTTTTTAACTGCTGCTTCTGTGAATGTTGATTGTGGATCCACGTAAAAGGAAATCCTTGACAACTTCAATCATTTCTCCATTTATCATGATGTTGCTTATTGGTTCAGTTGTGAGGATTTTAGTTTTCTTTGTGTTGAGATATAATCCATACTGAAGGCTGGAGTCTTTGATCTTCATCAATAAGATTTTCAAGTCTTTGCTCTCAACAGGTAATGTTGTATCATTTGCCTACCCTTGAGCAGACTACAAGGGTCTTTTTGTTTTTGAGTCTCTTGAAGCTAAAAGTCAAAGGAGTGCATTGTCAACACCTCATATGTGGTTTGTGCATTTTTTTAGTACCCTCAAAGAAAGGTACATGTCCTTCTTAGAACAGTGCCCCAAAGGCAAATTCCATGTGAACTTAGCTTCACTGAGGTTTACATAATTGCTTCTTTTTGAGACCTAGCAGAAAGTTTAATATTAAAGCAGCTTGTTTTTGCTTAAAGTTCACCTTTAAAACTTCTTGCTTATTTCTGTTTTAATTCCAGGGGAATATGCCCCATAACGGATCATGGCAGGCAAGAAGGGCTTAAGGTAGACATGAATCTACTTTTATTAAAACAATATTTTTATGCTTTAACTAACAGAGGGGAAATCCTCGGACCAGTGTTTACAGGCCAAGAATAAATGAAGGGTGTTCTAATGCTCTTTTATCCTTAACAGTCTCTCTAGTTTCTTTTGACCTCAAGAGTTGAGAAAAAGGAAAAAATATTTAGGACCAGTAGTTTGAAGACATTGTCCAGAAAGATCATAGCTCAGCAGTACCCTGAAATGCTCAGTGTCTTTGTCAGGCAGTAAGCATTCTACCAGGAGAGTACTGTAGTCATCTCTGCCCTCTTCTGGGGTGTCGGGGGCCTTGTTGAGGGAATTCTGTTGAATTATTGTTGAGGGATCAGCCTGAGTTGTACAGCTCCAAGGATGGGGAAGCAGGGACACAGACAGAGAGCCCAGGCTTGCCCTTCGTTCAGGGGAACCTCTTAGCACAGAACAAGAGAAGATGGAAGATAGGGAAATTCACATACACTAACTTAAATAACCCATAACCTTGTGAAGATGGGTGTCTTCCCCACTTTACAGATGGGAAGACAATGGCTGGGAGAGAAGTGAACAGAACCAGAATTCAGACTTAGGTCTGTGGCCAGAGTCTGTGTGCAACGAAAACAGGAATTACTTTTCCATGAAATTACTGAGTGAGGTTAGAAAGTGAAAGTCTAATGAATTGAATACTCCTCTATGTTCTAAACTCTGTACTTTGTTACTTTTGCACACATACTCTTGACATTGAGGAGAAGTATACCCTGAACTCCATGTTTTACAGACACTTCCAGGAGGGCAGGGTGGCCCCACTGAGATGTGGACATGGGACTGTCAGTTGAGCTCACTGTGTCTGGCTAAGAATTAGTCCCCCATGCCTCAGTATCGTGTGACTTAAGTTTGAGCCGTAGCAAAATTGCAGATTGCTATGTGTTTTCCTGATGCTCACATTTTGAAGCCATGAACTACTGTCATTTAAATATATAATATTTAAAAGAACAAAATGCATGCTTTTCCTGAGTACCACTCAACTTGACAGCTTAGGCAAGCAGCCCACAAAAGTCAGATAATGGCCATATGCACAGCCTTCCCACAAGAGGCCCTTGTCAAAGGAGGGGAGGCAGGCAGACATGGGATCAATTCAATCCTACATTCTTCCAAGGAGCTCTGGTAGCATAGTGGCTAAAGCACTTGACTGCTAACCAGAAGGCTGGCGGTTCAAACCCACCAGCACTCCTTGGAAGGAAGGTCGGACAATCCTACTTCCGTAGTGATACTGCCTCGGAAACCCAAGGAGGGGTCGCTATGAGTCGGGGCCGACTCGACAGCACATAACAACAACAACATTCTTCCAGGCAACAAATATTTACGTAGGTCCTTCCCTGTGCTTGGCTAATGAGGACAACCTCAGTGCGTAAGACCATCATGGCCCCTGTCCTCATTGAGCTTACTATCTAATGGGAAGATTCACCCTTAGGAATCACATAAGTCATATTTAATTACAATAGAAATGAATGGTATGGAGGAAAGTACAAGAGCATGCAACAAGAAGACCTAATCTACTTTTAGAGGAATCAGGAAAGGACCTCTGTGATAGTTAAGTTTGTGTGTCAAATTGGCTGGGCCTGGTTGAGTGTCTGGGCATCTGGTGGTAGTTATTCTCCATGATAAGACTGGCAATCAGCTCCATGGTGAGATCTACTACAAGCAGCTGAGTAGCTGCTTCAGGGATGTGGTCTGCTTTCCATATGTTCTGGTTACCTAGTGTCTCTCTGACAGGAATATACCACAAATGGGATGGCTTGAACAAACAGGAGTTTATTCTCTTACAGTTTGGAGGCTTTAAGTCCAAATTCAAAGTGCCAGGCTCTTAGGGCTGGGTGAAAGCCCTTTGACCTTGAGCTTCAGCTCTGCCTCCTGCTCCTGGCCCAATGAAGCTTTTCTTCACTCAAACAGCTACTGGCTACTGAGGCTGCCAAGCCCAAGGTTGACAAGTAAAAAGGCACAGTCCTGATGTTACCAAACCACACAGCAGGCCATTAATTCAAGCCCACTGGAAATACCAAGGTTGGCAGAGCATGGCAGCCTGCTCAACAATGACATAGCTACATGCAGGGTTCAAGTGTGTCATAAGCTAGCTACCATTCCCCAAGCTTCCCCACAAGCTTCTTCTTATATACAGGGAGCAGACCACATTCCAAAAGCAGCTACTCAGCTGCTCACAGTCGATTCCACCATATAGTTGATTACCAGTCTCATCATGGAGAATACTACATCCAGCTGCCCAGCCACTCAACCAGGCCCAGCCAAGTTGACACACAAACTTAACTACCACACCGTATATAAGAAGTAGGTTTGGGACTGGTCTCTATGGGCATAAAGACCATTCAAGCATAAGCACGTTCAAGTCACAGGGTTTGAGGTTATGGGTCCAGGGCACTTGTTTCTTCCCTTCTATTGAACTTACTGAGTTTAAGGAGCATAGAAAAAGCTAGTAGCACTGAGGTGTAGTGAGCAAAGGGACAGTAGCTCAAGATGAGACTAAATAGATGGGGCAAGACATGAAGGACCTATGCTAGGTAAAGGACTTTCAGCTTGATTCCAAGAGTGAAGGGAAACCATCGCAGCAGTTTTGAGAAAGGGAGTGACATGATCAGATCTGCACATTTGAAAGGTCGCTCTGCCTGATGTGAGGCCAGTAGTTTGGCAGAGGGCCAGAAGGGCCAGGGCAATGGTGACATGGATGTGGGTAGTGTAGTAGAGAAGGCAGTGGATGGAACAGAAGCACTTTGAAGGACTGAGTTGGAAGGATGACTCCCAGCGTTCTGCCATTACTGAGTGGAGAAGGAGATCTACCAGGAAGATGAAGAGCTCCATTTGACATTCAGGTTGGAGATTCCTGTAGCATTAGTGATGAGGAAATAGTAATAGCTAACCCAAGCATTGGCCCAGAAACTAATAGTGATAGTAATATCAGCCAAGATATCTCGAGCCAGGCATTGTGCTAAACAAACCCTTTACATAAAGTGCCTCATACAGCAGTCACAACAACCTGTGATGTAAGAACTCTAACCCCTATTGAAGCATAAAATTCAAGGCCTGGCCAACTGGACCCAAATGACTGCAGTCCACCAGTCCAGATTTCCTCCCCCATGGACAATGCTTAGATGGGCACTGCCGACATTTACGGCTTTGAATTTCCTGCAGTATTTCAATAAACTCCAAATTGCTCTTTCCATGCCCCTCCCAAGCCTTCTCTATCCTACTCTTTTCAGCCAACCTTTCTTTCCATTTTTTTCAGTTATTTTTCAGTGTAACACATGCAATGTATATGCAAATTAAATTCTACTAAAAAGCTCTAATCCCTTATGACCACTCTTCTCCAGTGTTGTTATGTGCTGTCGAGCCGGACCCGACTCATAGCAACCCCTCCTTGGGTTTCTGAGGCAGTATCACTACAGAAGTAGATTGCCCCATCTTCCTTCCAAGGAGTGGCTGGTGGGTTGAACCGCCAGCCTTCTGGTTAGCAGTCAAGTGCCTTAGGCACTACGCTACCAGAGCTCCCGTCTTCTCCAGTACCAGAGTGAAATAGGTCCCATTTCTCTACGTAAAATCCTCCATCAACTATAGTTGCTCGCAAAGGCCAAAGTCATTGTTACAGGGCCCAGCCTGCCTTCCAATCTTAACTTACTACCTTGAGTTTATCTCTGGTTCTCAAAGCAGACTTCACTTCAGAGTCTTTTGCATGGTTGCTTCTTTCTCATCCTTCAGGACTCAGCTCAGGGGCCTTTCCTGACTGGATTAAGTGAGCTGCTTCCCTCATTTCTCCCACTGTTACTGCGTTTATCACAGCATTGATTCTTTTATTGCACTCACCACAAACACTAATTATTTTGCTGGCTTATTTACATCCTATCTTCCTGCCACTGGAATACCAGCTCTATAAGGGCTAACCCAAGTCTCTGATTCTCCTCTCTTCCCAGAGCCTTGCTCAATTTAGTATCTATAGTAGATGCTCACTGTAAATTTTTATGAATTGAATGTTGAAAGGACCCTGCAATTAACATCTCAAGGCAGCTTGGTTGTGTTTCCAGACAGTTTGGATACTCTGTAGTTATTTATTGTACTTTTTTTTTTAAATGAGTTTACAATTTGGTCCATTGCTGTAGTTAGAGGGACTTTGCCTGAAAAGGTAAATCTGAAAAGGTTAATCTAAAGGTTAAGGAAAAATGTGTTAAGCATATTATTTGAAAATTTATCTAATAATACACTGTTTTAAAGTAAGTTTATTTTGTTTCCTGATTTTTGGACATCCTTTAGTTCAACTCTTTTAATAACCGTGTCAGTGAAGGTGCCATTATACCCATTTTATAAATAAAACTGAGAAGTGATGCTATAGGATTATTTCATGCATTTGGGGAGTCATAAAGCTTTCAGAGCTTCTCTCAGGATCTTGTATGGGACTTTTTGCTCCTTTGCCTCAGTTCCACACACATTCAGAACCCTATTGGGACTGGCCAGTGGATCTGGGACGAGATACCTATGTAGCTTCTTTTTCTTTTCCCCAGCTCTTTATTTAACAAATATATATATTCTGTTATATAACGGAAAAGTTGAAAAATGAACATCCATATGCACCTTACCTTGATTCACCACCTAGCTAATATTTTGCCACGTTTGGTTTATCCATTGATCCATCTTTATATATATATATATATATATATTTTTTTTTTTTTTTGGCCAGACCAATTGAGAAGTTGTGTCATCATGATCCTCATGCATAATTACATCAGTGTGTATCTCTTAATAGGGGTATTCTCCTACATACCACTATTTATTACCACACTCAAGAAATTCATCATCAATAGAATTATTATCTAATAATGTGCCAATAAATATCCTTTGTAGGTGGTTGGTTTTGTTTTGAGCAAGAATCCAGTCAAATATTCACCTTTACAATTGACTTTTATCCTTTGGTCTCCTTTAATCTAGAATAGCCCCAGCCTTGTCTTTCATGACACCTATGTTTTTGAAGAGTGCAGGCCAGTTACTTTGTAGAATGTCCTATAATTTGGATTGTCTGTTTCATGATCAGATTCATGTTAAATAACGTTGGCAAGAACACTATACACCTGATGTGCCCTGCTTCCCAGTGCATGACTATTAATAGATAATAATGTCAATTTGGTCTAATTATTGATGGTTAAGTTTGATCATTTCTCCAAACTTAAGATTTCTCCACTGCCAAGTTACCTTTTCCCTTTGTTATTAATAAGTAATCCAGAAAGGAAAACTTTGAGACCATAAATATCCTATTCAGCCTTTCACTCAATGGTTTTAGCATCTACTGATGGTTCTTACCTAAATTATCTTAGTAGGTTGCAAAATGTGACTTTCTAGTTACACATTTCTTCTACGTTTATTAACTGGCCACCTTCTGGAAAAGAACCTTTCCATTCTCCCATGTGTTCCCACCTCTCACCCCTTAGAACTGTTTGTTATAATCCATTCTTATTTTTAATCATCAAGTGGTCCAAAATGTGACCAACAGGTGCCCTTCAAGCTGGTTCATGTCCTTTTGACATGTTTCCATCAGTTTTTAGGCATTCTCTTATCTTGTACAAGCTAATCAAGGTTCACCTTGTAATGTCCTAGCCTCCGTCCTAGAATCCTTTGCTCCAAAAAATTGTTTCCTTTTAGTGGGGAGTAGGGAATAGTATTTAGAAAACAAAATTAAGTGCTGTGTGTGCGGATTGTTACTAGGTTGTCTCTACTTCCAGGCTGTTTCAGACAGTAGAGGTGGGAAACTACATTTAAAAATAAATAAATAAATACAAGTTGTTTTAAAAAAAGTAGTTCATACTGATTCCTCAATTTCCACTCTAATACTACAGGGTTCCTCCTCTCCTCCATTCCACACCCGAATCTCTCTGCTCTCATAGTGAGAATCCTCATTCCTTAAAACATGAATATGTTTGTTTGTTCTTCTGGTCTGTCACACAAGACATACAAAATAGTTTCACAATTACAGCAATAAACCGATACCACAAAAAATTAACTAAGTGTAAGTTCAATATTCCATTGTATTTCTTTTTATAATTAGGATAAATCCCCCTCAAGATATTCAAAATTCACTTTAATTTTTTTCTCAATGGTTGTACTAATTTAAAACATAGTTTCATGTTTAATACAGGTTTATTCTTTGAAACATTAAAGGTGAAAACACCAAAACAGATTACAATTTTATTTTTTTAATATATAAAACTTCTCGGGGACCGGAGAACAAGAACCAAGCACCTTTTGGAAATGCAGTTACCATAAGCACTCACATGGCCTTGGACTAGCATTCCAATGGCTAGTCAACAAGTCTTTGCCAGGACCCTACCTACTAAAAATAGATTTCATCTTCTTAAAGGAATAGAAAGCAGTTCAGATCAATCCAACTGATTTTTCCCTCTTGCAGAGCACTTAAGGAGTTCAGTGATCGATCGCAAAGACTTAATCATCAAAAGGATTAAGCCCAAGCCCCAGCAAGGAGATGACATCACAGTGGTGGATGTGGAGAAACAAATCGGGGCTTTCCGCAGCCGCCTGATCCAGATGCTGGGGGAGCCCCTCGTCCCACAGCTTCAAGACAAAGTGCACTTGCTGAAACTCCTGCTTTTCTATGCTGCAGACTTGAACCCTGATGAGGAGCCCCCTTCAAAGAACTGGAGCAGCACCTGAGGTCCTTTTGAGCATTCAACACCAAGAATACCTCCTGAACACTCTCTGCTTGGAAGTTCTAAAGGTGTAACAGAGTAGTTAAAAATCTTACAGGACCAAGCCTATCTTATTTATCTGTAGATTATAATAACTTTCTTTTAAAAATACCTTCTTTTGATAACCCTACCCTACCCTGTTCTCAGATATGGCTAAATATACAAGGTGTATATATTTCTTTTTTAATAAATTATATATACTTTGTTTTCAAACAGGTACTATATGCACTATGTGTTAAACATTTCAAGATGGGAAAAATAATCCCTCTGCTGAACAAATTCTAGATATCAATGCTATTTCATTCAGAGTCCTGATAACCTGTCTCAAGAGAGGAGGACATATTATTATTCATCTTTCCCTGATGGCACACACCTTATCTTACAGAGCTGTTACACTGTCTATGCATTTGACTTTGTGGTCAGTCTGTTAAGATCTAATGTAATGAAGGGGGGGAAGAAACAAAAGGACAGAGTTTGTTACAAATAATTTGATGTGAAAAGGATATAATAAAAAGTCAATGGTTTTTCAAAATACCATGTTTACCATGCTTAGGTCCCCTGACTGTTTAAGTAGGCAGAATGTTAACAACTCTTCTTAACTGGACAAAAAACCCAGCTACCCACAGTTGAGAAAGTAGTGAGGATTTTTTTATTGTCAAAACAAGTAACAGAAGACACAAATAAATTAATTGTTCTAATAATTCTAGACTCCAGGGTCTCTCTATGCAAAGGTCAGCTCCTTATGTAGACAATATCCAATCCAAAACAGCAGGTATTTGAGACAGTGCTCAAGACAATCACTGAACATGTACACAGAGGGCAGCAATAAAAGCCACTTTCCCTATTTCGTTTCCTCAGTAATTTATGTATGTGTGTAAAGGTATAAGGCTCACTTTAGGGGAAAATGCCAATTGCCTCCACACCCCCAGGAAAAAAAGGTTTTGAGCCCTTGGCTGAATGGGGAAATAAAACAAAGTGACAGTAGTTTCACATGAACTTCAAGGCTAGCTGCAGTTACATCTTCTGCACTTTTGAAAAAAATTAATATCCATAAAACAAATATAGCATATTTTCTCCCTTATGAAATTTTCAACTAAATTGGAATTAATCTTACTTTAAAGTGCAATAAAGGATTTGCAAGACTAGTGTTTGCTCTGTGTGATGCACAAAAGAGGTGCATCACTCCAAGAGCAATGGCCCAAGAGGGACTACATTAAGAACTGGCTGCAGATCTTACCAAGAAGGCAAAGAGTGGCCAGTTTCAGCACAGATCTGGCATTTAACTGTACCCAGATCTTAGTCCTGCCAACAGCCAAGCCAGAGCACAGTACCAACCCAGTGTCCAGAGGTCAGAAGGGCCAAAGTTGTTTAAACTAGCTAGTGAACACCTCTACTCCATGATTTGTTGATCCTCACACTGATAGTGGTAAAGGAATCAAGAAGCCTGGGTTTTGGAACAGCACAAAAATTATTTACCTAGGAAACCAAGATCAAAGCTCTTGTCTAAGGGGAATGATACAAAAATAGGTCATGAGGTCTCCCATACATCACTGCTAAGATTAGTCTAACTTTAAATTAAAGCAGTACAAAATGGCTTCTTCCACATAGTAAGGACAAGCTTCGCACTAATGTTTCTCAAAAGCCAACTGTCTCCAGCTCTAGCCTTGGTCTAATAGATTTTTTAAAAATACACTTTTCCTATGTCAGGCCAAGGAAAAAGGGGTCTGGGGGAGAAAACACCCTTTGATCCAGAGTCCCTAGAACAGAAAGAGTTCTAGAACCCAGTGGGCGTAAGCACATTCAAGTCACGGGGTTTGAGGTTATGGGCCCGGGGTGCTTGTTTCTTCCCTTCTATCACTGGGATGTCCATCTTGGGTGGCTTGAAGGCCGCTGGATCCTCAGCCATACGAGTGGCCTGCACACGGATCAGTTCCATTGGAGAGGGTTTCTGGGCTCCTCTGTAAGCCTGGGTGGCAAAACCTCCTACAAAAATAAACCAGAAAGCATATTTCAAAATAGGCAAAGAACCAAACTCACTGCCGTGGAGTTGGTTCCAACTCATAGCAACCCCTTCTTAGTTTTCCAATGTGGTATCGCTACAGAAGTAGATTGCCCAGTCTTCTAAGGAGTGGCTGGTGGGTTTGAACCGCCAGCCTTCTAGTTAGCAGTCAAATGCCTTAAGGACTATGCCACCTGAGCTGCCATTCAAAATTGGCAGGCAGGTCCCAATATACAACATGGTGAGATGCCTGCCGCATTGCTTTCTCTTTACCAGAATCAGACTTCTGGAGGGATCTCGGTCCAAAGAGGCTCCATATATCAGATGGGTTTCTGTCCTTATCCCCACTTCCAGAATCCATGGTGCTAGAATCTGGGCCAGGTAAGGCTGCAGAAGAACCAGAAGTGAACCAGCCTCTGGAAGAGAGAAAGAACAAAACATACCCAAATGTATCCTCTTCCTAACCCTCCAAAATGTCTAACACTGAAAGAATAGGAACTGTCTACTGTCCCTTGTCACTCTCAAACCACAGGCTCAGAACCCAGTTTCATGTGCAGCACTAAAGCACCCTGATGCTCACCTGGATTTCTGCTTAGGGGAAGAGTGAGGGGTGCTGCTTGGGGTGGATGGGGCTGATGCAGGCTGCTTCTCTTCCTTTGTGATCTCTCCACTCTGCAGCTTTAGTTTCTGTTCAGATGGGCAAGGAGAGAGAGTTTTTTAAATGTTAGAGCAAGTCAAAAACAGCTAAGCTTGGGCATAAACCATTTGGTTCATGTTTTTAACTTCAGGCAAAGAGAAAAACATTCATAAGTAGAATTGTTTTAGATTATAGAGAAGATAATTCCTTAGCTTTTGCCATTCTAGGTAGAATTCCATCTTTTCAACATGTATTCATTCTACAGCCTATCTCAAACATCTTTGTATTTAAATATACTAGAGCTTGTACTTTCAGAGAGTACAAATTTTCTAACATTCACCCAGCCAGTATGCAGAAGAGCCAAAACACAAGCATCCTAGGACTTTTAAGCAGGGCCTTGACCTCTGCTCTCAGTCTCTCCTACCATGTACAATCCCAGCCATTCCCACAGTTTCTCAGAGCCAAGACTTAAGCATGCTCTTCCTCTCTAATTAAATGCTTCCTCCATGGAGCCTGCCCCATTCTCTCCCACTTACAGTCACTGGGTTTGCCCAGCATTGTGAACATACCTCTAACCAACCAGCAGTGTAGGAGGGAAGAGACAAATCTACTCGGTTACAGATCAAGGATCCTACGTTGTCTCTATCCTTAATTTTCTCTCTAGCATGTCACTGCTTTACCCAAAATACAGTCCAAAGGATCATGCCTGAATTTTCTCAAACACCCAACATGTAATTTATTTGACAATTTGTTACAGGTTAGTTACTCACAACAAGCATTTCAGCCATCCTCATGCCCTACTCCTGTGGCCAAGGCTCAGAAAGTGGGCCAACCAATCAATTTGGCCATTAAATAGGATGAATTGCTCTATTGGAATCCTACTAATAACTATCCTGGAAAGTTCCCAGTGAAGTATCAAAGACTGGCAGTGCCCCTCTCTGGAAAAATCAGTTTTGTCTGAGAGCTAGCCTAGCCCTGATCCCCTGCAGCAATGGTTTTTAAATTCATTAGCCAAAAGAATGATCTGGAATGCTCACTACAAAATATAAGCAGTCCAGTGTCCTCTATCCCTAACCCAGGTCACCAGATCTACATTACTTCTCCTTCCGTGTTTTATTTCATGATCCTTTCCTGCCATATGTGCTCTTCTCCCATGCCCAGCAGGCCCTCCCCATCCCCTAGTCAGAACTCAAACCTGATTTTGACCCATCCTGGCTTACAGAAAGCAAACCAAGCTTCCTGGTATTGTCTATGACCCTTCACCATCTTCCTCTGCCCTCTATTATAAACCCCTTCAGAAGCCAGATTCTCTGTCAACTTTGGAATAAGAAGGAAAAAACAAACAGGAAGTAGAGCACAGGGGATTTATTGAGTCCAGGTATTATAAATGGCTACATATCTGGTCTTGGGCCTCACTTCATTTATAAAATAAGGCAAATAGTATCTGCCTCAAAGAACTAATGCAAAGATTATGTGAATGCAAGTACTTCATAAATCATGAAGTACTCTTCAGTAGGCGGTGGGGTTTCCTGGATGTCGTTTGAAACTATTTTAGCAATTCAAATATTTGGTTATCATTAACCTGAATGTCTTCAATCCATTTTAGAAATTATAGACCAAAAACGTTATAATTCCACATTGGATTTTGATTTTTTTTTTTTTTAATTAAATATAAAACATGTTGTTCCTTTCCAGCTAAACTGTTATGTCTGTTAAAGTTCCCTGATCCTTGTCTCTCTCTCTCAGAGTTGATGCCTGTTACACAAACCAGCCATATTTACTTGATGGTCCATATATATATATGTGACCTCAAAATCTCATTTGATCCTCCTAACCAGAAATAATGGAGCTCTGGTGGTGCAGTGCCTAAGGCATTTGACTGCTAACCAGAAGGCTGGCGGTTCAAACCCACCAGCCACTCCTTGGAAGGAAGACTGGGCAATCTACTTCTGTAGAGATACCACCTCAGAAACCCAAGGAGGTGTCACTATGAGTCAAACCAGAAATAAGCTAAACAGATAGCCCCACTTATAGATGAAGAACGAGAACTAGGAGGCAAGAGCTCCAGACCCTTCAGCCAGGAAGTACCCCACAGGTGGCCTAAACCTGTTCTCAATACCCACAGCCCCTAACTGGCTGAGCTGGTAACTTCTAAACCACAGTCACATCTCAAGCCATGATTGATGAAGGGTTTGTTTTGTTTTTGTTTTATTAAGTTCTTTAGAAACAAGCTTACGTGAAGTGCTTCTGCCACTCGAAGGTACTTGGTCTCCTCGGTAGTGAGGCCCTTGTGGGGTGTGTAGCCAACATCTCTCAGCCCTGCCTGTTGCTCAAACCGCTGAATGCTCTCCTGGGTCTGTTCTGGGAACAGAGCAGATGACAGTCATGCCCATTCCCTTCTCCAATCACAAACTGGAAGACAACACAGATACCCAGTATTTTCCCTGGAAGCAAGAAATGATGACTATACATTAAGAAGGTGGGTTCCTGAGACAGTCATCTTAGCAATAACTCTGAATCTCACACAGAGGTAGTTACTACAAGGAAGCCTTCATAACAAGCTGAAGAACAGGTTACTCCTAAAGGACAGCTGAATAACCTTCAGCTGAATACCCCTTACCTTCCTCTTATTTAGCCATGGTGACATTGTCTCTATATTTACACATGCAACATGGAGAAGGCAGTTGACACTCCAAAACACTGAACATTCTCCAAATATAAAGTTTCCTGAGAGATTAACCACCCCTGTCACCCAAACAAAAACCTTTGCCAAAGAGAAACAGGCCATATTTAGGCTAGATGCCACCAAGATACCAATCAGATTCAAACCACAGAGAACCTCCCTTGAACTAGTCACAGTCAACTTACATTTCCGTTTCTCAGGTGTGAAACTGCCTCTCACAATGCCCAGCATGGCAGACAGACTCAGACTCAACTTTAGTCTGACCTAATTTCTCATCATCAATGAGTCAGTTATACCAAGGAATGAATGATGACTGAAGTTTTGCTTATTCTGTACCTACATACATACTACATTCCTAGATACAGGAAGTAACAGCTGAAGAGCAACTGGGTGTCTTTTACGAATTAGTCATTCCTCATCCAAAGAAGTATTTCCATCAGAAACAGAGCTAAGAAAAAAAATTCATATGCATATAGATACTCTCCATTCTTACCAGGTACTCACCTGAAAGTCTAAAAAGTGGGAAGGAATTTAATGAATTATGGTACTACACCAATACTAGGATTTTATATGCACCTATTGTTAAAAAAGTAAAGACTACAGCAGCATCAAAAAGTGTGTCACTGTATTAATTGAAAGAAATAAAATGATTTGTCTACTATACCTGCAATTATATAAAATATGCATCTGCAGACGTGAATAAGCCAAATAAGTATCTGAGTAACTGGCACATTTGCAGGACTCTGTACTGCTGGCAGATAAATTTCAATAAAGAATTTATACTGTACAAAAAGAACAATGGCTAAGCTTTTGAATACTGCTACAATACATCCTCAAGCTTGCAAGATAGTAGTAGTTGCTGACTCAAATGGTACATTTAGTTGTGAACAAAAGAAATCAGGGTTTGGACTTTTGGTTCTTGGATGAATTCTCAAGAACTGTCTGAGACAAACCAATGCTGTCTCAGAGAAAATAAACAAGGGCTTCTGACTTCACAAATGAGCCTATCAGGAAGAGCCTCCATGTACCTTACCCTTGGCAAAGGCCTGGCTGCTGAGAAGGAGAATTATGAATCTACTAATTGTTAACCTCCCACAGCAACCAGGCAGGACCTCCAGGACCAAGTTCAGTTAACGTGTTATAGGTTTTTGTTTAAATAATAATAATAATAATAAGCTGTACGTGTCACTTCTCATTAGGACCACAAATCACACATTCTTAAGACTAAAGGTGCTTAAGGTAACAAACTTGATCCTCTTCCTAGAAAACCAATTTTGAGCTGCATAAACTGATAGATAGATAGATAACAGACAGGTGGGAGGTACTTGCTTCAGTGTGTCACCTTCTCCACCAGAGCTCCAGTCATAGCAACAGCTCCTAGCTACTGACATGGGCCAGACTCTTGACATATAAATTCTCATTCAACCTTCACCTCAATCTGCCAATCCCATACTGTTATGGGTGACAGCAGTTAAGTAACTTGCTCAAGGCCACACTGACAGATAAGATAGTATCAACAAAAGCAACAGGAACAGACCAAAGTCACCTCAGATGCTTAATGTTTGGCAAATCTTCCACCTAAATTAAGCCTCAACACTGAGGTGACTCAGTAGCCAAAATGACACAAGATTCATTCACTAAATCCTAATTTAAGGGCACAGTTAAGACTGAGTGCTATGTGGCATGGTTGCAGAATCAACCACAGCTGACTTTAGGAGCCTGAACTGTTCCCTGCCCCAATTTCACTCTATTCAGAGGGTGAAGAGTGCTTACTTGTGATCAGAGAATTCATGATGATATGGGTGGCTTTAGCCTTCACCACTGGGACCTTGTCCATACTGTCAGTGGCCGATGACAGGGTCATGGCAGGGGAGGATACACTGGACTCTCCTTCCTCCACCTGTTCAAGAAAGGTCAAGGAGGCACTTGAGCAGGGAAGGGAGTTACATACCTAAACGTACTCTCTTGGAGAGGAAGCTACAGAATTATTTTTAATCTGGTAAGTGAGGAAATACTCAGAGGGGTTCCTGCCCATCTACTTACATAGGTATCTTTATTAAAGCAGACTGCTACGTCTTTCTCTCATGGAGCGGCTGGTGGGTTCAAACCACCCACCTTTCAGTTAGCAGCCAAGTGCTTCTCAAATTCTGACAAGCATCAGAATCACATGGAGGGCTTGTTAACACACTCTACTAGGCCCCACCCCAGAATTTCTGATTCAGTGTGACTGAGGTGGAGCTGAAAAATTTGTATTTCTAATAAATTCCTAGGTGATGCTGATGCTGTTTGTTGGTCCCAACCATACATGGAGGACCATTGCTCTAAAGATTCAAGTAATGGTGTTTTTAAACAAACCAAAATTCATTTAGCTCCTAATCTTTAACCTGAGAGCTAGCACCAGCCACCTGACACCACAGTCAGGGCTGGCAGGAAGAAGAGAACTGCGTTTATTTTCTGTTCTTTGTTTCTCCAAAGGTACTGAGAAGAAAGTAAGATGGTCAGAAAGTAGAGGAGCAGAGAAAGTTGTTCTGAAAGGTTATATCCCGTTACAAAACAGGATTTACACTATTCAAGCTGTGACCTTGCTCAATAAAATGAACTTGAACCTGTTTCCTCATTTGGAAGATGGCTGGTTTCTAACACATTGGCAGTTATGGCAAATAAAAGAATGTATGTAATGCGTCAAGTTGAGCTTTCCATGGAGAGCAATTGTTCCAAATTGTCAGCTGTTCCAACTGGGACACGGCAGAAAACCAGACGGGTGTTCTCTGCCTTGTGAGGTAATCAGTAGTCTTTATAAACTAAAGATAGTGTACTGTCCTTAGAGTAGGGCTTCCAACCCGTTCATTTGGTTCGACCCTCTACAGTGCATTTGCATTTCTACCCTAGTTACACTAAATCCAGGTCTACATTTTAAAATGATCCCTTGGCTCTGGGTTACGTCAGGAGCCTTGCTTATGTATCGCTCTTGTCCCTTGAATTCCCTGCTTTGGCACGACAGCAGGTTGCTGGGTCCTTTTCCCCTACTACTTCTGCACAGAATGTTTTCTCTTCAACAACTGATAAGCAGGTTGGATTTCAGCAGATACTTAATATAGAGAATTTCCCCCAGAGCTACAGGGATACTTCCTTAGAAAGGTGCTCCTTGTTCTGAGAGCTAAATGGAAAAGGGTCACTTACTAGAAAGAAAGATTCCAGGGCAGTTCTATTAAGTGAAAGTTAAGATGGAAGCCAAGAGTCATAATATGGGCTGCACACCTAATATGTGCCAAGCCTTTAAATCTTACATAATCCCCACACATTTCTATGAGGTAAATTATTTTCATCTCCCAAATGGGGACACACTGCCACTCAGGGTGAAGTTGTGTGCCCAAGGTCACAGCTGTTACACAGACCATTTGGAATTCAAATCCAGGTCTGTTTCAGCAAATGCTTACTATGTACTTCCTGTCAGGCCCTGACTTACTACAGCTTAGAGTTCAGTGAAATTATAACTGCAGGTTAAATGGCCTTATCTGAACTTGGCAACAGTATAACCTTTCTTGTATTCTTGGTGGTTGGAGAATTAGAGGTGACAGAGTGAGCCTCTGCAGTTAGAAAGCTTGGCTTCAAGGTCAGGACTGCAACAAGTATGCAAATGTCTACAAACTCAAACAGCACAAAAGGGCTGTGAGAGCAGGTGCAGATGCAGTAAGACAGGGGTGTGGGGGTATGTGTCAGGAAGGGCCTAGGAAGGAGGTGACCTTCACAGAGACCAAATGGGAAAAGGAGGACAGCCTCAGGAAAAGCACACATATTCAGTAAATAACAATTTTTACCCCAATCATTCAAGGAACATTTTTTTTTTAAATCTACTTTATGCCAGGCCCTTTGCCAGATGCTGCAGATAGAAAATAAAATTAGATATAGTTTTAATAAGCCCTTAAGAAGCTCACAGAGGGCAATAAAAGTATGGGTATGGCAGTGGTCCATGGTTACAGGGGAGAGCACAAAGGGAGAAGTGGTGGTCTTATGGAGAGGATGGAGGCACTGTGAGGAAAGTCTCAGAAGAGCTGCCTGAGCTAAGACTTAAAGGACATCATTTGTCAGGCAGATGGAGTGAAGTGGGTTGAACAGAAGTGGAGAGAACAGGATGGGGATGGTAAACATTCCAGGCAATAGGAGAAATGTGAAGCAAAGACTTAAAGGCAGAAAATACTGTGATGAGTACAAGAAATCTCAGGTACTTTGCATGGTTGGATCAGGTGGTAGGGACTGGGGAGAGGCCAAAAGGGTCCGAATCATGCAGAATTTAAAAGCCAGAATAAGGAGCTCAGATTTAATGCTGTGAAGAGTGGGAAGCTATGGAGAAGTGTCTCAGGCCACTTCCAATTCTGAATTAAAATGAGAAACAGACACACCAACTTTACCTGAGGCACAAAAAATAAACACAGGGATTGGTTGTTGCCCAATTCTCTGAGCACTGGGAGCTACTGAAAACCTTGGAGCAGAGGAAAGAGGAAGGGGTTGGGTTTGCCAGAGGCAATCAGAGGGGTCAGGTACCTTGGCGAGGTGCTGATACTTGCGCTCTGGAATCACTGGCTTCCAGGGGATGCTGCCCATGTCTGATGGAGGAGGAGTCATGGGCGCAGGGTCCTCAAGGGCATCGTCATAGCTGAATGCCCGGCGGTACATCCCAATGGGCAGGGACATCTTGCCTAGAGGCCCACTAGGCTCAAGAGCTAAGAACAGAGAGACCTGTCAGGATGGGTTCAACAGCCTCAAATTAATCTGCAAGGAGGAAAACTGTGACACACTCTTGTTCTGAGACAGATAATCTCAGACTCTTGTTCTGAATAGCTAATCCATTCAAGGAAATGTACTAAAACTAATCCCTGCCTGTGTCTGCCACTTTGCATTCTCCCCTTAACCCAACAGCTGCCCAATCTATTTTTATGGATTAAGAAACTGTTCGATTTAAAAGTTTAAGTAAAATTTAAATTTACCTAAGCAAGGTCACACAATGTCAAAGTGCAGTCTGGAGTCCAAACCCAAACCTATGTGATTTCAAAGCTTGTGTTCTTTATGCCACAGAAGCTGCCCCTCATTATAACGCCAAAGCTCTCAATTCATGCAAGACTGAGGATATAAAGTGATCTCCTAATGATTCACTGGGCTAAAAGGCAAGTGACATTCTTGTTCCCACTTTATAGATAAGGAAACTGAAACCCAGAAGTGAAGTGATATGTCCAAGTTCACACAGAAAATAGGTATCTGACAAGCATCTGACTGCAAATCCTCTGCCCTTCCTATCTCACCAAAGAATAAAGAGTGCTCTAATAAGAAATACTTAAAACAACACGTTGTCCAGAGTCACCTATAGTTTCAAGTGTTCAGTATGATTTAAACAGCCGTGTCAATTTCCATCAGAGATAACCACTCTCACAAAACATGGGCAAGCTGATCCCGCAGCTCCCACCTACTGGAAGTGACTAGTGGAATGTCCTACTGTGACACGGGCACCTGATTTCAAGGGCACTCAGGCTATGCTAGACCAAGGAGCAGAGTTCTTTTGTTTGCTTTGCTAATCCTTTCCTATCAGAACAATATCCAAATTCTGCCTTCAGGGTGACATTTTCGTATTGCTAAAATTCTATAATCACACTCTCCAAGACACCAGTCTCTCTGGCAGTAAGTCCAAACCCACCAAAGACACTTCATTTATCTGCCTGCTGGTTAAAACAGCAAGGGAACCAAGGAGCCACCATTAGTATCTGTAAAAATAATAATAGAGACAGAAAGGTGCCGTGGGCTAGTAAGTGAAAGCTAATGGGCATTAGGTTTCTTTTGGGTAAAAATGTCCTCAGACAGTGGTGATGGCTGCACAACCTTGTGAATATACTAAAACCACTGAATTGTGCCTGAAAGGGTGAATTTTATAGCATGTCAATTACATCTTAACTAGAACAAACACACAAAGAATAATTACTAAGTATCCCTCTTTGCCAAGCCCTTTAGTCCCTCATCTTGTCTAACCTTCATTAAGCACCAACCAACCAACCAAACACACACTGCGTCGAGTCTGATCTGACTCATGGCGAGCCTGCCTTGGGTTTCCGAGGTGGTATTGCTACAGAGGGAGCCCAGGTAGCATAGTGCCTAAGGCACTTGACTGCTAAGCAGAAAGCTGGTGGTTCAAATCCACCAGCCACTCCATGGTGATGTTATTGTTGTTATTGTTATGTCCCAAGTCGGACCCGCCTCATAGCGACCCCTCCTTGGGTTTCCAAGGCAGTATCACTACAGAAGTAGACTGCCCCACCTTCCTTCCATGAGTGACTGGTGGGTTTGAATCGCCAGCCTTCTGGTTAGCATTTTAGCAGTCAAATGCCTTAGGCACTATGCCACCAGAGCTCTCTCATTAAGCAGAGTTTCCTTCCATGTGCCATCTCAGGGAACCGAGGCACAAATTTGAAGTAAGCAACTCACTCAATATTACCCAACTAACAAATTTGGGGCAGCGGCTGGAAGACAAATCTAATGCTAGTGCTCACACCCTACAGGCAACATTCCATGTTAACCACACGACAAAGCATTCAGCTTAGGTGAGTGCAACCCTAGGATGGTTACAGGGACTTTATGATAATCACAACAATGAAAGACAAACTAAAATGCAAGCTGATGACATTAGAAATGGATCCGTATTAGTGGATGCAGAGAGACTTCTATTAAGTTAGCTCTCAATTCATCCACTAATTTGGTAGCAATGTTCAAAAACATCTTCAAGACCTGCCCCAAGAGCCATCCCAATAACCCATTGCTGTTGAGCCAATCCCAACTCATAGCAACCATATATGGCAGAGCAGAACTGCCCATAGGGTTTCCCAATGCTGTAATCTTTATGGAAGCAGATTGCCTCGTCTTTCTCCTGCAGAGCAGCTGGAACCACCAAGCTTTTGGTTAGCAATTCAGCACTTAACCACTATGCCACCAGGGCTTCTTCCATTCCAACAGTCTTCCTAACAATAACTAATAATAATAAAGTCAACTAATATTGATTAGAAAATAAATCCCAACAGTAGAGACCAAACATTTCTGGGTAGTAAATAATATTTATCACTAAATTTTAACTCAAATTTTCACCTATTTTATGTCCAATCTTCACAGCAACCCTGAGGCACAGATACTATCATCTCTACTAAGAATCAGAAATTGAGTGATTTAATTAAAAATCATCTGCCCTTCCCATGAAAACAGTCCAAGGAATGACCAACACCTTCATTAGCATAGAAATGACTGGCCTATACAGACCCAGACTCCTTAAATGTTGCTATAAGCATTTTCACAACTAAGTTCAACATGCCAGTAAACCAGGTGGTGCCTTTTTGCCCAGCCATCATCCATCACCGTGACCCACCCCCAACAAAAAAGATGCTGAGTTTAATCATTTTGACACAAGCTACAATGCAAGGACTACATTTTGTATTTCATTCTGATTTCCTATTTGATACCTGTGGGAAAGTGATAAGTATGTTATACCCTTAAAGGAAATGACTGTTTCAAGTTAGGTTTTGGGTTCATACCCTGGCTGGATAGTTACTAAGGTAATATTTAAATGACCTGTGAAGTGTAAATATTCTCCTAGTGGAAGAGAGTAACCATTAATATATGGTTCAGACAAAGTGGTTTCTGTCTAGCTTAAAATGTTAAGGGCAAAACATAATTTTACCAAAAAGAACTAAGTTTACCAGGTACTTCTGATTGTCTCGAAGCCATTGAAAAGACTGGGATCCAGATGCTTTTTCTAAACAGAATTCCAGAGCTGTGTGTCCCTGCCACCTAATAAAAATAACAAAGGGAATTTTCTTACAGTGAACACCAAAGAATAGCTCCAATGCTGTTCTTGTGACAGGCACACCATTTTATGGCTTGTTTACAAAGCTGAAACACACATAAGAACCAATGAGTGACAAACATGCCCAGAGGAAGGGGAAAAAAAAGGGATAAAGTCAAAGGTCTCACCACATCTTTAGCTGATGAGATGACAAAGCCAAGGCACTATACATGGTGAAAGTCACCTTACCACAGTGAAATGATGTGACGATTATGCTGACAGACAGATATTAATGAGGAACATGGTCCAGCTGCTGCAAGTTAGCAAAACTTCCCAGGAAGAGTCCATCCAGAGGTTCTAATAACAACAAACAACCAGTATTTACAGCCTTTCAGAATTTGCCAAACCCTTTCCCATACATTTATTCATTCTGCTATAACAACCTCACAGAAGAGATATAATACCCATTTCAACTTAAAATAAAGCCTCAGGGTCCAAAAAACTTGAGTCACAGCAAAAGGCTGGGTACCAGAGTAGGTAAATTCATTCTATACTGCTAACACAGGCCAGTATTTATAGGGTTTTACGTAAAAATTATCTTGAGTTTTAACCCTACAAAACAGGCATTATTTACCCCCAATTTTAAAAAAGGGAACAAAAAATCAGAGCAGGTAAGGGTAACAGATATAAGAGCCCCTTGTACAAGGAAGATAGTTTCATCACCATTTTACAGAAGAGTTAAAACAAGGTCTGCAGAGAGCCAATTTCTTTGCTTTTCAACTTACTACATTGTCCCTCTACCTTGATTAAGACTCGAGGGACAAACCAATTCGTTCTTCACTACAGAGCATCACAAAAACCAACGTTCAGACTTTCTCCTGATCCAGGACGCATTCTCCACCCAGACACCCCACCACCCCTTGCCGGCGTCCAAAGCTCGCCCCTCAGGCCTCTCCACAAGATAGAAAACAATGTCACCAGGATCTGAAAAGCCAGATCTGATCCAACCCGTGCCCATCCCGGGAAGCTAAGAAAGAGTAAGATTAGACGCAGAATCGGCACAGGCCAGAGTCTCTCCGAGGGTAAAGGAGGACGATGAGTGGGGGTGGAGGCCCTGAGCTGGGTCTGTCCCATGAAGTGGAGGGCAAGCTCTGGGACTCCAGCAGCATCAGCTGAAAAGAACAACACTGGGGAGGTTACAGCCAAGGAGACCAAAGGGGTAAAGGGTGGTCCAACAGAGCTCTGGGCCAGGGCAAGGGGTGAGAGGAGAGGTAATGGAAGGGCCCCGAGCGTTGGCTGAAGGACCAGCCACGCGCCCCGAGAATGGGCGGAGGACGAAGCCAAGGGAGGCCCCCAACCCTGCTAGTCACCTGTTCCTTCGTCGCGCCGCCGCGGGGCTCCCTGCGGCCAGAGCTCCGGCACTAAAGAGGCTCGGAGGACCCACGTCTCCCAAGACGCTGCAGCGCAGTGCGGATCCAAGCCATGACGCGGACAGCGCTGAGTCGGCGGCGACAACAACAACAACCGCCTAAGACACCGACCAGCAAGAAGAGGTGACCGGATCGCGGATGGCGGCCTTCGCGATAAAGCTTCCGGAGATTCGGCACTTCACGCGAGGCCTGGCTCGGGAGGCTCTCGGGGCATGCTGGGAGTTGTAGTTCACGGTTGGGAGGTCACATTAGCTACCAGGCGGGTTTGGAGAAGGGGAACGAGATCACGGCTCTGAGAGTGGAGGTCATCTGCACTGAGAGGAAAAGCCAACTTTTTTTTTTT
>NW_006922160.1:1477245-1481484 GCF_000298275.1 Orycteropus afer afer
TACAGATCTTGTTTCATTTTTCTGCAAATGGATCTCCAGTTTTGCCAGCACCATTTATTAAACAAACATTCTCTTCCCCATTTAATGGATTTGGGGCAAAAAGCCAACTTTTACTACCACTTCCGAAGTACCAACTATTTCGTTAGGTCTGTGACAGGCTGAGGAAAAGTGAAGATAGCAAATGGCACAGTAAAATGACATCCTCAAACCCAAGCCCATAAGGCACAAAAAGGACGGCACAGGGCCAAGCATTTTTCATCCTCTCTTTCCTGTTTCACCAAGAGGAAGCTGAAGCTCAGAGAGATGTAGTCCTTTTGACTAATAAGAGGTAGAGCAGGGACTCTCTCTTCCAGGAGCACCTGGGTTAGGCAGGATCACTGAGCCCCCCCATAAAAAGAAAGAGAGAAAGAGAACAAACCGGACCTGTCTTCCCTAGGTAAGGTGGTTCTAATATCATTCCCCTTTCAAGCTAAGGCAAGTGAGGTTTGGAGAGATACCAGCTCAGATACGACATCCTAAAAGAAAATGTCTCTTTTACTGGACAAGGCAACAAATTGGAGGAAATGGAAGAAATTGAGAGGGGAAATATCTACCTACTTTCTGAAACGTACTATCTCAAAAGGGAGGTTCTTGGGGAGGGAAGATCTCATATTTACATTACAGCCCTTGACTTTTGCCAGGCATACTGACAGGACTGAGAGAAGGTTTTGCTTACATAATTTTAACCCTTTCATGACCCATGTGACATAAGGGGCTTACCTACATTTTCTGCTTCTGGGGTTTAGTGGGAACCTGATATCCCATTTTTAGTGTATGCTGCTATCTGGTAGGGGCCTGTGTAACTGCGTGAATCTGAAGAAACAGACCTCATCCCACCAACCCCAGCACCAGAGACCGCTTGGGACATATGTGTTCCACTAATAATATCAAACTCTGTATTACCTTTAAAAAAATTTTTTTTCGTTTAATTCTAAATGCTTTCCATTACTGAAAACACATGATTTCAACAAAAAATTCAAAGAAGAAAATAATTCAGTCTTGAAAGGTTACAATTGAGTGTCATTCCCAGACCACAGCACAGGGAATTCGAGTCTATAATAAATTCTATTATTAGTTTCTTATAGCACACTTACAATTCAGTGTAATTCTTCGGTATGTTCAAGGTGTTGCTTTGTTCATTTTAAACTTATAAAATGTGCCATAATTTAACTTCTGTGGAAGCAAAGGTGTCACCTCATCCTGTCCTCACCAAGGTGAGTATGGGAGGAGAAACAGTACTTTGCACCCTTATGTAACTGAAGCCTCACCTTGTTTAGTTCTTATCCACATACAAATGAAAACCTAAGAGTTTCCTGAAAGTTACTGACTCTCTGACAAAAACAACTTTATCCCTGGCTTTTGTGGTACTGATATCTGAAGATATGTCAACCTCGGCAGATGATAATCATGCAAGAAAATTGCTGTTTTCCCCAAAGAATAGACTAATTGTAAACTCATTAAGCTTGGCAAGATTTTGGATTTTTTCCCCTCTAAATCGGTGTTGTATTTTTTTTTATTTGGATAGCCAGTCTTTCTAAGCCTGGACTCCCCTTCTTGTTGTTTCTGTGTGCCATCCCATCCATTCTGACTCATAGCAACTCTTTGTGATGGAGTGAACTGTCCCATAGGGTTTCCCCAGGCTGTAGTCTTTATAGGAGCAGACTGTCAGGTTTTTTCTCCTGCAGAGCTGCTGATGGGATCAAACCGTCAACCTTTCCATTAACAGCCAAATGCTTTAACCTTTGCAGTTACCAGGTCTCCCCTAGTAAGCTTTGCAAGTAAACTACTTTAGTTAATGGTTTAGTTGTGGAGGCTTCCTGTCCCAGCTGGGAAGGAGTCCAGGTGACTCACAACTGAATTATGAGGCCCAAGAAGGGCACCTCCTAAGTGATTTATGTTCAATCCATCTTTCTCGACTTCTCGGGTAAATTTCTTGTGGCAGTAGAGCTTTTTCCTTTCCCCATGCTTTCTACCCTTGGCCTCTTTTTCTGTACTTTTTTCCTTCCTCTGGTTTTGGTTCTGGACCAAGTCTGATTCCGTTTTATGCACAACTGCTTTATTTCTCCAAGGATGATAGTATGATTGGGAAATTGGTCTTTGAGGTCTGACTGTATATGTTAGAGTCATACCACGCCATCTTGCATGGCTCTTCCGGGTTCTTCTTCATTCCCTGCTGTCCCACCCAAGGTCATAGTCAGTTAAAGGAAGTCGAAACTGAGCTTCCTGCAAGGAGCAAATTTTAAAAGGCAACATAGCTTCTGATAGGTTAGGACTCCTTCCCTCAGCTCTGACATACAACCTCCTAACCCCGGGTCTATAGAAGACCGCCCTCTCCCCTGCTTGCTCTCTTCTTCTCCTTCTTCTTCTCCTTCTACTCCTTCTCTTTCTTCTCCTTCACCTTCTTCTCCTCCTTCTTCTCCTTCTTCTCCTCTTTCTCCTCCTCCTCTTCCTCTTCTTCCTCTTCTTCTTCTTCCTCCTTCCTCTTCTTCTTCCTCTTCTTCCTCCTCTTCTTCCTCTTCTTCCTCCTCCTCTTCCTCTTCTTCTTCTTCCTCCTTCCTCTTCTTCTTCTTCCTCCTCTTCTTCCTCTTCATCCTTCCTCTTCTTCCTCTTCTTCTTCCTCTTCTTACTCTTCTTCCTCCTCTTCCTCCTCTTCCTCCTCCTTCCTCCTCCTCTTCCTCTTCTTCCTCCTCCTCCTCTTCCTCCTCCTCCTCTTCTTCTTCTGTCCTGCCTTGGCACAGGCACCCTTTCACATCTTTAAATAAAATCTCCTGTCGGGTACCCTGGTGTGTGGCATGGTCGTTGAGTGCCGACGGAGATCTAACAGTATAGTTCCTGTCTGGTGGCAAACAACAATCAAAGGTCCCTGTATGTGGCTGAGCAGGGAATCTGGTTGCCTTTTTTATGTAGGTTTCCAAAATAATTGACCAGAAAGTAGTTTTCTAAATCCTTTTGTCCCTGAGCTATCTTTTTGTACCTCCTAAGGGTCGCTATGACTCAGATCCAACTCAATGGCAGTGAGTTTGCTTTTTAGTTTTGGTTTAACGTCCCTGGATGACGTAAACAATTTCCATTCAACTGCTAACTTCAAAGTTGGTGGTTAAAATTCACCCAATTGTGCCAAAGAAAGATCTGGTGAACTGCCATCATAAAGCTAAGAAAACTCTACAGAGAGCAGTTCTACTCTGTAATGTGGGGGTCACCATGTATTCAATGGCAATGGGTTTGTTTTTTATTGTTTGTTGGGGTTTCATACCTTAATAAACTTGAAGCTTCAAACTCTGGAATTCGGGACTTCCAATAAAATGGAGGAATATGCAGACAAGCGACACAGACCCTCTTCAACAAAGAAAAGAAAAACCAGTTGACAGAGATACAGAAGATAATCCTGGAGCCCTGAGCTTTGAAAGGAACTATACAGAAGTGGATTAGGCACCAACTACTGGAAAAACCTAAACGAAAACAGTGAGTACAGAGACAGTCAGAGCTGCGGACTGTCAGCTACTCTGATGAGACCAACATCCCGAATATTTCCAAGTGGTGTTGGGACCTGAGAATTGACCTAAAGATCAGTCCTGGTCACCATGGGCTGCAGGGATGACTGTGCTGGTGGCTTATGACTAGCAAGGGAAACAGCAAGGAGGAAGACAACCTGAGCTGTGGACTTTCTGCTGTCCGGAGGGTGCATCCATTTTGATTGTTTACACGTGGCAGCCATTTTGGATATTTAAAGTGACCAAGGGTGCAGCCATTTTGAATGTTTACAAGCAGCGGCCATTTTGGATATTTAAAGTGACCAAGGGTACAGCCATTTTGAATGCTTACAAGTAGCATCCATTTTGGATTTTAAAGAGACAGAATTCTCATTCAGATTCCAGGGACCTAAGAACAGGCTCTGTTTGCCAGGGTCGGCAAGGACATACAAGAGGCTGACAAAGGAAAGGAGACAAGTGATGAGTGTATAAGTGCTGCTAACTTGTGAATACAGGAGCACAGCATAGTACCTAGCCTGTATAGATAACATACAAACAAAACAAAGAAGACGAAAATTGTGGATAAACAACTTCAACATATAATCACCAATTAAATATAAACACAAAAACATCACAATGCCTCAGAGACAACAGAGCATCACAGCCCAGACAAAGAAGCAAGATAAAGCAGAAGAAACAAGGGACCAGGATACAGACCCAAAACATCCCT
>NW_006922160.1:1486399-1491198 GCF_000298275.1 Orycteropus afer afer
AAAAAAAAAAATGCATTGACCTATGTCGCTTTGGTTTTGTGTATTTCACTGTACATAAATTATATTTCAATAAAATGCATGAAAAAAAAAAACTGGAATTGGCCACATACTCAGCTATGATTCTCCATTCTGCCTACCCTAAATCATCCTGCCTTCCTACTTCATGCACAGAATTCTGCCTACCTGCCTTCCTCTGGAAGGAGCCCTGGTACTGCAGTGGTTAGGGCATTCGGCTGCTAACCAAAATGCTGGCAGTTCAAACTCACCAGCCACTCTGTAAGAGAAAGATGTGGTAGTCTGCTTCTGTAAAGTTTACAGCCTTGGAAACCCTATAAGGCAGTTCTGTTCTGTCCTATTGGGACACTGTGAATTGCAATCATCTCCACAGCAGCAGTCTTCCTCTGGACCTCTGTCCTCTGTGGCCAATCCAAGCTCTCAGAAAGATCCACTCTCTAGACAGACCTGCAAACATTCTCATCAGCAGTCAGAAACTTGGTCACTACAGTGGTTTCAAGTGGGGCATTTGCATTTCTGGAGTCTTTTAGTCTGAGCTCTATCTGGAAGCTGCCCCTCTCTATTGTACAAGCAGCCCCCTCCATGTAGCAGTGCTCAAGAATTATCTGTTTCCAGAAAATAACAAACACTAGTGAGGATGTGGAAAGATTGGGATGCTCATGCACTGCTGGTGGGACTGTAAAATGATACAACCACCATGGAAATCAGTATGTCAATTCCTTAAAAAGTTGGAAATAGAAATATCATTTGATCCAGCAATCCCCTTACTAGGTATATATATCCTAAAGAAGTGAGAGCCAGGACATGAACAGCTATAAGCACACCCATGTTCATCACAGCACTATGCACAACAGCAAAGAGATGGAAGCAACCTAAGTGACCATCAACAGAAGAATGGATAACCAAACCGTGGTACATACACACAATGGAATACTATGCAACACTAAAGAATAACGTAGAATCTGCAAAATGGTACATAACGTAGATGGACTTGGAGGACATTATGCTGAGTGAAATAAGTCAATCACAGGGACAAGTATAATATTAGTTCACTATTGTAAAAAGTCAAGGAAAGGTTTATATATGAAAGGAAACTTACTCTGTTGGTTACCAAGTATGGGAGGGGAGGGGAGGGAACACTGCTAGAAAGGTAGAGACAAGTTTTGATTCGGGTGAAGGGAAAGGCAATGTACCAAAAGTGAGTGATCAACACAATAACACTAAGGGAAAAGAAGACACAGAATGGTGCATAAGAGGTATAGACAACAGACAGGCTGAATGATCAGTTATGTCTGGGTAAAAGGGAATACACCCATGACCCAAAAGGGAATACACCCATATATAAGATTGGCAGATGATATTTCTACATACATATTTGCATGTGCTATAAGAATGTTCATATAACTAGAACTAACAGGCGGCAAAATTATGATAACTTCTTAGGCACAGCCAACCACCCTGATGGAGTGAGTTGCTGGACCTGTGGGCTCAGGACCATGGTCACAGGGGACATCAAGCTCAATTGGCATAACATACTACACAAAATTATAGTTCCATATCCTACTCTGGTGAGTAGTGACTGGGGTCTTAAAAGCTTGCAAGTGGCCATCTAGATGCAACAATGGATCTCTCCTCATCTATAGCAAAGAAGAATGAAGACAATCAAAGACACATGGAAACAATTAGTCCAAGGGACTAGTGGGCCATGCAGACCTCAGGCTATATGACCATGAGACCAGAAGAACTAGATGGTGCCTGGCTACCACTATCAACCACTCAAAAAGGGATCTGTGCAGGAGATCCTGGATAGAGTGGGAGAACAATGTGGAACAAAACTCAAAATCATTAAAAGAACCAGGTTTACTAGTCTGATGGAGTCTGATGAGACCCCCGAGACTATGGCCCCTAGTTATCTTTCAAGTCTGGAATTGAACTCACTCACTCCCATGGCGTCCAGCTAAACAATAGACAGGCATATACGATGAACATCAGTGAGATACACTCCTTAGAATGATCAATCATGGGAGAACAGAAGGACAGTATTTGCACAAAGAGAGCTCAGGGGCCAGGAATGCGTAGGAAAGAAGGACACAGGGAAGAGGTAACTATAGGGAGAAAGTGGGAAGAGAGCTGTTACATTGTGAGGACTGCAGTCAATGTCATGAAACAAAATGTGTATGAACTGGTAAATGGAAAATGAATTTGCTCTGTAAACTTTCACCAAACCACAGTAAAAATTAAAAAGAGAAAAAAAAAAAAAAAAGAATCATGTGTTTCCATTGCCCATTTAGCAGCAGAGAAAACTAAAGCTTTAGAGGTGTTTTGGCAAAGGTACCTCAGCCAGGAAGTGGAAAAGGTAAAATTCAAACCCAAGGCTGAGTGGCCAGCTGATATTTTAGCTACAGGGAACCATGACCAATCTACCAGCTAAGACTAACTCTGGCTGCCCTTGGCCTTAGTTTCTTCAGTTCAGATTGAGGCAAGAGGGTGGTAGGCACATTCCTAGAGAAGGAACAACTAGAAGTAACATCGCCCTCTAGTGGGGAAAGACTTCACTGATTAAATTAACTTGAGACTACTTTGGTGTCATAGTGCATAAGGCATTTGATTGCTAACCAGAAAGCTGGCTGTTCAAACCCACCAGCCACTCCTTGGAAGGAAGGTTGGGTCATCTACTTCCATAGTGATACTGCCTCGGAAACCCAAGGAGGGGTCGCTATGAGTCATATACGACTTGACAGCAGTGAGTTTAGTCTTTTTTTTACTCCATTAGAGGGCCAACTTCAGATTGTCCTTAGAGACCAGCTTCTCCAGCCTGATATTACAGATGGTATAGCTAAGGAGCAGAAAGCAGAGGAAAATGGCCTGATAGTCTGGGGCAGGGTTAGGCCTAGTTGGTTACGTAGAAAATACGTTTTTGTGTCTCACGTTGTGTCTGATGCTCTGTTTGGTGCTTGGTATGCACTGACACAGTCCCTGATTCAGGGATCCTACCATCTCCTCTTGGGAGCTCTGAATCCAAAGGACATTCTCCACTCCTAGCTCTTCTTTCTTCAGGTTGTGAGGTTCCCCCTCTTCTTTCTCTAAGATGGCTAATTTTAAGCCTACTGGGATGGCAAAACTAACCAATCCCCTCATTAGGTTACATATCTCTTGTTTGCATGGTTCCACATCCACAGGGGTGCCATGCACCTTATTTGTTTTATTAGCAAGCTGTCCAACTTCTTGGTGGGCCACAAGCACCTTATTTGCATAGTCCTACCCAATCTTTTCCACTACTCATCTGTCAGTATGTTGTACTGTGATGGCTCACATGTTGCTGTGATTCTGGAAACTATGCCACTGGTATTTCAAATCCCTGCAGGGTCATCCATGGTGGACAGGCTTCAGTGACTCCCAAGACAGACTTGGAAGAAGGACAGGACCATCCACTTCTGGAAAAAATGGCCAGTGGAAATCTTATGAATAGCAATAAAGCATTGTCTGATGTATTATTGAAAAGTATTATGAATAGCAGTGAAACATTGTCTGACGTAGTGTCAGAAAATGAGCCCCTCAGTTTAGAAGGCACTCAAAATATTACTGGGGAAGAGCTGCCTCCTAAAAGTAGAGTTAACCTTAATGACATGGATGAAATAAAGCTTTTGAGACCTTCATTGGCTAATGGGTCATGAATCAAAATGGGAAGAAACAGCTGTAAATATTTATTAATAATTGGAACATGGAATGTATGAAGTATGAATCTAGGAAAATTGGAAGTTGTCAAAAATGAAATGGAACACATAAAGATCAATATCCTAGGCATTAATGAGCTGAAATGGACTGTCACTGGCCATTTTGAATCAGATAACCATATGTTCTACTACACCAGGGATGACAAATTTAGAAGGAATGGTATCACATTCATTGTCAAAAAGAACATTTCAAGATCTATCCTGAAGTACAATCCTGTGAGTGATAGGATAATATCCATATGCCTATAAAGGAAGACCAGCTAATACTATTATTATTCAGTTACATGCAAACCACTAAAAACAAAGATGAAGGAACTGAAAATTTTTACCAACTTCTGCAGTCTGAAGTTGACCAAACATGCAACCAAGATATATTGATAATTACAGTGATTGGAATACAAAAGTTGTAAACAGAGAAGACTTGGTAGTTGGAAAGTGAAGACTTGGTGACAGAAATGGCACTGGAGACCACATGATAGAATTTTGCAATACCAAGGACTTATTCATTGCAAATACCTTTTATCAACAACATAAACTGTGACTACACAGATGGCCCTCATCAGATGGAATACACAGGAATCAAATTGACTGCACCTGTTGAAAGAGGTGATGGAAAAGCTCAATATCATCAGTCAGAACAAGGCCAGGAGCTGATTGTGGAACAAACCATCAACTGCTCCTATGCAAGTTCAAGTTGAACCTGAAGAAATTAAAACAAGTCCACAAGAGCCAAAATACAACCTTTATTACATCCCACTTGAACTTACAGAACATCTGAAGAATAGATTTGACTCATGGAAACCAATAACCAAAGGCCAGACAAGTTGTGGGATGATGTTAAGAACATCATATATGGAAAAAGGAAAAGGTCATTACAAATACAGGAAATACAGGAAAGGAAGAAAAGATCAAAATGGATGTCAAAAGAGACTTGCTCTTTTTTTTGGGGGGGGGCGTGAAGATTTACACAGCAAATTCACTTTCCATACAGCAGTTCACATATACTTTGTCTCATGTCATTGACCACAGTTTACCACAATGCAACAGCTC
>NW_006922160.1:1495024-1496637 GCF_000298275.1 Orycteropus afer afer
GGGGTCCAAGATTATCTTCTGTGTCTGTGTTAATTAGTTTCCCTTTTCTTTGTTGAAGAGCGTCTGTGCAGTCCTTGTGCCTAGTTCACCATCTTGCCGGAACTCGACTTGCTCTTGAATGGAGAATAGCTAAAGTGAATGGAGGGGAAATGCTGAAATAAAAGAGCTGGACAGAAGATTTCAAAGGGCAGCTCAAGAAGACAAAGTAAAGTATTATAATGAAACATGCAAAGAGAAGTTCGAATACCAGAAGAGAAGTAAATGCTCAGCATTGCTCAAGCTGAAAGAACTAAAGAAAAAATTCAAGCCTCAAGATACAATAATGAAGGATTCTAATGGCAAAATATTGAATGATGCAGGAAGCATCAAAAGAAGATGGAAGGAATACACAGAATCACTGTACCAAAAAGAATTGGTCCATGTTCAACCATACCAGGAGGTAGTATGTAATCAAGAATGGTATTGAAGGAAGAAGTCCAAGCTGCACTGAAGGAATTGGTGAAAAACAATTCTCCAGGAATTGACGGAACACCCATTGTTGTTGTTGTTGTTAGCTGCTGTCAAGTCAGATCTGATTCACAGGGACCCTATGTACAAAAGAATGAAACACTACCTGGTCCTGAGCATCAATACCCATTGAGATCTTTCAATAAACAGATACTGCACTGGAAGCAAAATTTGAAAGACAGTTACCTGGCCAACCAACTGGAAGAGATCTATCTTTATGCCCATTCCAAAGAAAGGTGATCCCACAAAACACAGAAGTTATTGAACCATATCGTTAATATCCCATGCAAGTAAAATTTTGCTGAAGGTAATTCAAAAATGGTTGCAGCAGTATATTGACAGGGAACTTCCAGAAATTCAAGCCAGATTCAGAAGAGGGTGTGGAATGAGGGATATCATTACTGATGTCAGATGGATCTTAGCTGAAAGCAAAGGATACCAGAAAGATAACAGGGTCCCTGTGAGTCAGATACAACTCAAAGGCAAGAAGGTTGGTTAGTTGTTTTGTCTTTTAAGGGCTTTTCAGTCCTTCTATAATGCAGATCTCAGAAGGAAGATTGAGCAATCTCCTTCTGTAGAGATACCACCTCAGAAACCCAAAGAGGGATCGCTAAGTTGAATCAACTCAACGCCAGTGAATTTGATATATATAAATGCAAATGGCTAGAGTGCTAACCAAAAGGTTGGAGGTTGAGAGTCCACTCACAGGCACCCTGGTATAAAGGAGAACTACTTCCAAATAATCTGCTATTGAAAGCCCTATTCGAACTTCTACTCTGACACACATGGAGTCACCATAAGTCAGAATCAATTCAACAACTTTTTTAAAAAAGGGGTTTCCAAGGATTCACTGAAAATCTTTACATGCTAAAAATAAAAGTATTGGCTTCGAAACTTAAAAATTGCAGAATCAAAATCAGTATGTTTAATTAAATGTCTGTACAACATATGATCATATCACCTTCATTTGTAGGAATATTTTGTTTTCATTAAGATGGCATTTCAGTTGGAAATAATTTGGAGGTTAGATTTTTCTCAGTTTGAAATAAATCTTGAGAGAGAGCACTTTATTGTTCCTAAGAAACCATTAAAAAAAAAAAAAAAAA
>NW_006922160.1:1496832-1499094 GCF_000298275.1 Orycteropus afer afer
CCAACCTTCCTTCTGAGGAGTGGCTGGTGGGTTTGAACCACCAGCCTTCTGGTTAGCAGTCAAGTGCCTTAGGCACTATGCTACCAGAGCTCTAGAAAGAAACCATAGTCAATCATAAATTAGAGATGGTTCTTATAGTAAATAGATGCAAGAGCAAAATTTTCAAAATTATTTTGAATTTTTTTTACAGTAATATATATGTGTTAGGCTGGGTTCTCTAGGGAAGCAAAACTAGTAAAGTTTATATAGATATAAACAAAACAAAACAAAAAAATCTCATTGCCATCAGGTCGATTTAACTCATAGTGACACCTCCTTGGGTTTTCGAGGTGGTATCTGTATGGAAGTAGATTGCCCAATCTTTCTTCTGAGGAGTGGCTGGTGGGTTTGAACTGCCAGCCATCTGGTTAGCAGTCCAATGCCTTAGGTATTATGCTACCAGATCTCCTTATATAGAGAGAGTGAGAGACATATATCTTAGGAAAATGGCTCACACACTTATAGAATCTGGTAAGTCCCAAGTTCCCAGATCAAACGTCAAACTGGAAGTTTTTCCCCACTCTTGCAGCTGCAATTGCTGATGAGCTCAAGGTTGGCAGGCAGTATACCAGTTGTTGACTCCGACAGATGACGAATCCAAGATCACGAGGCTGCATGGTGGATTGTTCACTCATGGACAGTTATAGGCAGCACAACAGGATCCAGATCCACAGAAGAGTCTCTGATTTTCCCAGGTTGTCCATATATATATATATATTGGAAGCAGGCCATACCTCTGGGGAAACTCCCTTTCAAAGGATTGGCTACTCAAAACATACATATCCAGTCTCATCACAGGAATAACCACATCACAACTGCTTAAACCACTCAGAATCGTGGACCAGCCAAGTTGACACACAACTCGAACTATCACAGTCCACCCCTTGTCAATTTGGCAGTTGTACACATCTTCTTAACCACATATACTCCTAAATAAGGACACTTATAAATGCATATTTGCACCTAAAATGATACACTAACATGCTTACAAACAAAACGCATTAACCCTGATTACATTTTGTAGTTCAAAACAGAAGAAAACAAAAAATATTTGATTTATACATACAATGAAGAAACATAACAATCACAATCCTCATTTCTGTAACTAGTCACATGGTCATAGCTGATATTCAGAACTATCGTCTTCCACTACCCATTCCGTATTTCTTTTTCCTTCAGGAAGCACCTCAGCTGGTCAAGGTTCTTTGCTTGGTGGGGTGACAAAACCTTCATTCCTGAAGGGTCTAGGCCATTAGTAGTCATATCAGAATTGGCTTGCTGTAGTTTTCCACTGACTTTAATCACAGGGCATGGTAGTACTAAGAGATGTTCTAAAGAAACTCCTGTATTTCAGACATATTCTTCTTTACCTCCATTATGGAATGTCAATCCAATTTCTCCTTGGTAATCAGGATCTATCACACCAGATGGTACAGTAATGCCCTTCTTTGTCTGTTGATCAAGAGGCATGAGGAAGCCAAAATGTCCAGGTGGCATTCTTAACTTCCAGTTCAATGCAATCAATATTGTGTCTGCAGGGGGGAGTGGTCCTCCCTTTGGGACTAAGATCTCCAGACCCACAGAGATATAGAGTAGCAGGTACAGGAAGCAAAAATTTTTGAGTGGGTCACTAGGGGTAATAGTGAGTGGTACCACTCCCATTTCCACTCCATGGTTCCTAGACCTGTGAATCCTAGCTATTGGAGAAAGAGCACCATATATTAGACTCTGGTTTAGAGGATATACAGCCTCCTGGAGAACATTGCCCCAACCCTTCAAGATATTGCCACTTAGCTGGTGCCATAATTGTGTTTTCAGTAGGTCATTCCAACGTTCTATCAAGGTAGCTGCTTCAGGATGATGGGGAATGTGGTAAGACCAATGAATTCCATGAGCATAGGCCCATTGCCACACTTCATTTGCTGTGATATGAGTCCCTTGATCCAAAGCAATACTGTGTGGGATACCATGATGGTGGATAAGGCATTCTGTAAGTCCATGGATGGTAGTTTTGGCACAAGCATTGCATGCAGGGAAAGTAAATCTATATCTAGAATAAGGAGATTTCCAGATAAACAGAAATTAAAGGAATTTATTAAAACCAGACCAAGGTTGAGGCGGGGCAAGATGGCAGACTAGGCAGAAGGATTGCACAGACCCTCTTCAACAAAGAAAAGGGAAACCAATTAACACAGACACAGAAGATAATCTTGGACCCCTGAG
>NW_006922160.1:1508317-1508825 GCF_000298275.1 Orycteropus afer afer
AAAAAAAAAAAAAAAAGCATTGACCCATGTCTCTTTAGTTTTGTGTATTTCACTGTACATAAATTATATTTCAATAAAATGCACTAAAAAAAGAAAGAACATCATCTATGAAGAAAGCAAAAGGTCATTCAAAAGATAGGAAAAGAAGAAAAGACCAAAATGGATGTCAGAAGAGACTCTGAAACTTGCCCTTGTGCAGAGAGTAGCTCAAGCAAATGGAAGAAATGACAAGATAAAAGAAGATTTCAAAGAGGAGCTCGAGAAGACAAAGTCAATTACTGTAATGAAATGTGCAAAGACCTGGAGTTAGAAAACCAAAAGGGAAGAACTGTTGCTGTCGTTATGTGCCATCGAGTCGGACCCAAGTCATAGCGACCCCTCCTTGGGTTTCCAAGGCAGTACGACTATGGAAATAGAATGCCCAACCTTCCTTCCAAGGACTGGCTGGTGGGTTTGAACTGCCTGCCTTCTGGTTAGCAGTCAAGTGCCTTAGGCACTATGCTATTGA
>NW_006922160.1:1510285-1513059 GCF_000298275.1 Orycteropus afer afer
AACTATGGGGAGGAAGTGGGAGGGGAGCTGCTGCATTGTAAATTTTGGTCAATGACATGAGACAAAGTATATGTGAACTGCTGTATGAAAAGTGAATTTATGAATGAAAAGTGTCATGGATTAAATTGTATCCCCAAAAATTTGTGTCAGCTTGGCTGGATCATGATCCTCAGTGGGTTAGCAGATATGTAATGATGCAATGTGCCAGATATGTAGTGATAACCCTTGACAGTGATCTGATATGATAAGCCAATTAAGTGTAAAAGGATTAAGGATGGGAGTAACACCCTTAGTCCTATCATAACCCTGATCTGATGCAAGTAGGCTTCCCTGGAGTGTGGCCTGCAACACCTTTTGCCCTATAAGAGATAAAAGGAAAAAGAAGAGAGGGGACAGAGGTAGAAGCAGAGCACATCCTTGGGATGGAGGGTCCCTGCGCTGGGATTGTCCTAGGACCAAGAGACACAGAAGGAGAAAGCTAGAGCTGGTGCCCTAAATTTGGACTTCTAGCCTCCTAAACTGTGAGAGAATAAATTTCTGTTTGTTAAAGCCATCCACTTGTGGTATTTCTGGCAGCACTAGATAACTAAGACAACTACCATTTATGCTAATTGTTAACATAAAAGAAGTTTCAATACATACATGCAATAATTGTATGGGGGAGGTTCTTACCTCCTCTAACTTCACAAGAGGGGAGGAGGATCAACATCAACAGCCCAAGGCTGAAGTAGAGGTCAGACATGCCTCCACCCTGCAACCTTTTTATCAATTCTGCCACCAATTCCCCCTCCCATGGCACTCTCTACTTTACTGTTGTGTTTGATAATTCATTACAATGGCTACATAGAACTCACAAACAATGCTCACAATTACAGAGTTTATTAGGGAAGTAACAGGTTACAATTCAGGATCTGAAATTACTCAGGATACAGTTCTTTGATCAAAGCAGCCTCTTCTCAGTCATGCCTGCAGGTACACCTCTCAGCCCCATGGCCCCTTGGCCTCTGCCCTGCTCAAGCAATTGTTTAAGCTCTTTTAGCTCTGCTGATAATTGCCCAGAGGCATCCCATTTTGCCAATAAAGCCTTTGCTGCTGCCCTTTCTCTGCCACCACTTCTCATCATCTCTTGCCATCTCTGGTGTTACAGCTTTTTGTCTTCTAAAACTAAGAGATTCCAGTTCAGGGACCCTAGGCCAAAAGGGCACTGTCTGTTCCCATCTCTTCTTTATGGTAGTCAGATCTCCCTCTTGCCACCCCTGGGATGGCTAATATTAAGCCTAGTAGGATGGCAAAACTGACCAATCTCCACATTAGTTTTCCATATTTGCATGGTTCCATCCCCACAAGGGTGCCATGCCCCTTATTTACATTATTAGCAAGCTATCCAATCACCTTTGTAGGTGACATGCACCTCACATTTGCATAGTCCCAGTCATTTGGTAGGAGCTCTGGTAGCATAGTGCCTAAGGCACTTGACTGCTAACCAGAAGGCTGGCAGTTCAAACTCACCAGCCACTGCTCAGAAGAAAGGTTGGGCAATCTACTTCTGTACTGATACTACCTCAGAAATCCAAGGAGGGATTGCTGTAAGTCAGATCCGACTCGATGGCAGTGAGTAGTAAGTGAGCCATTTGGTGGGTTTATTACAAGACTATGGGCTAGCATAGTGGCTAAGACACTTGCCTGCTAACCAGACGGCTGGCGGTTCAAACCCACCAGCCACTCCTCGGAAGGAAGGTTGGGCAATCCTACTTCCGTAGTGATACTGCCTCGGAAACCCAAGGAGGGGTCGCTATGAGTCGGGGCCGACTCGACGGCACATAACAACAACAACAAATGGGCTAGAAGAACCATATTCAGTAATTCATTGTACTGCAATACATACATAATAAAGGTATAAAAACATAAATGGAAATAATATATATCAGTTGCAGGAAATGGTTATCTCTGGAGAAAGGGTGGAGGTAGGACTAGTACTTTCGTAGTGTCTGTAAATTTTATTTTAAATAAAAAGAGATGTGAATAAAATGTGGCAAAATGTTCCTATTAAGTCTTTGAGGTCAATACATGAGTATCTCAATATGTCTGAAATGTTTCATAATTTTAAAATTTAAAAACATTAAGAACCAGTTAATTACAATGACAAAAACACAACTCAAGAGCTTGTCTGCGGCTGTGAAATTGAAAAGCCTAGAATGTAATTGAAGAGGCTGAGGAGGTAAGAAACCTCAGAGCCAATATCTTGAGTGTCTCACTGGCAGAGAAAAGTCTGATAAAGCAAGTGGGTCTAGTGCCACCATCTGTGAGGGGAAATCCAGGGTAAAGCATGTTTTTTAAGCCAAACAGACCTGGTTCAAACCCAGCTGCATCACTGACTCATGATAGGATCTTGGGGAAGTTATTGGCTTGCTCTAGGCCTGAGCTTCCTCTTTTATGAATTAGAGATAAGCTGACAATATGTCAGACTAACCCAAGCCAACCAAAGGCCAACGACTAACCGAGAGTGGGAGGGCAATCAAAAGACTTGAGAAATTAACATAAATGCTGTGAGACCTCCCTATGCCTCTCAGAAGAGAATTGGATTTGGGTGTGGAGGGAATGGCACCCTAGAACAGGGTATGAGATTCTGCAGTAGAGAATCAGGTCCCATCAGCATTTTATACCCTACATTGTCCTGATAGGAGCTCTGGTAGCATAGTGGCTAAAGCACTTGACTGCTAACCAGAAGGCTGGAGGTTCAAACCCACCAGCCACTCCTCAGAAGGAAGGTTGGG
>NW_006922160.1:1532366-1572841 GCF_000298275.1 Orycteropus afer afer
GCCCTGGGCCCCATCCACCCCCAGAGACGAACTTTTCAGCTTGAACTTGTCGGCTTCTACACGCTTGTGAGCCATTTATCTAAGATAAATTTCTCTCTCTTTCTCTCTCTATAAATATATATATATATATACTTTGCTGGTTTTTGTGTTTCTCTAGAGAACCCAATCCAACACATAAACCTTCACACAAATCACAATAAAAACCTTAAATTAAAAAAAAAAAAAAAAACCTAGCCTCTATGCCTGTGTTTATAATCCCATTTGGTAATGAGTTGTCTTTGTTATATTAGTGAAGCAGGATTAGTATAGGCTGTATTTCGAGTCAATCTGTTTTGAAATATAAAAGAAATTAAAAATGAAAATGGAGGAGGAGAGATGCTACGGTAGTTAAGGTTGTGTGTCAACTTGGCTAGGCCTGGTTTTGAGTGGCTGGGCAGCTGCATACAATTATTCCCCATGATAAGACTTGGTGATCAACTTCATAGTGGAATCTACTATGAGCAGCTGAGTGGTTTCCTTAGGGATGTGGTCTGGTTCTGGTATATAAGAAGCAACTTTGAGAATGCTCTAGAGATCTTTGGCACATCTGGATCCTACATTTGGCCAAGTCTTTATCTCAATGGCCTGCCATGGTGACTGCCAAACTTGGGACTGTTTCTGGATTTGAAGTAGTGGCCTGCCATGTTGCTTGATAATTTAGCGACTGTGCCATTTTACTTGTCTACCTTGGGTTTGTCAGCCTCAGCAACCAGAAGCTGCCTGAGTTAAGAGACACTTCCAGCTCCAGTGGGCCAGGAGCAAGAGGCAGAACTGAAGCCAAGGTTTAGGGGCCTTCACCCAGCAACTAGAGCTGGCACTTTGAACTCGGACTTCTAGCCTCCTGAACTGTAAGAGAATAAATCTCTGTTTGTTTAAAGTTATCCACCTGTGGTATTTTCTGTTGCTGTCGTTATGTGCCGTCAAGTCGGACCCGACCCATAGCGACCCCTCCTTGGGATTCCGAGGCAGTATCACTATGGAAGTAGATTGCCCCATCTTCCTTCTGAGGAGTGTCTGGTGGGTTTGAACCGCCAACTTTCTGGTTAGCGGTCAAATGCCTTAGGCACTACGCTACTAGAGCGGCACTAGAGGACCAAAACAGATGCCCAGCCACATGAAGATCACCCAGGAGCAGAATCCCAAGAGACAAGGACCTTCTCCAGAGCTGACAGAAAAAAAGCTTCCTCCTAGAGTTAGCACTCTGAATTCAGATATCTAGCCTCCTAAACTGTGAGAAGGTAAGTTTGTTTGTTAAAGCACCCATTTGCAGGATTTCTATTATAGAAGCACTAGATAACTAAAACAAACTACCTAATTATATTTAAACTTACATATTTTATTCTGTTAGTTGCTAACTAACTAAATGGAATTGTTTTCTTAATTTCCTTTTCAGATTTTTTTTTTTTAACTAAATAGAGCACTTTTATTTATCTTGTTTTAGAAGGGTAGAAGTAACTTTACAAAATATTAATACAAAGTATAAATGTAACATTTATGCACAGTGGAAATAATTCACACACAAAAATACAGGGTGACACAGTTAGGGCAAAAATGGTTCAGGTCTCTTCATTTATCCTCTTATTTATGTATCTAAAAAAGACTAAATGTCCTTGTATGGCTGACAAGTGGAGGTAAACACAAGGAGTCCCTGGGTAGTGCAAACAGCTAACATGGTAGACTACTAACCTGAAGGTTGGAGGTTTGAGTTCATCCAGAGGCGGCTAGGAAGAAAGCCTGGCTATCTAAATAAGCCACTACTCTTACAGACATGAGCTCTGGTGGCATAGTACCTAAGGCATCTGACTGCTAACCAGAAGGCTAGTGGTTCAAACCCACCAGCCACTTCCAGGAAGGTTGGGCAATCTACTTCCATAGTGATAACGCCTGGGAAACCGGACCCGACTTCAGGGCAGTAGGTTTGGTTTTTTTGGTTTTCTTACACAAATGGTCTAACGATTATGCTGGTCCAATACAGCCTGGTGGAACCACTGAAATTATGGCCCCTAGCTGCCCTTCAGGTGTGGAATTGAACCCACACATGTGGTTTCCAGCCAAACAAAATACAGGCATGTGAGTTAAACATTTACCTCAAGTAGATGCACTCCTTGGAGAGAACTATCATGGGAGAAAGAAGCGCTCCTTATGCACAGGGAGACAGCTCAGGGGGCAGGAGTGCATGGAGGGATGGACACTGGGAAGAGGTAACTATGCGGAGGAAGTGGGAGGGGAGCTATTGCATTGTGGTAAACTATGGTCAATGTCATGAGACAAAGTATATGTGAACTGCTGTATGGAAAGTGAATTTGCTCTGTAAATATTCACCCAAATCACAATAAATTAACGAACAAACAAACAAATAAATAAATAAATGGTCTAACGATTAATCCAAAATGATTTGACATCAACTGAGGGAGCTCTGGTAGTGTAGTGCCTAAGGCATTTGACTGCTAACCAGAAGGCTGGCAGTTCAAACCCACCAGCCACTCCTCAGAAGGAGGATTGAGCAATCTACTTCCTTAGTGATACTGCCTCAGAAACCCAAAGAGGGCTTGCTATGAGTCGGATCTGATTCCATGGCAATGACTTATGTTAGGTTTCCAACTTGGGTAACATTTTGTTTGTTTATTTGTTTAACCTAATTGCTCTGGCTAAAATGTCTAGTACAATGTTGAATAGTAGTGATGAAAGTGGGCATCCTTGTCTTGTGCCTTACTTTAGGGGGAAAACTTTTAGTCTTTTACCACTGAGTATGATGTTAGCTATAAGTTTTTTGTAAATGCCCTTTATCATGTTGAAAAATTTCCCTGCTGTGGTACAGTGAATTACTTGCTAAAGCTTTTCTAACCACTTGTGACTCCCACCAGATTACTGGGTGAGACCATGCAAATAAGATGTATGGAACCCTAATGTGGGAATTGGTTAGTTTTGTCATTCTGCTAGACTTAAAATGGCTCTCTTAGAGGCATAAAAAGGAGCTCTGGTGGCACAGTACCTAAGGCATTTGACTGCTAACCAGAAGGTTGGAGGAAGGAAGACCGGGCAATCTACTTCTGTAAAGATTTACCACCTCAGAAACCCAAAGGGAGTGACAATGAATCAGAATTGACTTGATGGCAGTGAGTTTGGTTTTTGGGTTTGGTTTAGAGGCAGAATGGGGGATCTCACTGACATCAAGAGAGACTAGCTGTGGAAAGTAAATTTGCTCTGTAAATTTTCACCCAAATCACAAGAAAAAAAGAGAGAGAGAGAGAGAGAGAGAGAGAATAGCTGGAGGTGGAGTAGAGTGTGTCTTTGGACCCGAGATCCTTGCACTGGACCTCCCTGGCAAAGATGATTGGCAGAGACAACTGGCTGAGACAACCGCAAAGAAACCAAGAGGCCTGAGACAGAATAGTAAGCTTGCCAGCCTACAGAGTGAGAAAGCTTTTGAGCAGGAGGCTTGCTAGCAAAGTGGGGTGCACCTAGGTGTACCTATGGGCAGAGCTAAAAGAACTTTTTAATACTTGCCTGGGCAGGACAGAGGCTAGTCCAAGATGTCAAGGACCAGAGAGGCATGCCTGAGGGCATAGCAGAGACTGTCCTGATCAAAGAATTGTATCCCGAGAGTGTTCCTGAATGTGAATTGTAACCTGTTGTTTCCCTAATAAACTCCATAATCATGAGTATTATCTGTGTGGCCACTGCAATGAATTATCAAATCCAGACAAGAAGGAGTGAGTGGCATGGAAGGGATGGTTGGTGTCAAAGTTGGTAAAAAGGTTGGAGGGTGGCAATATATTGGGCCTCATAGGGATAAGACTTGGGCTGCTAATGGTGACTTTATTTCTACCTCATGAGGTTGGAGATCAGAAGATGCTACCTCCATGTCCTTTTTGCACCTGCTATTCCTAGTTTGTTATTTCTATCATAAGGGTGCTGGAATTTATCAAATGCCTTTTCATTGGATATGATCATGTAGTTCTTTTCCTTTGTTCTATTAATGTGGTCCATTACACTGATTGATTTTCTTATGTTCAACCACTCTTGCATTTCAAGGATAAATCCCACTTGGTCATGGCATCCAGACTCACTGCCATTGAATCGATTCTATCATGATAGAGACTCCCTTTGGGTTTCTGAAGCAGTAAATCTTTACAGAAAGTAGATTGCCCAGTCTTCCTTCTGTGGAGTGGCTGGTAGTGAACTCCCAACCTTCTGGTTAGCACTATGCTACCAGCATACTATTCTTTAAACATGGTATTGGATTTGGTTTTATACTATTTTGTTGAGGATTTTTGCATCTATATCCATAAGGAATATTGGTCTTTAGTTTTCTTGTGATGCCTTTATCTGCCTTTGATATCAGGGTAATAATGCTGATGTTATAGAATGAGATAGGAAGTTTCCCTCTTTTTCTGTTTTTTTTTTTTTTTTTTTTTTTGGGGGGGGGTAGTATTAGGATTCTCAAATATTTTTAATATTATTTCTGTCCTTGCTTAATTTGCTATACCAGTGACTGGGTAGGTAGTTTGCCTGTTTCAAGGGAAAGTATTAACCAGACTATTTTGGCCTCATATATAAACCATTTCCTCCAAACTAGCTTTTATTGACAATAAAGATGACATTTTTCTTTTCATTTGATGGTCTTACTTCTCAGTGGGTTCTGAAGCTGAACGTTATTGATTGACCTGCAAATATCTCAAATTTAAGTGTTAACTGTTTCCAGGATGTCCAGCAAAGTAAGGGTTGAGGTGTTCCCTTTACCTGTTTGTTGGAGAGCCAGTGGGATCAGTTTTCATGGGACGAGGAGAGGGAAGTGCATACTACTCTATCCAGAGGCATGACTGCAGTAGAAGAAACAGGTGGTAAACAGGTGGATTTCTGTAATTTTGTTTATTCATTTCTACATTAGCCCAAGTTGTAAAGGATGGCTTGGAGTTGCTTACAGTAAAAAACATCAAGAAACCAATGTTAATATACACCCCCAGAGGCAAGCCTCAACCAATAGGGAATAGGTTGGTGAGTAAATGCTCCAACCCTCTGCCCTTCTGAGAGGCATTTGATACTATTCTCAGAATTCCAATGGAATTCAGGTCAGAAGGTCTATTGCAGTATGGTAGTTATGTTTGTGTGTCAACTTGGCTGGGCCTGGCTGAGTGGCTGGGCAGCTGGTGGTAGTTATTCCCCATGATGAGACTGGTAATCAGCTCCATGGTGGGCTCTATGACAAGCAGCTAAGTAGCTGCCTTTGGGAATGTGGTCTGCTTCCTGTATTTAAGGAGAAGCCTTGGTAATGGTCTCTAGCCTACGGCACGCTTGGACCCTGCATGTAGCTGTGTCGTTGCTCAGTAACCTGCCATATTCTGACAACCTTGGGACTTACAATGGACTTAAATTAATGGTCTGCTGTGTGGTTTGATAATATCGGGACTGTGCCTTTTTACTTGTCAACCTGGGGGCTTCTCAGCCTCAGCAGCCAGCAGCTGTCTGGGTGAAGAAATGCCTCCAGCTCCAGTGAGCCGGAGCAAGAGGCTGAGCTGGACACCAAGGTTGAGGGGCTATCACCCAGCCCCTAGAGCCTGGCACTTTGAACTTGGACTTAAAGCCTCCAAATTGTAAGAATAAACTCCTGTTTGTTAAAGCCATCCTGTTTGTGGTGTACTTCTTGTCAGAGCAGCACTAGGTAACCAGAACAAGCAGTGTCCTTGATGCTGAACTCTTATTTATATTAGTTTTTCCTTTTTCCCTGTCCTATTTTCCCTATTCCCTCCTCCTGTCTCTTGGCATTACCTCCTAAATAAATTACACATAACTCCCCAGTTATCAAAGTGTTAGTATGGAAATTAAAAAAGAGGAATCAATGCTGGAAGAAATTGTCAGTAAAAAATCAAAATAGGAGAAGGGGCTGAATCCTGAGAGTGTATAGAAGCTAAGATACAGAGCCCAAAGGTGCAGAAGAGCCCAGCACTGAAACGATTTTTCCTCAAACATCATGCTAATTTCACAAGAGAGGCCATCAGAACACTTGCAGGGTTCAAGACAGTTGGAAAAACAGTTACTAAAGACATGCCATACATTTTCCAGTCAGACCCTGGGGTTCCTGCTCCCAGAAACTGGCTGCACATAGATAATTCTCTAAAAGAGCCCAATGTCTAAGGCAAAATGATCTCCCATAAACTCCTTACTCCACTATCTCTGGTAGCATAGTGGCTAAAACACTTGCCTGCTAACCAGACGGCTGGCGGTTCAAACCCACCAGCCACTCCTCGGAAGGAAGGTTGGGCAATCCTACTTCCATAGTGATACTGCCTCGGAAACCCAAGGAGGGGTCCCTATGAGTCGGGTTTGACTCAACTGTACGTAACCACAACAACCACCACCACTATCCTTTGACTTGAAGATGACTTTACAAAAACAGTTCCTTGAAGGCTCCAGCTTCAAAAGGACACCTAAGGGCCTTGGTGAGTCACCCCAATTTCAGGAACACAGAAATCTGGACTCTAGGAAAATCAAAATGGTTTTGTCACCCCACACCCCAGCCAGAGTCACTCTGCAGTGGGAAGCACCCAACTGCTATGCCTCCAGCCATTTCTCCTGCTCCTCCTCTTGAGCTATACTTGGAAGCCTTGGCAATCATTGGGGTCACCAAGTGCATGAAAGGTCATGTCTAAAGTGTCTGACTCTCAGCCCTGACTGATTCATCAAAGTGCTCAGGCTCCCAAGAGAGCAAAATCCCTGAGGTCTGGGAAGCAACCAAGGGTAGCAGAGGGGGCTGGGAGTTAGGGACTTGGGTTCCAGTCCTGGCTCTGCCACTCTACAACCTGTCACTCCACAGCCAGGCAAGACTGAACCTCAACCCAGGGTGGAGGGATTCCTGGGAGGCAGACCACTTGGCAGTGAATGCAGGCTGTCCAATGCACTGGTGTGTGACCTTGCATGTTGTTGTTGTTATGTGCCATCGAGTTGGACCCGACTCATAGCGAGTCCCTCCTTGGGTTTCCAGGCAGTATCACTACGGAAGTAGATTGCCCCATCTTCCTTCCGAGGAGTGGCTGGTGGGTTTGAACCGCCAGGCTTCTGGTTAGCAGTCAAGTGCCTTAGGCACTATGCTACTAGAGCTCCTAATTCCTGGGCCTCCATTACCTCTTCTATAAGGTATTTTTGTAGAGGGTAATCGAGAAAAGCCCTTGGCACACAGCAAGTGCCCGGATCGTGCAAAATCATTCCATCGTCCCTGGCACAGCCTCAGTGATCCACACTGCACCTTGCAAAGCGAGGAAGCAGACCCCAGCATAAGGCAGGCGCCCCCCGCCTCCCAAGAGGGGTCACGGGCGACCTGTCGCGACAGCGGCGGTGCATTGTGGGGCTTGTAGTGCTGGGCCAGGGGTGGGTAGGTGGGCGCGGCCGCGGCAACCGTAGTGGGGCCATCTTTGGCAGCCGGGCTTCGCCTAGGCGGCTGCGCCCTTCGCCCGGCCACATGGCGCCGCGGCCGCTGGGTCCTCTGGTGCTGGCGCTGGGCGGTGCCGCGGCCGTGCTAGGCTCGGTGCTCTTCATCCTCTGGAAGACCTACTTCGGCCGCGGCCGGGAGCGGCGCTGGGACGAGAGCGAGGCCTGGTGGGGCGCGGAGCCTGCCCGCCTCCCCGTGTGGGACGTGAGTGCTGGGCCTGGGGCTGCGGAAGGGACGGTTGGGCCGGGCTCTGCGCTTCCGCACCTGTGGCCAAGGGGTGTGGCTGCATCTCTGCGAGCGCCGGGAGTGCTCGGCTCGGCCGCTTCAAAAGAAACCCATGCCAAGATTCATCTTAGCAAAGCTTCTAAATTCTAAAAACATAGGAAAATATTGAAAACAGCCAGTAATATACTGCCAATAGAGGTGGGGGGGGCGGAAACTAACAATGAGTTTTTCATCAGAAACCATGAAAAACCTCGCTTGGCTTCCGGAAGCGGCAGGCCCTGCACAGACGGGCAGTCGTTGAGTCCGGGAACCGAAGAGTGAGTGAGCGCATTTGGGTGTTTCTCCTCCGCCGTGCGACGTCGCGGAAGTCGGGTTGTCCCGCCTGCTAGTGGCTTCTGGAACGAAAGGGAACTTGGAAGGCGCGAACCACGGAGCGATCCCCAGGCCCGCACCGAGTACAGCCTGCGCTCTCCCAGCGCCTGCGCAGTGCGCCCGGCCCTGAGGCCCGAGGGATGCCGGGAGAATCTCTCAACACCCTAGTGGGGCTAGCGTCTGAGTCGCGGGTACTTGCTGTCCTGGGACCCGCGACTTATCAGTCTGAGAAAGCAGAGGCTGTGGGAAGGGATTTGCCTCGCATCACTCAGGAAAAACATTAAGAGTGGAGTTTGGAATTCAGGATTCCAAGGCAGTACGCTTTCCGCAACACCAGACTGCTGCCTGCCCTTTAATGGGTGGAGGGTGGGATGGCCGCTTTGGTGCCTTTGATCTTTCCTTGGGAAGGGCTGGCAAGGGGTTGCTTGTAGCAGCCTGACCTCTGTCCTGCAGCCCGAGGACGAGGAGGACGAGGAACCAGCGCTGGAGGAGCTGGAGCAGAGAGAGGTGCTGGTGTTGGGGTTGGACGGCTCCGGGAAAAGCACGTTCCTGCGTGTGCTATCTGGAAAGCCTCCGCTGGACGGCCACGTCCCCACCTGGGGCTTCAACTCTGTGCGGCTGCCCACCAAGGACTTTGAGGTGGACCTGCTAGAGAGTGAGCAGATTCCCACCCCCCACCCCACCCCCCATCAACTCTGCTGGCCCCAGACCTGGCCTCTCCGCCTGTGGATGGCTCCAAATTACAGATCTAAGAAGGACAGATCCCTGCATGAGAAATCCTTCCCATCCCTCCCTGTGCCTCTAAGCCCTCCCTGGAAACACCACGCTCCACTGCTGGTTCTGAATGGGTGCTTACTGTTCTCTTCTTACTTCCTGTTCTTTATATGCACTCTTCCTTCAGCCTGAAAAGTCCTCTTCCAGCAGTAAACTGCTACTCAGACTTAATTAATTAATTAAATTATAATTTAATTCTTAATTAAGATTTAATTTAAGCATGATGTCCCTGGCTAGGTTATGGGCTTCTACACCGGGTTCTCCAAGCCCTGTGCCTCCTACTACAATATTTGCCATGGCATGTAGGGCATAGACAGGTCTGACCCATCACTAGCCCATAGGGCCCTAGACACAGGTTCTTTAGAGGGCTTGTTGTGAGTGATCAGAGAAGGTCTGAGCAGCCCCTGCCCTCAGTCCTAGGGCTTCCTGGGCTCTTAGAGGAGAATGGCAGAAGGTTTTGGAGGGTATGAGTATTTAGCTCCTTCTGCCCAGGACCAGGTGGACTTCCTGCCCTCCAGAGGACTGAGACCTATAAAGACTGGCTGGGTTTAGTCAGATGCTAGGTGCTGAGGCTAGGTGTATCAGGCTCAGAGGACCTGGCTGGAGCTGTTGCTTTCCTCCCTGGTTAGAGCAAACACTGATAGTCTCCTGGGATTCTGGTCCTTTCAACAAGCTTTCCCCGGTACCCTCCCTGTGCCAGGGACACAGATAGGTCCAGTGGGGTCTCTACGCTCGAGACCCTCTCAGTCTGACAGACAGTAGCCACCCACCCCCAACCCTGGGAGGAAAGGATTGTGTTTTAGTGTTACCTGAGGGCCTATGTAACAGTCTAAGCTCAGTAGGTCACTCAGACAGGATTAAGCCCAGATATATCAATCAAGTCCTAGGGCAATCCCCCACCAACAGTCACTTCACAGTGGTACCCTACAATACCCCACTTGCGGCCCAGCAGAGATTGGGCCCTTTGTAGATAATTGATGATTGAACGAATAAATTAAATCCTCATTGATGATGCCTCCCCTCCCCCCACCTCCTATCCAATTTATTACTAGTTCTGTTAGTTATCCTCCAGTAAATTCTGAGTTTGTCTCCTCCCTATCTCCACCCTAGTCTCCCAGGTCCAAGCCACCGTCATCTCCCCTCAATACTGCAACAGCCTCCTCACTGTTCTTCCTGCTTCCATTTCCATCCCCAATGTCAGCCAGAGGATCTTTCAATAATTGATCTCAGATCATGTCACTCTTACTTAAAATTCATAACCTCCCTACCCTATATGCCTTATGTAATACAGGCAGTTCAGGTAGCCTCACTGGTTACACTCCTTCTCTCAGCCAGCCTGGCCTTCTTCCTCTATCTTAAATACACCCAGCTTGCTCTCCCCTCTGTCATGCTCTTCCATGGCTGGCTTCTTATCATCCCAGACTCTGCTCACATGCCACCTCTTTGGGAAGACCCTCCGAAACCACCTAACTCAAAGCTACCCTCCACCACCACTGCCATTCTTTTTGTTCCATCTCCTTCCGTTGTAAAATACATTTATGTATCATTGCCATGTTTACCTGATCAGGGAGGGAGTGCCTTGAGAGCAGGGCCCCTGCCTGCCTTGCTCACCTCTGCATCTCAGCACCCAGGTCAGTGCTTGGCACCTAGTAAGCACTCAGTTAATACTTGTTGAGTGCTTGCTGTGTGCCAGGCATTGTGCTGAGGGCTTTGAGGGGATCCAGAGGTAAATGGCTCTTAACTCTCAAAGAGCTTAGAGTTCATAAGTGTCAGAGCTAGAACTAGGAACATTATGATGCAGGGTGACCAATGGGGACTGTGCAGAGGGCCAGAGAGAAATAGGAATGCACCCCAGGCTGAGGGCAGTGTGGTGGCAACCACTGAGTACAGCGTTTCCAGGGAAAGAGAATGGGGTGACCAGACCATTTGGGAGAATTTTAAGTGGAGGGCTGGGCACAAGAAGGGGGTGGAAGGGTCTTGACTTCTAGGTGTTGGGACTCTTGGCTTCTATCACAGCCATCACGGACCCAGGATGAAGCTAGGAATTGTCAGGAAGGAAGGCAGGCCAGAAGAGAGAAATGGAGAGAACCATTTACTGAGCCCCTGTTACATGACAGTCTTAGAACAAGTGCATTGCATATGGTATCTTTGGGTTTTACTGCAATTTGTTTGGTGAGTTTGGTGAAGAGACTGGTGCTTGAAGGCAGAGACTTGTCCAAGGAGACCCTGCAGGCAGAACTAGGGCTGAACCCAGGTCTGCTGGGCCCTGGAACCTGTGGCCTTTTCTTTTCCCCTAGCTGGTGGTACCTTAGGAGGCAGGAAGTGGGTAGGGCTCGGGCTGTATATGGCAAGCCAGGGCCAAGGGTGGCTCTGAGCTGGCTCCTGGCCTCTCCACAGTCGGTGGCAGCCAAAACCTGCGCTTCTACTGGAAGGAATTTGTGAATGAGGTGGATGTGCTGGTGTTCATGGTGGACTCAGCTGACCGGCTACGCCTGCAGCGGGCCCGGCAGGAGCTACACAAGCTGCTGGACAAGGACCCTGATCTGCCTGTCGTCGTGGTGGCTAATAAGCAGGTGAGGGCTGCAGGGAAGCTAACTCAGGCCAACTGGGCCTCCACCCACAGATGTCTGGGCAGGGCAGGAAGCATCTGGGGATTCAGACCCAGGTCGTGGCTTGGCAAGCCTGGCTAAGATACTGTTCCCATCTCCTCTGCCTGTTCCCTGGCCTCATTCCTAAGCTCTGTCTTCCTTCCTCTCTGCTTCTCTTATCATCTCTCACCCTAGAGAGATGAAAATATAATTATTAAGCACCTATTATATGCCAAGGAGTCTGGTGGCATAGTGCGTAAGGCATTCGACTGCTAACCAAAAGATTGGTGGTTCAAACCCATCAGACACTCTGTGAAAGGAAGACTGGGCAGTCCACTTCTGTAGAGATGCCTCGGAAACCCAAGGAGGGGTTGCTGTGATTCGGAACTGACGTGATAGCAGTGATGGGTTTTTTTTGTTTATTATATGCCAAGTGGGTGAGTACCTGAGTGGCACAAATGGTTAAGCAGTTGATGACTGACTGACTGAGAGGTTAGGGGTTCAGGACTACCCAGAAATACCTCAGAAGAAAGGCCTGGTGATCTCTTTCCAAAAAATCAGTCATTACAAATCCTATAGAGCACAGTTTTACTGTGACACACATGGGATTGCCATGAGTCACCCAACTCGCAGCTGGCTGGGTTTTATGTGCCTAGTGTTGTGTTGAATGACATATTACTGTTTCTTTTGATCCTATAAGGTATAGAATAGTATTCCCATTTTGCAGATGGGAAATTTGAAACTCAGAGAAGTTGTATAATCTCCCCAAGGTTGTACAGCTTGAAGTGGTGGGAGGGATATGTCTAACTCTAAAATCTGTGTCTCTTCCACTCTGTTGTGCCCTTGTGACTTCTGGCTATAGACCACAGAGCCAATGCTGGGAAGTGGTGAGAAGTAGAATGGATTAAATAATAATAACTAACATTTATTGCTTATGGTGTGCCAGGCACAGTGCTAAGCTTGCTAATTAAGTCCTACAAGAAGCCCATGATAGGCCCTTCACTATCCTCTGTTCGCTATCCACTGTTATCCTCACCTTGCAAATATTGAGACCTAGAGAAGTAACTCTGGTAGTGTAGTGCCTAAGGCACTTGACTGCTAACCAGAAGGCCAGCGGTTCAAACCCACGAGCCACTCCTTGGAAGGAATGTTGGGCAATCTACTTCCATAGTGATAACACCTCAGAAACCCAAGGAGGGATCGCTATGAATCGGGTCTGACTCGACAGCAAATAACAATAACAGAGAAGTACCTGGGAGCTCTGATGGCATAGTACCTAAGGCATTTATTTGACTGCAAACCACAAGGCTGGTGGTTCAAACCCATCAGCCACTCCTTGGAAGGAAGACTGGGCAAACTTACTTCCATAGAGATACTGCCTCGGAACCCCAGGGGGGCTGCTGTGAGTCGGAATTGACTCGATGACAGTGAGTTTGGTTTTTTTTAGTTTAGAGAAGTACCTAAAGTTACAGAAAGTTTATAGCAGAGCCAGAACTTGAGCTAAGTTCTTCTCAAAGTTCTTGATCTTAACCTCTATACTGTACCTCTCCCAGGGCTAGGGAGCTGCCCTGGGCCCCACAGCCCTCAATCACAGACCTTAGGTGGCATTCTCAGCACCTGTGAGATGGCCACAGCACAGAGCTCTGTCATAACTCCTAGAACCTGAGCTGTGGGAACCTTCCAACCTGCTTGAAAAGAGATTACACATCTTTGACCTCACATTTCCCCTGCCTGTTCGGAAAGACTTGATGATCATTTCTCAATATGGTGACCATATGTTCTGTCAGCCCTAAACAGTTCCATTAATGCCATTGTTCTGGTATCACTATTAATAGTGCCCCCTTTGAGACACATGGAAACAATTAGTCCAGGGGACTAATAGATCATGCGAACCTCAGCTTATATGACCATGAGACCAGAAGAACTAGATGGTGCCCAGGTACCACTTGGAAAGGGATAGTGCAGGAGATCCTGGATAGAGTAGGAAAATGATGTGGGACAGAACTAAAAATCATAAAAAAAAGACCAGGTTTACTGGTCTGATAGAGCCTGGTGAGACTCCCAAGACTATGGTGCCTGGTTACCCTACAGGTCTGGAATTGAACACATTACTGTGGCCAAACAATAGACAGGCATATAGGGTGAACATACTCTTTAGAGCGATCAGTCATGGGAGAGCAGAAGGGCGGTATTTGCACAGGGAGATAGATCAGGAGGCAGGAATACATGGGAAAGAAGGACATAGGGAAGAGGTAACTACAGGGAGGAAGTAGGAAGAGAGCTGTTACATTGTGGGGAATTGCAATCAATGTCATGAAACAAAATGCATAGGAACTGCCGTATGGAAAATGAATTTGCTCTGTAGACTTTTCACCCAAATCACAATAAAAATCAGTGCCCCTTTTGAGTCTCAGAAGTGGTTTGGACAATAAATTATATCATCATCCTGTTTATAAATTATAACTTAAAGCAATTTTGGACCAACAGGAGACTGAATGAAAGGTCCAGCAGTCTATGGACTGTTGCAAGATGAATCGTCTCGATCTTGGACCAGGGTTAGAATATAAAATGTACTGTTACCATGCTATATATTGGCCCCATTTTTTTCTTTAGCCAGGTTCGTGGGGAAGTAAGATAAGGCCCTTACCTGGGACATGACCCCACTGTAAGATCTCTCCATTGGTGAGTTTAGCGAACTGAGTTAGGATTCCTCTAAGGATCATAAGCTTTGTCATCAAAATACCTGATGTATAGGAAGTGCTCAGTTTCTTACCTAAGTGGCTGATGGTGGATGACAAGAGCTTGGTACACAGGAGAGTCAGAAATGAGGAAGAGGATTGAGTTTAGACCAAGGGTTCCAGAGGCTGCTTCTGGGTTTGGGCCCTGCTGCTCCCCTGGTAGCCCAAGAACAATTACTTTATGGATGCGAAGGATGGGAGGATGCTGGGAAGAACCATTGCCCTGTTCTGACTGGCTGCTCTGTTTCCCCAGGACCTGAGTGAGGCCATGAGTGTGGTAGAACTGCAGCGAGAGCTGGGCCTTCAGGCCATTGACAACCAACGTGAGGTGTTCCTTTTGGCAGCCAGCATTGCCCCCGCAGGGCCTGGCTTCAGTGAGCCTGGTACCGTGCACATCTGGAGGCTGCTGCTGGAGCTTCTCTCCTAAGCTGAAGCCCCCTCCTCAGCATCCTGGGACCCAGTCCTCCTACTGTTCCTGCTTCCTCATCGCTGGCCGGGGCCTGAGATGGAGCCACATGGCACTAGTTCCCTTCTCTCTTCCACGCAGGAAGGACTTGACAGGGCCAAGAACCTTGCAGAAGCCTTCCTGAGGAGGTATCTTTGGGGCTGATGCAGAGAGGGAGGAAGGAAGGCAGACAGGCAGAGGACGGGAGAGGATCATGTCCTGCCCATTCTAGGCTAGAATGGTGACCCAGCCTTCCACCACTCTTACCTGGACGGTTAGATGCTCAGTGCTCCATCCTTGCCTCACTGCGGTCTTAGAAGTGGAAGGACCAAGCATGTGTCAGAAGTATTTCAGGAGCCACAAAATCTCCCAGGCTCGCCTATTCCTCCTGGTGACTTGTGGGCAGGTTCTAGGCAGCATCCCCGAGCCCTGCCTCCCAGCCCTGCAGTACATTCCAGCCATAGCTGTGCCTAACTTGCTTGCCATGGCCTTGTGCAGTCTCTTGGCTTTCTGTACCAAGGGACTTAATTTTTAAAGGGGAGTGATTTCCATAGTCTTTTCTGACTTAGAGATACATATCCCAGTTGTGGAGAAAAGAAGTGTTAGAATGAAGCTGAAGATTCTAGTAAGCAGCTTTCTGAAGATGTCCTTGTTTCACCCACCAGCACCTCCCACCACTGCCCCAGAGCCAAGTCTTGGCCTGCCAGCCTGTCTTGACTACAAAGTAAGAGACATTCAACAACCAGTCAGAAAAACTGAAGGCTATTTCGCTTTTTTTCCTAATCTGGAGACAGAAGCTGCTAAGCACTAACTGTGCCAATGCCCAGGTTTACACAAATCTGGGGAAGGGAGGCGCTTGTGCCCCCAGGAGGAGACTGTCCAGGAGAGGTGGGTGTTGGCCTCAGACATGCATTTTATTTATTTATTTATAAAAGGAACATGCCAAAGTTCTAGGCTCTTTTTCCTTGGTGCTATTGTCAAAACCCCAGATGGATTGTCATAAAATATTTGGAAGTAGCTAGAATCATGAGACAAAGCTGTAGCTCCCCCATTACCTGACCTTTGAACTGTCTAATGTTGTACTGCTTCACACTAATCCCAGTGCACTTAAACTCGATCACACAGTCCAGTATGAAGGGACACAGCCACCTTCTGAATAGATAGTAGGTAACTCTGGGAGAGGACATTTCATCACGTGAATACAGGTGAAAAGAAAAACTTCTGGGTGGGGCCATAGCAGAGCAAGTTGTAGGGCTGCCTGAGGTGCAACACTCAATCTTTATGGACCTGTTTCTTCCCTGACATAAGCAGAGTTAGGAGCACGTTCCATCATGTTCCTGTACCTCGGTGATCAGCCAGTTTGAGGACTGTCTCTGTTGTCACTTTAGTATAGGCAGGAAACTTTAGTCTGTCGGGGGCCACTGAATAAATCAGCAGCCACAAATGCATGTTTGTTTGTTTTTTTCCTTAAATATCCAACTCCGTTTGCTTTTGACTTGAGCATAGAGATGATGTGCCTTCATTTGCCATTTACCCAGTATGCTTCAGTTCCATACTACAGCCAGTGCAAGAAGAGGCACCTGGGAGGGAAGTAGGTGGGGAGCTCCAGAAGTCAGCAGATTAATTAGAAAAGTAAGTGAAGTTTTGCTTTTTGTGACTTTTCATTTTGTCATTGGAAAGGTGAGAAGCTATAGGCAGCCTGCAGGTTAGAAAACAAGATTAGTTCTGAGTGTGTCTCTAAGTCAGATTTGTAGGTAAGTCAGAACAGGTGCATATGGTTCTTATTTAGCCTTACTTTAGTGCAAGAAAAGGCTCAAAGCATTTTCAATAATTTAAAAGCTGCACATGCAGCAAGTGAAAATGATCGTGCTGAAGAATTTACATGACAACAAAGGGCAAGTAAAAGTTAAGTTGGAAGTTCAAGTTCCCCTGGGACTGGGAACATCACTTTGTTCTCTACTTGAAGGTTAATATCTGGAACCAGCATTAATTGTTGAGGTGGGCCCTTTTTTCTAATAGCTCTTTTGGCCTAATGAGTAGCATTGTGTAATACAGTTTAAAGTCCTCAGTCAGGAAGGGGAACTTAGAGCATTGAGCTACTTTTATCTGAGATGCCCCTGTGAATGGCCATGTTCAAACACATTGGAGGACTTATATCACTGAACACCAAAAGTCCTCAGTGTCACTCCTCCCTGTGACACAGAATAGAGGCATTCTCCTGCCTGTGGGTTGCCTCATCACATTAGTGGATGACAGCCGGTCTCTTGAGGAGCTGCTGGCCATCACCCAGGCAAAGTCACAAACCATGCTATCTGCTGACCAGGACTGGACTTGGGAAAAGTTGGGACCAGGCCTTAAGAACCTCAACTCATGCCTGGCCTGCTGGTGATCTTACCCAGTGGCTCCTAAATATGCCTGATTATGGAACCCAGACCACCTGCTTGGCAGCTGGCACAGTTACCCTACTGAAGACAGCTCTGGATCTGCCAGGGTGGGCTACTTAACCTGTTGAACTGGTGCCTGTTCTTCCCTTTGGCACTGGGGTGTAGGTGAGGGCTTTTGTTCTGAAGTTACCATGGCTTCTGATTTTTCCATCTCTGACCTGTTGCCATCCCTGAGGAGAGGCCAGCCTGACCCAGAGCTTGGACACTTGGATGGTCTGGGCAAAAGGGCTCCTCAGGCTACTGAGACTGCCATGTTGGACTTGTTGCCCATCCCAAGAAGCCACCTGTGGCTTTTCTTGGTGGCCAGAATTACAAGTATTTAAACTTAGGCTATAGCAGCAGTGTGCAGCTATAAGGACTAGAGGAGGAAATCTATGGCCTCATAGTCCTCTGCAGAGGTGCTGACGAAGAGTCTTGACAACTCCTGTGAAACATCAAATTCTCCACAGAACATTTCCATCTGCCTTTGAAAAACACTGTTCTTCACATGCTTAGTTTGGGTAGGAGTTGCCAGCATTTCCAGCCAGCTGCTGAAACCAGCTTGTGGCGTGGGTTGTGCAGCCGCTCTGGACCACACACCTGAGATATCTGAGAAGATAGCCAATAGTTTGCTTTCTGGCTTACAAATCCCCAGAGGTCATGATTGGTTATTTTGAATACAAAGTCCTTTCCAGCAGTTATAAAAAGGGGGACCTACAGCTTCTCAAGTACTACCTCTGGGAGGTGGGCCTGTTAAGGGACAGGAAGAGGATTTCCAGCAAAGATCCAGAAGTAAGGGGATCTTGCTGTATCAGCCCAGACCACAGGGCTGCCAAGGACAGACTGCATAAAATGGGAATATCCCTGGACATTTGAGGTACCGAATAAATGCCAAAACCTCTGATGTGGTTTCATTTGATTTTGAGAAGTGGGTGCTGGGTGCAGTAAGGGGCAGCTGTGGAATGCGGTGCTGGAACATGTCCTTGTGACAATAACCTGTCGTGTCAAATACCAAGTCCCAGTGTCCTGGGAAGGGGTGTTGTAAGGATCCTCAGCTTTGGCCTAACTCAACCCTTCCCCCACCATCCCTTGCGAGGAGTTCTTGCTGACTTAGAGGGGTGGCTGAGAAACAGGAGCAAAGAAGTCTGCCTGCAGCCAAAGGTCAGGATGGAGGTCACAGAACCATGTACTCATGCATAACATAGGCATGCCCCACACCTGCTCCAAGCCAGGCTCCCTGGATTCCCCAGCAAGGTCCCTGTCCTAAAGCTGTCTGATGGAAGATGTCAAGCACATTAAAAGACAAGACAGTGGTAAGTGTTACTACAGGAAGTCTAAAGTGAGGGGAGTACAGGATCAGTTATATAGCCTGGAGCAGGAGATAGGAAAGCTGCTGTAAATTGGCATCTGACCTGTGTAAGGAAACAAGGGCAAGCAGCAACATTGTCAAAGGTGAATGTGTCTCGGATCTTGGGGGTATTGAGTTATGAGGCTCCTAAGAACTCTGCTTCAGCCTGGGTCCTAACAGCTATGCTCACAGTGGTTACAAGTGGTGGAGTATGACCAGGCAGGGCTTCTGGAACTCTTCCAGCTTGCCTTACCTTCCAGCTTACCTTCATAGTGTGGGGATGGATGGGCTGCCTTCAGGGGCCAGAGGGGAGGACAGCTAACAAAGAGCCTAGTCTTAAATGCTAAACTTGGCATTAAGCCTTACCTGTAAGATGAAGACAAAACCAACCACCTTACAGGGTCTTGCGTGGAATGATCTAAGATGTAAGACGACCAAGCCCATCTTTTCAACAGCAGCAAGAAGAGATAGGTTACAGATGTCTCTTAAAGAGAAACCTTGTTATGTGCCATCGAGTTGGACCTGACTCATAGTGACCCTTCCTTGGGTTGCTGAGGCAGTATCACTACGGAAGTAGATTGCCCAACCTTCCTTCCGAGGTGGGTTTGAACCGCCAGCCTTCTGGTTAGCAGTCAAGTGCCTCAGGCACTATGCTACAAGAGCTCCTAAGAGAAACCTTAGGAATCTATTAATAATTGGGGATAAAGTTATCAAAACTCAAGAAAACGTCAAGGGCCCGCCATACAAGCTGGTGGTTGTGTTATAATTGCTGTTGAGTTGGTCCTGACTCATAGCAACCCCTCTTTGGTTTTCCGAAACCCACCAGCCACTCCTCGGAAGGAAGATGGGGCAATCTACTTCCGTAGTGATACTGCCTCACTGCCTCGGAAACCCAAGGAGGGGTCGCTATGAGTCAAGTCTGACTCCACGGCACATAACAACAACAACAACAATCACTACGTAAGTAGATTGCCCCACCTTCCTTCCAAGGGAGTGGCTGGTGGGTTTCAACTGCCAGCCTTCTGGTTAGCAGTCAAGTGCCTTAGGCACTATGCTACCAGAGCTCCCCTCAAGCTGGTTGTTGTTGTTGTTGTTGTTGTTGTTGTTATGTGCCGTAGAGTCGGCCCCATAGCGACCCCTCCTTGGGTTTCCGAGGCAGTATCACTACGGAAGTAGGATTGCCCAACCTTCCTTCCGAGGAGTGGCTGGTGGGTTTGAACCGCCAGCCGTCTGGTTAGCAGGCAAGTGTCTTAGCTGGTAGTGATCTCTATGTAAGTCATCACCTCCTCACATGTGACCAACCAAATAAGGCAGGCCTCTCCCCAAAGCAGGCCATGCAGTGTGGTATTCAGTGGTCCACCAGAAAGCCCCAGAAGTGGGGTCTGGGGATGACTTCAGGTTCACTTTGTTCCAAGGCTAACATGACAGTCCACAGCAGCAACAATGGCAGGTAACATGAAGGCAGACCAGGAGCAACAGTATAGCTCCTGACCCTGTGGCACCTCACAGTGCCAGGGACATGGGGAGTCACCCCACCAACCTCTTGCTAAAGGATGAGGCTAGCACTGGTAGTAAGGCTGGCCCCTTCTAAGTAGCCCAGAGTTCCAGGTGGGCTTCTGTATAAGGGTTAATGGAACTGCTGTAGGAAACCAAGGCAGACAGCAATAGGACCAACGGCAGGTGAGAATAGGAGGGAGGCTGGGCCTAGGAAGGCATGTGAATGTAGCAAGGCTGAAGGGCTGGATGGCCTTCCTGCCTTGGGTGAGCTGGTTTTCACAGGGGCAGCCTCAGGACTTGGCTGGGAGGGGCAAATTCAATACAATCAGAGAAGTAAAATAGCTTTGTTTTGTTATGTACAAACTATTCAAACAAACCACTCCATAAACAGCAGGCTCTGGCTTCTTCCTGAGCACCCAGAAGTATATAAAAGAGAGCTTCTGGGAGATTGTTCCTTGGTATGAGGCCCCTCCCAAGAGGGGGAAGGAATGTATGTGTGTAACCTTATGATTGCATAGGCAATCAACACCACCTATAGTCATACCCCTCCTTGCCTTAACAGAGCTTCAGCTTCTCTGGTCCAGGAGGAGGCCTCAGCCAGAGATAGTCGTCAACCAGTCACTCAACCTCCATTTTATTCTTATGCAGAGAATCGATGAAGTCTTGCCACTCAGCTGGGTAAAAACGTTTATAGACGTTGATCTTATTCCGAATCTGTTTTGGGGTATCTTGATAGTAATTCTTCTCATCTCGGGCCATGGCCTAAAAAGGGAGAAGGGCTACCTGAGGAGGGCTCTTGACAGGCAAATAACACCTCTGCCTCTGGCAAGCCACTTCCTATCTCTGAGATTCAGATTCCTCACCTCAAGCTATGAGGTACAGGAAGCCTCTTTCCACTGAAAGGCTGGGGAAACAGGTGCACATGCTCTCAGAGACCAGGCAAGTCTGTGAGTAGCCAGTCAGGAGTTGAAGAGCTCACGTTCCATCCATAGTCAACTAACCCAATATGGGGATAGGGACCAAGTGTAGCTAGAGCTTCTGATTTTTAAAAAGAAGCCAAAAATACAGACTTTTCACAATGGAATACTATGCAACCCTAAAGAGTAACGCAGAATCTGCAAAACACTGCATAACGTGGATGAACTTGGAGGACATTATGCTTAGTGAAATAAGCCAATCACAGAAGGACAAATATTGTATTATTCCGTTATTGTAAAAAGTCAAGGAAAGGTTTATATATGGAAGGAAATGTTCTTTGTTGGTTACGAAGGGTAGGAGGGGAAGGAAGGGAACACTGTTAGATAGGTAGAGACAAGTATTGATTTAGGTGAAGAGAAGGGCAAGGCCCCAAATGTGAGTGATCAACATGGTGGCATAGAAGAAGACAGAGGTACATGGGAGGTATAGACAACAAAGATGAACCCTTCTGCACATACAGTACTATGTTGTCAATGAAGGCAAACATAGATACACGAGTGGACAGATGGGTGGACAGGCTGAACTATTAGGTATGTCTATACAGGGAGGAGTGTACCCAAGACCATGTATAGGGTTGCAGACAATGTCTCTACAAGTGTATTTGTATGTTCTGTAAAAAATTTCCAGGTGTAAAGTAGAGCTGAAAAGGTTGTAGTCACTTCCTGGGCCCAGCCAGCTACCCTGAGTGACCAAGTAGTTGAACCTGTGGGCTCGGGACCATAGTCACAGGGGACATCAAGCTCAACTGGCATAACACAGTATACAAAACATTGTTCCACCTCCTATTTTGGCGAGTAGTGACTGGGATCTTAAAAGCTTGCAAGCAGCCATCTAGATGCAACGATGGGTCTCTCCTTATCCAGAGGAAAGAAGAATGAAGAAAACCAAAGATGCATGGAAACAATTAGTCCAAGTGACTGGTACACTATGCGATCCTCAGCCTACATGACTATGAGACCAGAAGAACTAGATGATACCCGGCTACCACTGTCAACCACTCAGAGGGGGATCTATGTAGGAGATCCTGAACAGAAAGGGAGAACAATGTGGAACAAAACTCAAAATCATATGAAAAACAAAAAAGGGAACCAGGTTTGCTGGTCATCAGAGCCTGGTGGAACCACTGAGACTATAGCCCCTAGCTGCCCTTCAGGTCTGGAATTGAACCCAGACCTATGGCTTCCAGCCAAACAAAAAAAGACAGGCTAAGATCTGACCATTTACACTAGGTAGATACACTTTTTGGAGAAAAAAATCATAGGAGAATAGAAGGGCTGTTTATGCACAGGGAGACAGCTCAGGGGGCAGGAATGCATGGAGCGATGGACATAGGGAGGAGATAATTATGGGGAGGAAGTGGGAGGGAAGCATTGTGGTAAATTGTAGTCAATGTTATGAGACAAAAGTGTATGTGAACTGCTGTATGGACAATGAATTTGCTCTGTAAACTTTCACCCAAATCACAATAAAAAAAAAAATACTTCTACTTGAAACCTCTCACAATTAAAATGGCAACTAGTCCTCATGTAAGTGAAACCACCTGTCTGTAAGACAGGCCACTCAGACTGCCTGTTCTGAGCTTCTGTTAATGTTAGATCCCTGTCCATAGGATTCATCTCCTAGAGTCTCTTTTCCTCCCTTTCCTTCCACTTGGTCTTAGGAAATAGGCACTAAGCAAGAAGAATAGGCCATGAACAGCCCAGGTATCTTACCACAAGCCCCAGTCATCCTTCCTGATAGGCCTGAGTCACTCACCTTATAGTCCTCCCCATGGCTCTCCACCATGTAGCGTACGTAGTCAATGAGATCCCGTGACAGGGTATTTCCTTTCTTTTCTGGGAGGCTAGCTTCTACCTCCAGGTCTGGGGTGAGAGAAGCCAGGTGACAGGAAATGAGGCTTTGCCTCTGTACTATTTGAGCTGTCCAATCAACCCTTCACCCAATCCTAAGCCACCAGCCAATACTCCAACCATCTGGTGGGCTTTGCCTCCCAACCCCCAAATTCAATGCTAGAACTTTTCTTTCCAGCCTGTAAGACTCCAGGCTCTGCCTCCTATGGTACAATCATCTATCAGTGTGGCAATTTACTGAAAGGCCAGTCACCTCTTTCTGGGCTTAAGATGGGTAAAATAAGAGCACCAAACTCAGAACCTCTATTTAGTGCCACATCCTGAGGATAGAGATGAAGATACACTCCCAGCCCACAGGGGAGGGGTCTCTTCTAGTTCAAAAACTCCCTGGTTGAGAAACTCTTTTGTTAAGTCAATATATAAAACAAAGAGGTCTGAGTAAATGAGAACTAGAGCTGCAGGGACTGGGGCATGAAGCAGGGCCCAGGCATCTCACTGCTCCAAGTAAGGAAAATTGAGGTAATGGATGATGGTTTCACTTTGAAAATAGCTAGGGGACCTGAGAAAATACATCCCCATTTGAGAGTAGGAGCTACCTCATGAAGATTAAATAAATAAGACTATCAAATCTTACCCAGGGGTTGGGTACTAAAACTGCTTAGAATCAAAATTACCCTTGACTATAATAAATAAGGGAGCTCTGGTAGCATAGTGCCTAAGGCACTTGACTGCTAACCAGAACGCTGGTGGTTCAAACCTACCATCCACTCCTCAGAAGGAAGATGGGGCAATCTACTTCCATAGTGATACTGCCTCGGAAACACAAGGAAGGGTCGTATGAGTCAGGTCTGACTTGAGGGCACATAACAACAACAATAATAAATAAACATGGTTTTGTATGTATAATCCTATACAGTAACTCTCATGAGAACCACCAAGATAAACTAAAGACATGAACAAAAGGGATTGTATATCAAATGGCTGTCCAGTCAAACCCTTTTGTTTTTTGGAAAATTATTAAAAATCCATGGCAAGAAATGAGAAGGATGAATGGAGAATTCCAGAGGACTCCTGCTTCCATGCAGGATTTACTTTCTTATACTTGAATACTCAGCCTCTACACCCTTATTATACATGAAATTAATTTGTAGTTGGGAAGATTAAACAAGATGATGGAATCTCCAAAATCAGTTTATCCTTAAATTCATGAGAAGTCCAACACCTGTCTGGGACTCAGTGGTTTCTTTTCTGTCCTCGGACACCTAGGTACCTCCTCCGTCGACATTTCTCTAACCTTAGTTTATACACATGAGGTTAGTCAGTAGACTGAAAATATTACAGGGACACAGTTCTAACTCTGTAAGCCCTGCAACAGCTCACTTCTCCCCTCTGAACCTCGGTTTCTCCATCTGTAAAATGAACCCATCTGAGGACCCCTTCCAGCTCTGACAGTGCAGGATGATAACCTAGAGGCATGTGGTCCACACCCACCGTTCAACACATAGGGCTTCCGCACCAGCTCCTTGGTCCTCTCAACATCCACTTCCATGGCATGCACCTGCAAAACAGAGAGCCCATGAAGAGACCAGTAGACAAAGGAAGGATCCTCAACGAGGAAAACAGATCCTGCCCATCCCAACACCGCTGCAGAAGAATCCTTGCCCAAGGTCAGGCAGAACCAGGTAACAACAAGAAGCAATGCCCTGAAGCCTTCATCAGCTAGAATCCATGGTTCCCAAAAGAAACACATGCCAAGTAATTAATCTTTCTGTGCTTATCTATCAAACAGGTAGAACACTCCTTGCCTGTCTCACTTGAAACTATGTACCTGAAAGTGCTTTACGATTCACAATGAGGGGGAAATGCCAAACAGCTTCTCTATGGGGAGGACCTACTTGACAATATTTAGCTATAGCTTAGCAGGTGTTCAAGGAGCTCTGATGGTAGTGGTCAAGGCATTTGGCTACAAACCAAAATGTCAGTGGTTTGAACCCACCAGCCATTCTGCAGAAAAAAGATAAGGTCATCTGCTTCTGTATAGATTTGCAACCTTGGTAACCCAATGGGGATCGCTATGAGTTGAAACTGACTCAATGGCAGTGAGTTTGGTTTTTGGCAGGGTTTTTTGGTAAGCAGTAAATGCCATTTTCCTCTTGTAGGAAGGAATAAAAAGAAACCTGTTTAAGGGCAATGGGACAAATTCATTCAGGAAACCCATTCTTAAGTTAACAACTTATTGAGCACTAACTACATTCTTAATACCACTGGGGGCTTAGTGGGGAACAAAACAAAGTCCTTGTCTTTGAGGAGCACAAGGGGAGGGGGGCAGATATACACAGTATATATCACCAAGTAGTTACAAGTGCAAGGAGTCCTGGTGGCACAGTGGTTAAGTGCTCAGCTGTCAAACAAAAGGTCAGTGGTTCAAACCCACCAGCTGCTCCACAGGAAAAAGATGTGGTAGTCTGCTTCTGTAGAGATTACAGTCTCCTTGGAAACCCTCCTTCTACTCTGTCCTATAGGGCTGCTATGAGTCGGAATCTACTCGATGGCACACAACAGTTACAAGTACTATGAATTAAAATAAAGCAGGGAAGGGGTTAGTGATTGAAGAGGGGTTATGTTTTAGAAGGAGCTCTGGTAGCATAGTGGCTAAAAGCACTTGACTGCTATCCAGAGGGCTGGCGGTTCAAACCCACCAGCCACTCCTCGGAAGGAAGGTTGGGCAATCCTACTTCCGTAGTGATACTGCCTCGGAAACCCAAGGAGGGGTCGCTATGAGTCGGGGCCGACTCGACGGCACATAACAACATAACAACAACATGTTTTAGAAAGGGTGGTCTACGTAAGAAAAGACTTATGGGGGCGGGGCGGGGGAGGTAGTCCTAGAAAGCCTCAAGTCAAGGATGAAATGGATGACTGGGGGATGGGGGTAGGGATGAGAAACAAGCAAAGGTTTCAAACTCTGGGGAGTACTCGTTAGGAAATTTAAGGGCGAGAAAAGTTGAAATCTGGTAAATACCACTGAAATGTCATGTTCCCAAGCAGACTAATTTCGGGGTGGGGGGCGGCGGTTGATGAGTGGAGGAAGCAAGGGAAAGTTCCAACCCAGGTCCAAAATGTGCTGGAGAGATGATATGAGGATAAAGTTGTAGAGGAGCCCTTAACCTCAATCAATGCAAGCTGTGCTGTGGGGAGGTCGCAAACGCCGGAAATCAGCGAGAGAGGTAATGGACACACTCAAGTTTTGACGCCAGGCTCAGTTTGGCGGGGTGGGGTGGCAAGTACCAAGACCGTGCCCTGTCAGTACCTTTCTCTTACGGAGCGGCACGGCCTTATTGGGGTCCATGGCCAGCCCCATCTCGGCCAGGTTCTGCCGCACCGATTTGGCGTGGTCCCAGGCATGTCGGATGTGGGAGCTGCGGGCAGAGAGAGGAAGATCGCGAGTTGGTCACCTCACGTGCCGTTAGGGTCCTTAGCCCCTGTCTCCCCAATCCCGGCCCAGTCACCACTCGATCCGCGGCGCTGCCTTTCGCCGAGCATTCCGATTCAGCCGTTTCCGGTTGACATTATAACCGAACTTCTGCCTCCGGGTCTTGCCCTTGGCTTTGGGCATAGTGGTGACCACAGAACCAACAACTCAGGCACTCTCACACTCAACACCTCGTGCAGCAGATTCCTTCCGGCTGGTTTGAACACGGATTGCAGGCTTTTAGGGAAATGTAGTCCTCTCGTAGTGATACCATGTAGACTACTACGACACCCAGAATGCAAAGCGCGCTTGCGCCTGCGTACAACCTTCAGCAAATGCATTCCTCCTGCCCTTTTCGGACGTCATCAGGCGGTGGAGTTTAGCGTCCTTGTTTTCTCCAGCAGGTGTTGCATCCGGTATGGCGACTCCTGGAACTCCGGAGGCACCCTTTGACCCATCGCAGCCCCCAGCCATTGAAGGTTTTAGCCCCAGTATCTACAGAGAGACCGAAAGTTTCAAGGAAAAGTTCATTCGCAAGACCCGAGAGAATCCAATGGTGCCCATTGGTAAGCGGGTGCTGTGGGAACTGAAGAGTGAGAGGACGCTGTTGTCCAGGGGTATGGAATAGGGGAGGACCAAGGACGCCAGAGCGGACCCGCATGAGAGTGAACCGGAGATGTGGCGAAAGGGTGGGTCGGTGAGCGTGAACCTGATTGGGAAAGGGGCAGCTGCCTGAATTGGGGGACTAGGAAGGAGGCGAGGCTGGAGTAGGGCGGACTCTGAAGCGCAGACGACTCCCTCCCAGTGCCTGCTGTTCAGAGACCGTCCTCCCGAGAAGAAAGGCCTAAAGCGGGAAGGGGCCTCCGGAACGGGGCCTTCCTTTCCCCAGCCACTTCGTCCTTTCTTCAGGCTGCCTAGGTACGGCGACCGCCCTCACCTACGGCCTCTACTGCTTCCACCGGGGCCAGAGCCACCGCTCCCAGCTCATGATGCGCACTCGGATTGTTGCCCAGGGCTTCACGATCGCAGCCATCTTGATGGGTCTGGCTGCATCTGCCATGAGGTCTCGACAGTGAGCCACCAGCCCGACCTTGAAAGCGCCGCAGAGATCATTCCCAACCTCAGGCGCAATTACCGGCCATGCCAGGGGACTTATATCAGCCTCTTATTTCCAATGGCAGGCCACTGTGTTGATGGGGAAGTGGTGAGTTGCCCTAGGCAGAATCTGTAACCGACAGATGTTTTTTTTCCCCCAAGGAATCCTAGGTTCGATTCAGTTTGGATGTTGGGTACTTTTGTTTGTGCCGTACCGACTCCATTGCCTACTTAATAAACCCTATTCCACTTGTAGTTTGGTGAATTTATTCTCAGGCTCATCCCTTTCGTTTGGGGGAGGAGACGGATTTCAGACTGAGAACTCTTAGAAATCATGTGGCATAGTGATTGTCAAACTTTCCTAGTAAGTGACCTGTGGTGCTTGTTAAAAGTAGGGATTGCCACGTCCTCCTTGAGTTACTAGTTCAGTGGGTCTAGAGTGATGCTTATGATTGGGTAATTTGAGAAAAATTTATCAGTCAATCCTTTTCAAGCTTTCACTAAGGAAAAATAAAACCTTCCTTCAGAAGAGGCTGTCATAAAAGTGATTGGAGCTGCTATGGTCCTGTCAGAGCCAGGAACTTTCCCCTCCACTCCTACCTCCTAAGAGCCCCTCCCCTGTGCTTGGTGTAGGGAACAGGAAACTGAGGCTCAGAAAAAGCTGGTGTAGTGGAAAGAGCATAGTTCAAAAGCTTACTAGTAGTTTGTGTACTTAGGGTTTTAGAGTTATGGAAGAAAAGAGACCAGGAGACGTGAGCACACTCTAGAACTAGAGAGGCAACTCATGTGCAGTGTAATGAATTATAATATGGCCCTTCTAGCCGTGGTCTTGTGATTCCCACAAAATGATTGGTTAGGACAATGCAAATAAGGTGTTTGTGTCCACTAAGGAAATTGGACAGCCTGGAGCTCTGGTTGCATAGTGCTAACCAGAAGGCTGGTGGTTCAAACCCACCAGCCACTCATTCTATGGAAGAAAGTTGTAACAGTCAGCTTCCATAAAGATGTACAGCTTTGGAAACCCTATGGGGGTTGCTTTGAGTCAGAATCAACGTGATGGCAGTGAGTTTGGTTGCTTTGAGGCTTAAAAGGAGCAAATCCCACAGACAGGAGGGGACCTCACTACCATTAAGAGGAGTGGAGTGTGTCCTTTGGACCCAGGGTCCCCTGTGCTGAACACCTTTTAGAATCAGAAGACAGAGAACTCTGACACTGAAAATGACAAGTGACAGCAGAACCAAGAGACTAGCACAAGTCTAGTCTTTTGTGGGCTTCCCAGCCCACAGAACAAGGGGGCTACAATGGGCATGCTGACCCTTCAAGTGATATAGCTGAGTCTTTGGGCAGTAGGCTTCCTAGTGGAGTAGGGTGCCTCCAGACACTTACTGGTAGAGCTAAAGAGGTTTGTAACACTTGCCTGAGCAGGGCAAAGGCCAGGGCCAAGAGGATCCCATCCTCAAGGGGCTGAGAAGAAGCTTGTCCTCAGTGAGCATGCAAGGCAGAGAGAAGGGCCTGCTTGCTTGCACTACCGAGAGGAGCTGAGAGAGCTGTCTTGCACTAAGGGAGGATGTGCTCTCCACTTTGGGGGAGCCTTCCAGACTGCCAGCGTGCTTCCTGATCCTGATCCTGAGTTGAACCTGTTAAGGTTCCTAATAAGCCCCATAATCATGATTATAGTCTGAGTTCTGTATGACCATTGCAATGAACTATCAAACCGGGAAGAGAAGTAGAGTGCTGTGGGAGGGACGGCTGGTGTCAAAATTGGTGAAAAGTTTAGAAAGTGGAGGTATGTCAGATCTGCACCTCATGGGAATCAGCCCTGGGCTGATGTTACTCTTGATTCTTCTTCTCTAAGTTAGAGAAGGTCAGACACCATGCCATTTTTACACCATGAGTTCCACACTTGTGAAAAATTTCACATAGGTATTCCTGCCTGTGGTGAAAAACCAAAACCAAACTCACAGCCATCAAGTTTATTGCGACTCATAGCAACCCCCTTTGGGTTTCCGAGGCGGCTTCTCTATGGAAGTAGATTGCCCAGTCTTCTTTTCACAGAGTGGCTGGTGGGTTTAAACTACCAGCCTTCTGGTTAGCAGTGAGATGCCATAGGCATTATGCCACTAGAGCTCCTTTGTCAGTGGTCAGTGCTCCTTGGATATTGACTGAGGAACCCAAGCTCCTTCCATTTTGTGACTCCATCATTTTTAATAACAGGCATCAAGCTTGCAAAAAGGAAAAGGAGGGAGTGGAGAAGTAGACCCTGACAGTCCAGGTTGCTTAGTGTGAAGGGTTTTACTGTCTCGCCCCACCCTAGTCTCCAGGCTGTAAGGTGGGGATTATAAATGTAGATCAGGGCCATTTGGTGACCCTTGGGCACAAGGATATGGTCATTTAAAGAGGATGACCACTATTCATTGGGCTCATTGCTATACAGGGATGTGGACCCATTGATGCCAAAGCTGCTGATTTTCAAGTCAGAAATGCAGATTTTTTGGTGAAATACTATAAATTTTAAGTGTTGGCAGTTACTCAACTATTTTTAAACACTGGGCATGTCACAATGGCTTTGATGTAGACTGTTTGCAACCTTTGTGAAGGGGAAGAAGGTGTGGTCACTGGTTGTTGATAACCAAACTCACGGAGGGACACGGCTGAAGTAGGGGGTGAAATGCGCAGAGCAGTGGGCCATCCGCATCCAGGAGTCCTGCCAGTCCCACCAGGCCTCCTCATAAAAGCTTTGAGGAAGAAGATCTGGCGAAGGTGTCTTCTCCAGCTCCAGACTTGCCTTTTCCCCCTCCAAGCCATTTACCCTCTGGAAGCCTTGGTGTCCTTGGTTATATAACAAGCTAGTCAAAGGATGGAAAGGATTGAGATTGTGAAAGCATTCTATAAGAAGTTCTCTGTCCTTCCACGGGTGGGGGCAATAGACACAAATAGGTTGAGATTCCCACTTCTGTCTGGGAGCTCCTGGGTTTCCAGGGGAATATTCTCACCTCCCAATGATCCTAGCTGGGAAAATCTGAGCACAAACTGAGCTCTGACACCAGGTGTGGCTTCCAGAGAATGAGAATGATAATAAGTGTAAAAAAAACTTAACAACACACCCTTTAAGCCAAGAAAAAATACATCAGAAGGGACAGTCACAATTGAGTGAACTGACAGGAGGCGTGAGGGTCTGGGCCATAGTGCCAGCAGGAGATGAGGGTGAAGGGTGAGGGGTCCCCTTCCCAGCCCCAGGAGATGAGGAGGAACAGAATAGGCTGTAGGTAGCAGCTGCTGGAGTGGTGTGTCTCCCCCCCCTCCCGAAGCAGTTGCCCCTCTTCTGCCCTGCCCTGCCCATGCTTTGTGGCCATGCTTCCACAGGCAGGCACCTAACGGGACAGTGGTGTCTGCTTCAGGGACATGAGCACTGAGCGCAGGCGAGACACATCTTTGCATTGCTTGCTGCTCTTGGGGTTGAAGTCACACAGCTGGGCCACCTTCTCCCACTCAGTGCCTGGAGTCTCCTCCTTGGATTCCTTCACAAAAGCCTCCTCAGATGCCCTGCAGATAGAAGACAGTTTTCCCAGATGTCCCCCTCCCCCCTGGACCAGTGAAGCTCTGTTCTAACTGGGCAAGGCTGCTTTGTCCAGAGGTCTGCTCTCCAGCCCTGGACTTCAGACCCTCCAGGAATAGCATTGGGATCAAAGGAAGTCTCCTAACTTGGTTCTACCTCAGGGCCTTTGCACTTGGTGTCATCTCTACCTGGAGTGTTCTTCCCTTAGACCTTCTTATGGCTTGCTGCTTCTCATCATTTAGGTCTTGTTGCCACCTGCCCCTGCCCCAGCCTCAGCACTGTTTGTTTCTTACCTCTCCATCAGGAGTTTCCAGCATGGGGCTCCTGACACCTAAAGGCCCTTGGAGGAACTAATGGCAATATCTTAGCTGTATGCAACATTTCCAGAAACTTGGCAGAGATAGGACATTGACAGACCACCTAACTAAAGATCTCTATTGAGCTGCCACTTGGAGAGTGCTCCCCTGTTCTATCCTTTTGTTAGAATCAAATCAGGGTATCAGTTCTACCTGACAGTTACAGAACTCACTGGTTTAGGAGTAGTGGGGAAACAAAATATGGTGAGTATAGTGAACACAATCCAAACATGAGAATCACTGAGGGAAGGACAATAATAGATTCTTGGATGGGGAGGGCTGAGTCTGTGTCCTGGAGCCCTGCAGTGTCTGTGCTGAGGATGGGCTGGGCCCAAATCAGCTGGCCTGGCACCTCCCTAGTGATTATGCTGACTTGCTCTGTGTTCATTTCCCAAACTAAAGCCTCCACCCTACCAGTATGTCTCACCAGGCAGGGTGTCCTGGGGATCTAATGAGGTGACAAGAGTAGACTTGGGGAATTGCATAGTGCTGTGTGGGGTCAGATGACAAGTAAGGATGGGGGGAGCTGGCCTGTCCCTTCAGAGATAGGTGGCCCCTGTCTATCCTCACTGCTACACTCCAGACCACCAGCAGCAGCATCACCTTGGAACTTGTTAGAAATGCATACTCTGGGTCCTGCCTCAGTTATATTGAGTCAGAATTTGCATTTTAACAGGATCCCAGACACGTTAAAGCTCTGGTTTAGGCTCTTGCTTGCTTCAGGATTTAGAGCTCCCTGAGCCATGTCCTCTGGCTTGGCAGGAGCACTGAATGCCCTCCCCCTCCCGCCATGGTTTTCCCCAGCACAGGTGCATACCTACCATCCCCACTCTCTGCTAGAACTTCCCATGGCTCCCATTCCCTTCAAGATCAAGTCCAAGCTTAGCATGTGTGTAGTTAAGGTTGTGTCAGCTTGACTTGGCCATGATTTTGACTGGCTTGGCAGCTGTATGTTTTCATTCTTCATGATGAGATGAATGTGGTATAATCACCTCTATGGTGGAATCTGCTGTGAACAGCTAATTAGTTGGAGAGTTCCCTTCTGGGTGTGGCCTGCTTCCAGTGTATAGGGAGAAGCTTTGGGAAAGATCTCTAAATTTTTGCTCATTTTGGATCCTGCATTTGGCCCAACATTCATCTTCAGTTCCTATATTTGAACCACTGGCCTATCACATTCCCTGCCAATCTTGGGATTGTTGCCTTTGCAGCGTGTTAGCCAGCAATCTGCCATTTTGCTTGCCAATCTTGGATTTGACAGCTTCAGCAGCCAGGAGCTTCATGAGTCAGGAGAAGCCTGCAAATGCTCTAGTGGGCCTGGAGGGCAGAGCTGAAGCCCAAGGTGGATGGGCCAGTTCCTAGAACCAGCACTGTGAACTCAGACTTCTAGCCTAATCTTCCTCTAAAGCCAGCACACTGAATTTGGAAGCTAGCCTTATAAACTGTAAGAGAATAGATTTCTGTTTGTTAAAGCCATCCACTTGTGGTATTTCTGTTATAGCAGCAGTAGAGAGCTGAGACAGCATGGCACTTCAGATACTTAGCAACTGGCCCCAACCTAATCTCTCAGCCTCACCCCTCCAGCCGCTTCAGGCAGCTGGGTACTTCCTGTTTCTATACCTTTGCTTTAGTTGTTTCCACCTGGAATGCCCTTCTTTTCCCACCCTGCCCACCACACAAAGCCCTTGTCACACTTGAAGGTCCAGCCAAATGTCCTGCATCCTGATGTCAGTCCTGGCTCCCCTGGCAGAGGAAGGCACACTGTGTCCTTTCATGACAACATACTCCAGACTAAGAGCAACTCGGGGTTATGGTCTGTGTATCCTATTCATATTTGACCAGCTTCTAAAATGGGGACTGACATAGGGCGGGTACCAGTAGGTATGGGGCAGGTGAGAGGAAGGAAGGGAAGAAGAAAGAAGGAAAGCCATTGTCCTGGTGTGCCCAGCCCAGAGAGCACAGGGGCTGCTGAGGGCGTGCCAGGGGAAAAAACAGCTACAGCAAGAATAGCAAAGCCTTGGTGTGCACACACACACAGTCAACATCACTCCTTAATCACTGCATTTCCTCCTTCAGCATCAGGATCCACACCACCCCTTTTCACCACTAGCCTATCTCTGTCAATATGTTGAGGTGGCACATGGTGAAATCTGCTTGCCAGCCCTGTCTAGATGAGTCACAGTGCTATTAGACCCCAAACCAGAGGTGTGTGAGAAAGGCCTCTGGTGGTCTGAAAAGGGCTATGGCTAAACACAGGCCAAAGTTGTTGTTTTCTTATTTTATTTGAATCCTCTGAAGTGAGGGAGTTGCTGTTGTTATCCCCATTTGATAGGTAGGGAAACTGAGGCACAGAGAAGCGATCACTTTTTCTAAAGTAACAGAGCTAAAAACAGGAGGCAGGACTTGAACTCAAGATAGTCTGCAGGTCTATCTGAGGAGTAGCAGTACATGTTGGGGCAGGGGATAGGTGTACATATAAGATCCTTTCTTGTATTCCAGGTAGCAGTGATGCCAGAGATAGATGCACACATGATAATAATGATGCATGATAGAGTTTTTCAAGACCAACAACTTAATCATTAGAAATAGCTTTTTTCAACAATATAAACAGTGACTTTACATGTGGACCTTGCCACATGGAATACACAGGAATCAAATTGACTGTATCTGTGGAATGAGATGCTGGAGAAGCTCAATATCAACATTAGAACATGGCCAGGGGCTGATTGTGGAACAGACCATCAATTGCTCATATGCAAGTTCAAGTTGAAGGTGAAGGAAATTAAATCCACAAAAGCCAAAAGTATAAATTGGTGTATTTTCCATCTGAATTTAGAGACCATCTCTAGAATAGATTTGATGCATTGAACACTAATGATCAAAGACCAGACAAGCTGGGGGATGACATCAAAGACATCATACATGAAGAAAGCAAAAGATCATTAAAAAGACAAGAAATAGGAAAATACCAAAATAGATGTCAGAAGAGACTCTGAAAGTTGCTCTTGAACACGGAGTAGCTAAAGTGAATGGAAGAATGATGATGTATTAAAATGAAATGTGCAGAGACCTGTAGTTAGAAAATCAAGATGGAAGAACATGCTAAGCATTTCTTAAGCTGAAAGAGATGAAGAAAAAGTTCAAGCAGTATTGATGGATTCTATGGGCAAAATGTACATAGGGTCACTGTGATTCAGCACTGACTCGACAGCATCTAACAACAAAAAAACATGGGCAAAATACTGAATGACACAGGAATCATCAAAAGAAGATGGAAGGAATACACAATCACTATACCGTAAGAACTGTTTGACATTCAGCCATTTCAGGAGGTAGCATATGATACTGAAGGAAGAAGTCCAAGTTGAACTGAAGGCTTCAGCAAAAAAATAAGGCTCCAGGAATTGATGGAATACCAACTGATATGTTTCAACAAACTGATGCAACACTGGGAGTGCTCACTCATCTATGCCAAGAGATTTGGAAGACAGCTATCATCTAGCCAACCAATGGGAAGAGATCCATATTTGTGTCCATTCCAAAGAAAGGTGATCCAACAGAATGCAGAAATTATTGAACAATATATTGATACACATGCAGGTAAAATTTTGCAGAAGATAATTAAAAACTGCTGCAGCAGTCCACACACAGGGAACTGTCAGAAATTCAAGCCAGATTCAGAAGAGGATGTAGAATGAAGGATACCATTGATGGATATTGGCTGAAGGTGAATCTTGGCTGAAAGCAGAGAATACCAGAGAGATGTTTACCTGTGTTGGATTGACTATGCACTGGCGTTCAACTGTGTGGATCATAACAAATAACTGATAACATTGCAAAGAATGAGCATTCCAGAACATTTCATTGTGCTCCTGCAAAACTTGTACATAGACCAAAAGGCAGTCATTCAAATAGAACAAGGGGATATGGTGTGTTTTAAAAGTAGGAAAGGTGTGTGTCAGGGTTGTATCCTGTCACCATGCTTAATCTGTATGCTTAGCCAATAGTCCAAGAAACTGGACTGTATGAAGAAGAATGCAGCATCAGGATGAAGACACATTAACAACCTGTGATATGCAGACAACAGAACTTTGCTTGCTGGAAGTGAAGAGGACTTGAAGCACTTACTGATGAAGATCAGGGACTACAGCATTCAGTGTGAATTACACTTAACATGAAGAAAACAGACATCACAACTGGGCCAAAAGCAGCATCATGATAAATAGGAAAAAAAGTTGTCAAGGATTTCATTTTACTTGGATCCACAATCAACACCCATGGAAGCAACAGTCAAGAAATCAGACAACGTATTGTATTGGATAAATCTGCTCCAAAAGAACTCTTTAAAGTGTTAAAAAGCAAAGATGTTACTTTGAGGACTAAGGTGCATTTGACCCTAGCCATCCATTGTTCCACATGCATATGAGTGCTAGACAATGAATCAGGAAGACCAAAGAACCATTGATCCCTTTGAATTATGGTGTTGGTGAAGAATATTGAATATACCACAGAATGCTAAAAGAACAAACAAATCTGTCTTGGAGGAAGTACAGCCAGAATGCTCCTTAGAAGCAAGACTTTGTCTCATTACTTGGGACATGTTATCAGGGAGGACCAGGCCCTGGAGAATGACATCAAGCTTGGTAAAATAGAGGGTCAGCAAAAAAGTGCAAGACCTTGAACAAGATGGATTGACACAGTGGTTTCAACAATGGGCTCAAATATAGCAGTGATTGTGAGGATGGCAAGGACTGGGCAGTGTTTTGTTCTGTTGTACGTAGGGTCACTATGAGTCATAAACAACTTGACAGCACCTGACAACAACAAAAACTTATTTTTTTACCCTTTGCCCTTCCCACCTAAAGATGTCTTTCATCTGGTCACCCTCCAAGGCTCTGATTTAGCAAAGCTTCCCTGAGTAAAAGGCATGATCTCCTGGCATTGTGGTTAAAGCTTTTGGCTACTAACCAAAACATCAGTGTTTTCAACCACCAGCCACTCTGAGGGAGAAAGTGAGGCAGCCTGCTTCCATGAAGATTTACAGCCTTGGAAAACCCTATAGGGCTGTTCTATTCTGTCCTAAAGGGTTGCTAAAGAGTTTGGTTTGGGGGCCCTGATTATCAAAGCTCAGGCAGAGCAGATGCTCGATAAATGTGTGCTGGAGAAATGAAGGCACAGATTGGTTCCTGTACCCACCCTGGGGTTCCCCTCCTGCTGGGATTGTTGCCCCGATCCCAGCCATACTCATAACCCAAAATCAAGAGATTCAAAACTATGCCAGCCATACCCAGGTACCCTTGCCCACCCTGCTTCCCCAGCAGAGGAGCAAAGGAGACACATACACGTAGCCGATGATGTCAGCATCTGGCTGCTGGTAGAAGGCTTTGTCAGCAATCCTTGAGGGAGAGATTAGGAGAGGGGTTAGGCAGCGGTGGGGGTATACAGGAAGGCAAGATGGTCAGGCAGGCAGAGGGTTAAAGAGAAAGAGATAGCATTAGTATCTTGAGTGAGAGAGGTATTAGGAAGCACAGCTCTGGAAGTCCCAGGAACTATCTACAGCACTGGAGAGGACAGTGGGGATCCTCTACCCTGGGCACAGTACCTTTTAGAAATCTCAGCCCTGATCATATTACTCCTGTTTAGAAGCCTCCAGTGGCTCCCACTCCCCATTCATCCGCTCAATCCCACTGGTCAAGACCCTGCACCGTGTGATGTCCCACTTCCTGCCCATGTACCCCAACTTGCTTCTCTGCTGACTCTCTTGTTGCCCTAGATACCAAGTTCCTTCTTTTATACCACACTGTTCCTTGGTCTGGAATGCCCACCTCCAACCACTGCCCTTTTTCTTTTCCTAATGAGCTAGTCATCCTCCAAAGCCCATGTCCCCACAGAGCTCCCAGAGTCCAGCCACCACGTACATTTCTCCCCCTCCAATATCTGTGGCAACACAGACTGGGCCCTCCTCATCTCTCCCCAGGGTCACCCACCTAGGGCCTGGCATGCAGCAGTTTCAGAGTGGACGTCCCCTGCCTGGGAGGGTTTGTACTGTGATGGGCACAGCCTCAAAAGCAGTGTCTAGCCCAAGACCATTTCCACAAAGGTATTCTCTGGTGGACAACCACTATCTTTGCCTATCCAGCATCTATCCCCTCCCCTAGGGAAGGATGCCCTGATTGTCCTTTACAGAATCCATTTCCCCACTTCAGCCCCTGAGGTTTACATGGGGCTGACCTAGGCACAGCCTGGGGAAGTGGACTGTCACCCCTTCTGGCTATGCTCACTAGACCTGGATGGGAGGGCCCATGACCCAAGCTAGACCAAAGAGGGTCAGACCCAAGACTTTGGCTAGAGCTATTGGGAACAAGATACTGATTTCACTGGGGTGGCTGAGAGGATGGGGCAGAAGCCTAGAGCTGCTGGCACCCAACTTGCCACATATCAGGCTGTGTATCCTAGGGTGAAACTGACCCAGAGGTGAGCAGAATGAGAATGAGTCCAACTGCCTGTGTTTGAGCCCCTGGCTCAGCTAAGCCTGCAGTTCTGTCCCTGGCCTTTCAGTTATTGGGCACTGATTTTCTCTTAGCTGTTTGCCACATTGGGTTGAAGTGGTGTCATTTCTACCACCAGCAAACACTTGTAGCAGGCTGGTTCTTCCTGCCCTAGCCAAGCCTGTATTCTCTCTGATCAAGATGTTGGCTGCTGAGCTCAGGATACTCTGCCTCACACTCTGGGGCCTTGAGCCTTCCCTGCTGACTGACAGACCCTGCTCTCGGTCATGGACAAGAAGTAAAGTTTCAACAGTGTGTCAGCTCTAAATGACTCTGAACCCCACAGGCACCCCCAGAAGCAGCCTTGGGGGTTTCAACTTTTCCAGGCTCTTGTCACAAAATTACCTATAACAGGATGCATACATAGGTCCTCCCATTGTGCCTATACCTCCTCTCACTGTCCCCATACCTTTTCTTACCTTCCTGTAGCTCCTCATGTCCCCATGGACCCTCTCACATCCCATAGTCCCTCTAAATGTCCCCATGACCCCTTCATGTTCTCATAGCTCCCTCCTGTCCCCACAGCCCCTCTCACCGGTTGTTGATCTTGTTCTTCTCCACTTGCTCACTCTGGCGCTGGTTCCATTCTTCTAGGTCCTTTTTAGCCTTCTCTCGCCACTCCTGTTCCGTCACCTTAGAGGCAGCATCTGAGGCCCCAGTTGGAAAGTGAGTGGCAGCTTTCCAGTTGGGTCTGCAGGCTGCCTGCCCTGACTGTCCCGCCCTTGCAGGCAGCCCCAGCTGCCCTCGCCCAGTTCCTGCATAAGGCGAGATGCGATGCGGGACTCCATAACACCCACCCCTGCCCAGCTCCAGCCTCAGCCCCGCCCTCACCGAGCTCCTGCAGCCGTTTCTTCTGCTCCTCTCTCCATTTGCGGATGCTCTCGGGTTCCTGCGTCAGCCTGTCCGCCTGGGCGATAGCAGCATAGCCATCTGCAGGCCCGTTGGCCTCCTAGGACACAAACATGCAGCTTGTACCAGCCCCTTACACCTGCCAGCTGTCTCTACTGCCCCCTGCTGGAGAACCTGAGTACCAAACACTCCTTCCTCAAATCCGGACCCCTCAACAGCCCTCTGGAGGAGCTCTGATGGTGTAGTGCCTAAGGCGTTTGACTGCTAACCAGCAGGCTGGCAGTTCAAACCCACCAGCCACTCCTCGGAAGGAAGACTGGGCAATCTACTTCCATAGTGATACCACCTCAGAAACCCAAAGGGGGATCGCTATGAGTCGGATCCACCTTGATGGCAGTGAGTGAGTGAGGGAGTGAAACAGTTCCCTGAACAACCTCACACCTATACCTGTGACTCTGCCTTTGCATTTGTTATTTCCTCTGTCAGCAATGCTCCTTCTCCTGTGTGACCCTGGACAATTTACTCAACCTCTCTGTGTCTCACTTTCCTCATCATAAAATGAGATAAATAATAGTACCCACCCTATAGGGTTGGCATAGGATTAAATGTGTCAAAATATATAAAGAATTTAGCATACTTCTTGGCATACAATGAGTCCATTGTGTTACTATCATCAAAGTCACTCCCTATTACAGTTTTATTTACTCTGTGACACTTATCACAGTCTGAAATGATCTCATTGCAAATGTGTTTACTTGTCCATTGTCATCTTCCATCAATTCCTCCATCAGAATGTCCCCTTCATGGCAGCAGAGACCTTGTCTGTCCTTTTCACTGCTATGTCCCCAGTGCCAAGCACAGCGCCTGGCACACAGCAGTTGCTCAATAAATATTTGTTGCATGAATGAACAAGCGACCCTGATATAGGCAGCTGGCCCCAGCTATGACCATGCAGTTGCAATGAGCCTGGGCTCAGCTGTCAGCCTGCCTGGGTTCAAGTCCCAGCTCTTCAACTTACTGGAGGTGTGTGGCCTGGGGCAAGTTGCTTAACCTTGCTGCACCTCTGTTCTCTCATCTGAAAATGAAGATGATAATGAAACCTACCTCTAAAAGCCAATGTGAAGATACATATATATATGGTAGTTCTGGTGGCATAGTGCCTAAGGCATTTGGCTGCTAACCAGAAGGCTGGCGGTTCAAACCCACCAGCCACTCCTCAGAAGGAAGACTGGGCAATCTACTTCTGTAGAGATACCGCCTCAGAAGCCCAAGGAGGGGTCATTGTGAGTCAAACTGACTCGACCACAGTGAGTATATATATACTCAGTTTCGGTTACCTAGTGCCACTCTAACAGGAATATACAACAAATGGTATGGCTTGAACAAACAGAAGTTTATTCTCTTACAGTTTTAGAGGCTTTCAGTTCAAGTTCAAAGTGCCAGGCTCTAGGGGCTGGGTGAAAGCCCCTCAACCTTGGGCTTCAACTCTGCCTCTTGTTCCTGGCCCACTGAAGCTGGAGGCTTTTCTTCACTCAGGCAGCAGCTGGCTGCTGAGGTTGACAAACCCAAGGTCAACAAATGAAAAGGCACAGTCCAGATGTTACCAAACCACACAGCAGGCCATTAATTCAAGTCCATTAAAAGTCTCAAGATCGGCAGGGCAACATGGCATGCTGCTGAACAACAACTCGGCTACAAGCAGGGTTCAAGCATGCCATTAGCTGGAGACCTTCCTCAAAGTTGCTTCTTATCTACTGGAAGCAGCCTACATCCCTAAAGCAGCCACTCAGCTGCTCCAGTAGGTTCCACCATGGAATTAATTACCAATCTCACTGTGGGGAATAATTATATCCAGCTGCCCAGCCACTCAACCAGGCCCAGCCAAGTTGACACACAACC
>NW_006922160.1:1573460-1575684 GCF_000298275.1 Orycteropus afer afer
ATATATATATATATATATATATATATGAAAACATTTGCCATTTCAACAATCTTCACATGTACACAGTTTAGTGACATTTGATTATGTTCATCATGTTCACCCATCATCCTTATCATTCCAAATTTTTCCATCACATTGTATTTGTTAATATAATGTTTGTAAAACATTTAGGAGAGTGCCTGGCATGGAGTGATGCCTCAGTGAATGTTGGCTAGAATTATTACTATTTATTCTCTCTTTTTTTCTTAGTTTTGTTTTATTCTCATTTGACAGGGGAAGAAACCAAGGCCAGAAGAGATGGAACTACATAGTAGCAGAGCCAGGGCAACAGTCCAGGCCTTCTGACTCCCAGGTTCAGGCTCTGCCCACATCATGGGGACTCACAGAGCTGGGGGCTAAGAGCTGGGCCCCAGGCACATGTGGCACCCCTCTGCCTCACCCCTGCAGGAGACCCTTCAAGGTCTGGCCCCATACCCTGTCACTTGGCCTCGGGCCTCTGAGCCCTTGCATATTCCTGTCTGCACACATCCCCTACACTGGGCAGCCACACCTTTGTTTTCTCAAGCTCTCTGCCTATAATTTTCTCCCTGCCCTAGTGGTGAAATTGTATTTCATCCTATGAATTTTCAGCTAAAAATTCCCTTCCTCTGTCTTATTCCCCAATATCCCAAAACGGCTCTCATGCCCTTCCTGTGTGCTCCCTCAGCTACAACCCTCTTCACCATGGAGCCTCCCTCCTAGGCTGTGAGCCTCTGATTGGCAGGGTCAGAAAATCAGTTGCTGTTGAGTGATTCCAACTCATGGTACCCTCATGTGTGTCAGAGTAGAATTGTGCTCCATAGGGTTTTCAATAGCTGATTTTTCAAAAGTAAATAGGACGTTCTCCCAAGGTGCTTCTGAGTGGACTCAAACTTCTGACCTTTCAGTTAGCAACCAAGTACATTAACCATGGGCATTCCTGGCAGGCAGGGCAGGCCGCCCTTGTTTATAGTCCCTGCAGCCCCTGCTCCTTCCTTTCATCGGTCCCTGCCCTCCATCTTTAAGTGCTAATCAAAACTGCCACAATTACCAGTGATGTTTAATGTCTTCTCCCTACAGACAATGTCTGGCATGTCTGGTTCAGAATTGGTGCTCAGTGAGCCTTGGCCCAAAGAGCTCTGGTGGTTACTTGTTAAGGCATTTGACTGCTAACCTATAGGTTGGTGGTTTGGACCTACGAGCCACTCTGCGGCAGAAAGATGAGACTGTCTGCTTCCATAAAGATTTATGGCCTTGGAAACCCAATGGGGGTAGCTGTGAGTTGGACTCAGCTCGATGGCAGTCACTGTTTGTTTGTTTGTTTGTTTGTTTTTGTACCTTGGCCCAGAGGATGTGGGCAGCCAAGTGAAAGAGCTCACAGATGAAACATTGGGAGTACAGTCTCCATCTGTCTAGAGTGGAGAGAGAGGGCAACCCGGGGCAGGGTGATGCAGCTGGCACCTTGAAGCAAGTCCCACCCTTGGGTGGGGCAGCCACATTTACTGTTCTTTCCTGAATTGCACTTCAAGGTTTTCTTAGGATATACCCAGGGGTCTTTCTCATGCCATTATCTGGAAGGCACAAATTGATCAAGTAGTTGGGGGAGCCCCACCTTGCCCCCTTCTGGAAATAGCCCTGCCCTGAGGCCAGGCTACCAGGATCTCCCCAATGCACCCTGCTCTGCCCCATCTTGCAGAACTTGCCATTGGTACTTTCATGTGTCCATCCTCATATGGTAAGTCAGACAAAGGACTGGCTCTTGGGGCCCTGAGACCATGAACCACCATCTGAGCCCGGGGTCCTGGCTGTTATGTTGTGTACTGTGTTTATCCAAGTGACATGAGAAGTTTTTAAATAAAAGAAATAAAGGCATCCATCTGGCCATCTGTTCACTACTTACTCATTTAATAAATATGTACCCTTTCTCTATGCCAGGCACACTGGGGTGGCCAACAGTCATCTCAATGTCACTTGATTTTTTACTCCCCAAATACCCCCCACCCCAGTAGGAGTCCTCATAGCACCATGGTTAAGTGCTCAACAACTGCTAACCAATAGGTCAGCAGTTCAAATATAGCATCTACTGAAACAGGAGAAAGATGAGGCAGTCTGCTCCCATAAAGGTTACAGCCTTGGTGGGACTATGATCACAGGGGACATGAAGCTCGATTGGCATAACATACTACACAAAAACATTGTTCTACAT
>NW_006922160.1:1576399-1593090 GCF_000298275.1 Orycteropus afer afer
AGTTCTACTCTGTCCTATAGGGTTGCTAGCAGTCAGAATCAACTTGATGGCAAGGGATTCTGCAAAAGCACTCAGTAAAATGCAGTCAGGGTGCTAAGCCCAAAAATCTCATGTGCATCCTTGATTTCTCTGTCCTTCCCATCCCACACCCAACCCATCAGCAGTTTCTGCTGGCACAATCTCTTAAATATGTCCCAACTGGACCACTTCCCACACACTCTCCATCTACTGCCATAGTCATCTCTGGCCCAGGCCACTGCCAGTCCCTGCTGCCATCCCACTCCCCTGCAGTCCTTCTTCACACAATACTCAGAATGATCTGTTCAAGGTCTGTCAGATTCTATCATGTTGAGCATAAAAATATCCAAAGACTTTCCCTGCCACAAGAATGAAATCTAAGAGATCTGGTTTCTACCAGTCCTTCTGACCTTCCCCACTGGTCAGTATACTCTTGCCACACTAGCTCTGGACCAAGCTTAGCTTGTGCCCCCTCAGGGTCACAGTTTACACTGTCCTTCCCCTTGAATTAAGGGACACATCTTCACAGGGCTACCTCCAACTCATGAAGCAGGTATCAACATTTTTCTCACCAGAACAGGTGGTGAGGTGTCTTCTGTGACACCCTGGCTAAAGCATCGTCCTTCCCACCCCCCAACCCACATCAAGACTTCCTCTCTAAGGTGCACAAGAGGTACAGACAACAAAGATGAACACTTTTACATGCACAATACTGCGTTATCAGTGATAACAAACATCAGTCTACAGGTAAATAGAAGAGTAGACAGGCTGAATGATCAGGTATGTCTAGGAAAAAGGAGATATAACCATGACCATATACAAGATTTGCAGACAATATTTCTACATACATATTTGTATGTACTGTAAGAATGTCCATATAACTAGAACTAACAGGGATCAAAGTTATAACCACCTCTTAGGCACAGTTCACCACCCTGATGGAGCAAGTTTTTGGACCTGTGGGGTCAGGACTATGGTTGCGTGGGACATCGAGCTCAATTACTACACAAATACATTGTTTTATACCCTGCTTTGGTGAGTAGTGACTAAAGTCTTAAAAACTTGCAAGCAAGGGGACATCCAGCTCAACTGGCATAACATACTACACAAAAACATTGTTCCACATCCTACTTTGGGAAGTAGTGACTGGGTTCTTAAAAGCTTGCAAACAGCCATCTAGATGCAACAATGGGTCTCTCCTTATCCAGAGCAAAGAAGAATGAAGAAAACCAAAGATTCATGGAAACAATTAGTCCAAAGGACTGATACACCATACAATCCTCAGCCTATACGACTATGAGACCAGAAGAAGTAGATGGTGCCTGGCTACGACTGTCAACCACTCAGAGGGGGATCTATGTAGGAGATCCTGGATAGAGTGGGATAATAATGTGGAACAAAACTCAAAATCATAAAAAAAGGGGGGGAAGTGGGGGAACCAGGTTTGCTGGTCTGATAGAGCCTGGTGGAACCCCTGAGACTATGGCCCCTAGCTGCCCTTCAGGTCTAGAATTGAACTCACTCCTGTGGCTTCCAGCCAAACAAAAGACAGGCATACAGGGTGAACATTTACATCAGGTAGATACACTCCTTGGAGAGATCAATCATGGGAGAATAGAAGGGTTGTGCATGCACAGGGAGACAGCTCTGGGGGGCAGGAGTACATGGGAAGGAAGGACACAGGGAAGAGGTGGCTATAGGGAGAAAGTGGGAGGAGAGCTGTTGCACTGTGGGAGATAACAGTCAATGTCATGAGACAAAGTGTATGTGAATTGCTGTATGGAAGATGAATTTGCTCTGTAAACTTTTACCCAAATCACACACACACACACACACACACACAAAGACTTTCTCTCTAAGCAATTGCTCAGAGCTATCTGAAATGACTTGTTTACCAGTTCATGTGTTTACTCTCTGTCTCTCCCCTAGAAGGTAAATTCCATGAGGACAGAGATGGCCTGTGTTGTATCTAGAACAGAGCCTGGCTGTGGAAGGGCTTCAAGAACATTTCCTGAATGAATAGATGGTCAGGCCTGGAGACAGGGATAAACCAGATAGCCTCTGTCTTGGAGCCTGATAGGGGAAGATCCTAACGAACAAAGATGCCATAGCTGGGGTACGTGCTGGAATACAAGTCAGGGAAAGAGGAAGATGAAGGAGGGCATAGTCATAATATCCTTGGGGCACAACAGAGCTGGAAGAGATGGGTAAAGGGCATTTCAGGCTAAGGGCTTGCACGTGTAAGGACTACAACATGTTGATGCCTTTGGGAAACTCTGAGAGCACAGAGGCCACCAGACCTTAGGATATGGTTAGAGAAGGCCCTCTGGGCAGGACCTCTCCCTATCTCCTCCATGGCCCACCACCTCCATAAAAGTCTGCTCTAAAATTAAGAGTCACAAGATTAAAGTATTTTAAAACTTGCAGAGAGCTTACAATTAAACAGTTTCTTTGATCGTTCCAACCCTACATGGTGGGTTTTATTGTCCTTGTTTTACAGGTAAGGAAACTCTAGCTCCAAAGTCCCAAGGTCACATAGCCAGGAAGTGGCAGAGCTGAGATTCAAGCTAGATTATTGGGTGTGAACATATTCTCCACAAAATACCTACTAGGGACCAAAGTCCCTTCTGTATCACATGATTTATGTGCTTATTTTCTGTTCCCCTGATTAAGTCTTTCTTCCCAAGATTAGAGGCTATGTCTCCCTCTCCCACTGTGCCCATGCCCTATTCCCCACCACTCTCTCCCACATGCCCACACTGTACTTTCTTAATGCCTAGGTCAGGAATAAATCAGAGCTCAGCTTACACTGATTAAGACCCTTCCCAAGCTATAAGCGCTTTTTTCACCAGCCCTGCAGGGACAAGCAGGACAATGCTTCTAATCCCCATTGAACAAATGAGAAATCAATCTCAGAGCAGTTAAGAGACTAGTTCAAGGTCATGTGGATATAAAAGGTCAGATATGAAGCCCAAGTGTTCTGACTCAATTCAAGCTCTTCCACTGCATCCTTGAGGAAACACTCAGAACCCCTGGGTGCTTCTGCACATCCAGGAGGCACCATTCATAGTGTGTTCCATAGCACTTGTGCAAGGAGGTGCCCCTACTCCAGGCCCAGGGTGCCAGGCCTGGCCAAGCTGAGCCCACCCCCTTCACCACTTGCTCACCATGGCCCCTTAACTCAGTTCTGGCTCACAACTTCTCTTGCCTGCCTGGAACACCAGCCCTGTAACTTTGACTCTCCACTCTCCCCGGCACAACCTTCTGTGCAGTAGGCCCCAGGCTCTGAGTAAGCCTGGACTGAGTGTCTTATGCCCCTACCTTCTGTGCCTTTGCACATGCTATTCCTTCAGCCAGGACCACCTGCAACCTTCTGGACAGCCTCAAAACCCACTTCAAGCAAACCCATCTCCCTGTCCTATTTCCTGACTCTGGGCAGGCTCTGGCACCTGAGGGCTTGGATTCAAGTCCTGGCTCTTACTAGCTACTAACTAGAGTGAGATAGTAAACATCCCTGTAAAGTGGAAGTAGTAATAGTGCTCACATCATAGGGATGTTGGGAGGATTGAGTTAATACATGTGAAGCTCTTAGGTGGTACCTTCCACAGTAAGAACTTAAATTGTTGACCTTATACTACACCCACATCTGAGCCCTTTATTTCTTTCCAGGTCTCTGTCCTCTATTAGAAGTGATCTGTGTGAAGACAAATACCCTGTTGGATTTGCTTCTATATCCACTGCCCTGGGCACAGTGCAAGGCATTAGAAAATAAAAAAAGTGAGTTCACGAGATGAAGGAGTAGATGATTGCAAAGTGGTGTGGACAGCATGGGAAAAGCACTGAACACATAAGTAGCAGTTTACTGGTTCCTCTTCTCCAGTCTGCTCTGGGCTTAGTTTTTGCCCCTACCCCTGACAGTGAGCAGTGAGGGTCAATGGATATAACAGGGTTACTCTTTATTCACTTGAGCATCCCAGTGGGGAAATCAAGTTAGTCACCAAGAGGGCTCACCAGAGGCTACAGAAATGCTGAGCCCCCAACTCCTTAAGAAAGGAATGGGGTGAGAAATGCCAGAGCCAGAACACAGGAGGCTACAGCCAAGGAAAGGCTTATCTAGGTCCAGCTCTCCAGCACCTGTCTCCTCTAGGAGCACAGCCACGAGAGCATCCCTGGGCTATGACGGCCCGAGTATGTGCTGTGACTCCAGGGAGAGTCAGGAAGATGAGGCATATCTGTCTTTGGAGGGATTGGCCAGCTAAAGCTAAGCTAAGCTGAGCTGTTGATTCCTCTAATTAGCTCAAATGGAATGTGGGGGTGGAGAAGGAGGGAATGTTTATGGGGTGGTGCCAAGTGGACAGGAGCTGATGTGGGCAGACCTATCCTTAGGCTATGTTGGGGGGTCAAGATGGTAGCTGGAACCCCCTGTTGGCCCATAGGCTGCCAGAAAAGAATAAGAAATGGAGCAAGAAAGTTCCACCCAGGGGAAGCATGGGGCAAAATTTCTCCCTTTATAGGTGCAAGTCCTTCCCTGCTCTGCGTTCAGCCCTAAACAAAGCCTACCAGCCAGCTGCTGTGCCTGGCCAGTCTAGGCAACACATGGGCCCGACAAATACACCAGATCAGGGGTCAGAGGGTCACGGTGAGCCTGGGCTTTGCCACTAAGGCTCTGAGGGACTCTCTTCATCTGTGGCCCCTCCCTTGCCTGTATGAATTCGAGGATGGCATTGGATGAGTAATAACTTACAAATAAATATATCTGGGATTCTTAGTAACAGTGAGCTCAGCTGAGATTAGGAAGGTAGCCAGGGTTCCTCCAACTCCCAGGTCTCAAATCTACCAGATGCAAAACAGGACACACAGAGTTGGAGGTGGAGGTACCAAACCAACAAAACAGGAACACTCCAGAACATATGATTTTCCTGTATGACTTTGCATAAGTTACCTCACCTCTCTGAGCCTTGAGACTAATCTATAGAATAGGAAGGCCAACTTGCTCACAAGGTCCTGGGTCCTTCAGTTCCAGGACACAGACCTTTTGGGACGAGCAAAATCCTTTCAGTCTGCCCACAGCCTAAGCGGCATAAACCTTAAGGATCTGTCAAATTATATGGAGGTAAACACTGCTTACTTGATCTTTAGGCCCAATTGAACATGAAGCTCCTAACATCCCAGAGATGGATGTTTCCAGCTTGCTTACAGTTGAGTAATTTTCCAGAAACAAGACTTGGCCAGTTTCCCTGTGTAAGGTACCAGCCCATCCCTCTTACATAAGCATGTATTGTTTATTCCCCCAGAGGATTTCGGAGGCCAGGCATGGCCCAGGAGATCCTGAGCTACAGCCCAGTGGTCAAGAGTCTGTTGCCAGAGTGGGAATTAGGGCTTGCCCAGTGGAAGCTTAGCCCCACCCAGGGTGGACGGGAGGTGAGGGCTGTGGCATCTGTGGGGTCCTGGGGAGGCCATATGTGGTTTATATTCTCTCTAAGAGCTCTCAGACTGATTGGTATGTATGTGAGGGAGGAGGTTAGTGGGTGTAAAGAGAAGCAGTTCTCTAACTAGGAAAATCCTTACTGGTTGTATATTTGTTTTGTGGTTTTTTTTTTTTTTTTTTTTTCCCTGATTTAGAATCACTATGAAGAATTTTAAAACACAGCAAAAGTTAAAGCCCTTTTCATCTTCCTCCCTCAACCACTGCTAACAGTTAGTACACATCCATTCTGATATTTTGTGCAAACATATTTTTAAAATAAAAAGTAGAACCCTACTGTGTATATTATTCTGCAGAATATTCTGTGCATATTATTCTGCTTTTTTTGCTTACTACATTGTGGGCATCTTTTCATGTCAACACAGAAAGCTCTGACTGTTCTTTCCAACAACAGGGTGGTTTTCCAAGTTACCTATCCAGTCCCCTGATGTTTAGGTTATTTCCAGTTTGTCTGTTATTATAAATAATCTTAGAGTCCCCAGGTGGTACAAGCGGTTAACGCACTCAGCTGCTAACCCAGCTGGAGATTCGAGTCCACCCAGAGAGGCCTTGAGAGAAAGGCCTGGCAAGCTCCCTCTGAAAACTCTGTGGAGCACAGTTCTACTCTGACACCCATGGGGTCACCATGAGGCACAGTCACCTGGGTGGCAACTAGTTAGTGGTTATACGTAATCCTACAAAGAATCCTGTTAATCCATTTATTTCCTTAGGGTAAATCCAAGAAATGGAGTCTCTGGATAGAAAGGCCTGCATATTTAAAATGCTCTTACATGTTGGAGAGCATCTGACCCACTACGTCAGTTTGGCCTCCCACTAGTAGGAAAGGTATATTGAGGGCCCTGTTTCCTTCAGTCCAGTGTGGGCCACATTATCTTCCCTTCCCAAAGGCCGGCATCATCATGGAGACCCTGAAGCTCATCATTCCTTGTCTCCAATTGTCTTTATTCTTTGTCTCCCTTCCTGTACATGACAAAAAGCACATCAACCCCTTTTCCGATATGCCCATCCCAGTGCATCAGCATCACTGGAGCAAAAGAAGAAAAATCAAGAGAATCTTCTGCTCAGTTACTAATAATGTTGTAACTAGTAATGTTGTAATTCAGTGTAGAAAGAGTTTACCAAACAATTTTGTTATTTGTTGTTACGTGCCATCGAGTTGTACCCGACTCATAGTGACCCTTCCTTGGGTTGCCGAGGCAGTATCACTAAGGAAGTAGATTGCCCAACCTTCCTTCCGAGAAGTGGCTGGTGGGTTTGAACTGCCAGCCTTCTGGTTAGCAGTCAAGTGCCTTAGGCACTATGCTACCAGACCTCCCATTTTGTTATTAGCATACATATAATCTAAGAAATATTACATTTAAGTAATTTACAACCATTGTATAGTCAGTAACTATACAATCCCCCAAAATGGCTCTCAGATTCCATCTTGTTTAGCCACACTTGTAAGGACTACAAGCCATTTCCTCACTCCCTCCTTGTCACAATTTCCCCTGCTCCCACCTGTCAGGTATTAACCATCTTCCCTGTAATGTATTAACCCATCCTTAGAATAGTGTTAAGCCATAAAGCTTGCTAATGGCAGTGTCTTATCAGAGCACATCCGGGGGCCCCCTCCCAATCGGAACGTGGCACCACCAAGTCTGAAGACAGTCATGTAGCCCTCCATTCCTGGTCACGAAGCTCCCATCCCCAATTTCTCAAATTCAGGTATAAGTATCCCTACAAAGTGTGAGGGATTAGCATTCATCTTGGATCCATTCTGGCCTGCTGCCGCTGGACAATGAATTGCTAGCAACGTTTGTAAGCCTGGTTTCTTTGTTTTCTTAATCCTTTCTCTCCTGATTCTCTTTGTTTCTATTCTGAATAAATGTTCATGTCTCTGCCTATGCCTCCAGGAAAGTTTTTCCGACTTTCGTTACCTATTCAGGAGGAACTTTTAACCTCCTTGGAAAAATTCACAGAGCAACTGTGCTTATATTATTCTATGATTAAAATTGATAGTAAACATTAAAAAAAAAAAATCACTGGAGCCCTAAGCCCTAAACAAACAATTGATCCTGGAGACCCCAGCTGTCAGTTCCCACCACCATTAAGACAGCATCTTTCTTACCTGAAACACGTCTCCATTGACCGTGGTCCCCATGTCCTCAGCACTAGCTAGAAAGAGAACAAGTAGAAAGCATTACCCATTGCTTACCATATAGTGAGCATGGAATGGTACTGCACTAGGACCCCGAGCCAACCTCTGTACATGCCCGTGTATATATTGATGCACACCCACAGACAGACATAATGTATACATAAATAATGGGCTCAATCCTGGACTGTTCATAAAGTCTTTCTATAGCCATCATCACATCTGATTTTCACTTCAGCCCTGTGATGAAGTTGTTATCAACCCATTTTACAGATTCTCAAGCTGAGGCTCAGAGAGAATACATGAATGCCGAAGGTCACCCAGCCAGTAAAACCTCCTCACCAACCTGAAATTAGTTCATCTATGGCTGAGGCTGGGAATGGCCTGGACTGTCTGTGGAGCCTATGCCTGGTGAATAGGCAGAGGAGCTGTAGGCTGAGGGTGGGGTCTAGAGGACAAGGAAGAGAGGGCCTGGGTGTCCCTGCCTGTCCCCACGGTGCCCTGAGCAACTGTTCCATCTGGGAGAACAGGAATTGCAGTCCTACCAGGCAGCACTTGCCCTATTTCTTCTCCTCCTGCCCCTCCCAGGAAGATTTTCTTTGGCTATCATCAGTGACTCCTCCTGGTCCCTTCCCTTGGCATCTGATTAGTCAAAAATTCCTGTGGCTTCTGCTGTAGCCTTGACCCTCAAAACTGCCCTCTACTCTCTTGCTCCTGCTCCAGCCTTTAACAACATGACTGTTTTGGTCTGTCTTCCCTGCTAGAGGCAAACACCTGGAAAGAGTAACTGTGTCTCTTTCTTCTCACCATTGTCCTCCTCAGAACCATGCATGGTACCAGTAACTTGGTAACTCAATAACTATTTGCTAAATACATAATAAATGCATTAAAGAATGAATAAATGACTTTTGCCCACACACAGGTTTCTTTGACTCCAGCTTCACCCTAATAACCTCTTTCAAACCAACTGCCACAACCAACATTAAAAAAAAAAAAAAAAAAAAAAAAAAAGACTTTCTTATATAACTCCTCTGATTAAAAATATAATGAAAACAAAACACAAAGAAATCTACTTTCCATGAATTCTGCCTTGGGGATTAGCAGGTGCTGTTCCCTCTACCTGGAATGTCATTCCACACACTTCCACATGGTCCATTTCCTCACGACCTTAAGCCTTATATTAGGGACTTCCCTGACCACTCCTCACATTCACCCTTCTTCCACTGTTCCTCTTTCCCCAAAGGCTGACACGTTTATTTGTGTATATGTTTATTGTCTGTCTTCCCCACTTGAATGGTCACCCATGAAGGCAGGGACTTTGTTTTGTCCACTGCTGGGTCCCTGCACCTGGAACAGTACTTGGTACGTAATGGGGGCTCAGTAAATATTTGGTGAAAGGGGAGCACAAGAGGCTCTTCACAGTCTGGCCCACTTTCCCCCCCTCACTTCCCACCAGTCCCTCCCATCGATGCTAAGTTCTGGTTTTCCCTTTCCAGAACACATGATCCCCACCCCGTGCCTTGCTTCTTGCTTCTCCCTCCAAAGATGTTCTTTTTGGTCCCGTGGTTCTCCAAGGCCCAGTTCACAAGTGACCCCTACTTCCCTAAAGACTGGTGGAAGTTCTTGCTTCTGGGGTATCCTGGAATATCAGACAGCATTCACCACCCTGATGTGTAATTACTTGTGATCCCAAAGGGCCAAGTATCTTTATTGGGCCCTTATTGGGCCCTGTATCTTTCTCAGCTCCTATGGGAGCCTGCACAGAATAGGTGAGCAGAAACTGTTGGCTAAGTGGAAGCTGAAATGCTCTTTGGGGGCCCGCTGTTAACTGCAAGCCTTCTCAGAAACTGCAATGCCTCCTAGCAGAGCTTCAGAAGACCACACGGGATTATCACAAATGGACAAATGTCCGTTTGCCAATCAGGTAGGGCTGTGAGCAATGGCAACAGTGTTTTCAGCCTGGTGACTGGAGGGAGGGATACCTAATCCCATGGAAATAATTCCCAGTTGATACTAATTATAATTGACTTTGCTTTCAGAGTCAAAGTGATTGATTCTGACCCACTGTGTCAGCTGTCACCCCCTGCCCCCACTCATTCTATGTGAATAGAATTACAGGCTACTTTTGCATGGATGACCTGGTGTCTAAATCAGGGTGGGGCTGGCGAGGGGTTTCAGTGGCACCATCTTCTGCAAAAGGTCTTCTTCTTCTGGGACATCTCCTCTACCAAGGTCCATCCTGACAATGATGCCAAAGGCTTGGTCTTTCTGGAACAGAAGCTGCACAATTCTACACACCAACCCTCACCTGCCCACCCTGATCTTCAGCAAACCCCTCTGCTCGTCACTCATGCTTCTGAGTATTCCTGGAGATGAGGTATTTTCCTACTTCAGTCTCAGACATCTTTAGGAATTCCCAACCCCCTCCCCTCCAACACACAGAATTATGATTAGTTTGCTACACATTTATAATCATGTGTCCAAAATCATAGGCCAGCACAACAGGAACATGCTCCTACGGGTACCAGGGATAATCCCACGGGTGTTGCTTCTCTCAGATCCCTGACTCCTTTTGGAACAGGGGTGGAGAGGATCCAGAACATTCCTGTCACCTTACAGAGGCAGGAGAAGTAGACTTGCCCTGAACTGACTGGGCAAGTCAGGAGCAGAACCAAGCCTGGTGCTGAGAAATCCGGGTGTGAAAATGTAAACCCTTTGGGTCTTACCCAAGGCTGATGAATGGAAACAAAGTATCCATGGCTCAGTCCTGCCACAGCTCAGTCGGAGAGCACAGGCTCAGTGGGGCTCAGGCCTAAACCCAATACCTCTTTCCCTAGAGGTACCTGGGAGCCCAAAGTCAGGGCGCTCAGTGCAGAGAACCTCCCATCAGAGAGAAGGTGACTCCAGACATGTTGATTGATAGTTGCTCCAGAGCTAGCTTCTGCCCAGCTCTGCGTAGGCCAAGGCACTTTTTTCTACCCCATCTACGCTCTATGAAGACCCTGTATGGAGCAAACAGTTCATATACTCAGCTACTAACTGAAATGTTAGAGGTTCAGGTCTACCCAGGGGCACCTCTGAAGAAAGGCCTGGCAATCTACTTCTGACATATTAGCCATTGAAAACCCTGTATGTGTACTCTGACATATATGGGGGTGCCATGAGTCAGAATTGACTCCCTGGCAACTGTTTGTTTGTTTCTCCTTATCCAGGCTCCTGGCACTCATTGCTGGTCAGAAGAGGATTACGTACCCGCTCAGCATTGCCAAGGCCTGCAGGGGTCAGATCAATTCCACCCTGTTCGGGCCCACTATTCAGCTGCCATCCTGCAACACCTGCCTATTCCCTATGCCCCACTTAAAGGGCAGTCGAGCATTTGCAGCTTCAGCAGGTGCAAGGCTGGGAGACTTCCATCCACGTGTCCCTGACAGCTCCCCGGAAGAAGAGAGCAAAGCATTTTTTCTCTTCCTGCCACCCTGAGTCTAGGGCCAGTCTGTACCCCACCCTTACAGAGAAGGAACCCCCACCCGTGGAGCCCTATTGTGCAGGAAGAGGTCACAACTTGCTCAACGTGTAGATGCTTCTGGCTGCCCTCACCCTGCTTTCCAATTGTCCTTCTTTCTCATGGAGGTCTGACATCAGCTCCTCCACAGCAAAACCTCCCCCTGACCAAGCTAGACAAGCTAGGGAAAGCGGCAGTCTGAAGAAGAAGGTATGATCCGATGAATACTGGTGCATGAATGCAGTCAGGCATTTCTATGAATTCCCTGGGGTAAGTGGGGGTCCAGGCTGAAGTGGCTGGGAGCTATTGCTTGGGAAGAACTCCACTGCTGGCTTGGTTGAGTAGCAAAAGATCCCTCTCCCCCAGTCCTGTCACCTCCCAGGGAGACTGCCACAGCACTTGAAAGAACATGGAGCCCAGAGTTGGGAGACCTGGAATCAAGGCCAGATCTGTCACTCACTGGCTGTGTAACTTTGGGCAAGACACTCAGGCTCTCTGGGCCTCCTTGATTGCATTTCTCATTTCAAGGGCATACAGAGATGCTTCAAACTCCTCAGTCACAGGAGCTGTCTTATTTTTGTCTGTATCTCCAGTAGGTCTGGCAAATAGTAGGTGTTCAAACAGCTGAATGAATACAAACGTGACTATAAAAAGCCTCGTAAACATTTTTTTTTTTTTAATGTAAAGTACCACTTATTCCAGCAAGCTCCTAAAACCCATTATACTGACAAAATTAACAGGAAATAAGGGCTGTTTTAGATGCACCCATTAAGGTGATATCTACTTTTTACCAGATATTTTAAGAAATTGTTCCTTGTCATTGATAAACATGCTATCACAGGAACCAGGCCCTGAACCTTGAGGTCTGAAGCCAACTGCAATAACCCTGACCACCTTCAGAAAGCCATTAAGTAAACAGTTACAAACTCCTGAAGGGCAGGACCACTTTGACTGATGCCTATTTGTGCCTGTGGCCCTGCCCCCATGGAATATCTAACCCAGAGCCAGGCACATAGAAGACAGTGTGGTAAGATGGAGAGGACAGAGTTGGACAGAAACAGAGTTAAGCCTTGGCTTGGTCACTGACTCCCCTAGTGCACTTCTTTGAGCCTCAGTTTTTACATCTCTGAAACAGGTACAGTAATGCATTTAAAATGATTAAGTGTAAGTGAAGTGCCTGGTGATTATAGGAAGGCAGATGATCCCCAGGGAAGGTTTATGAGTTAGCAGAGCACCCAGTCTTCCCTGTTTTCCCAGTTGTTTGAAAGCTAAACCTGAGGAGCGCAAAGTTCTGCATCCTGCACACACCACCCGGCTCAGCTAGGAGCCTAGGAGGGGTAGGCCAGGCTGCCCCAGGCTCAGGAGGGACTCCCAGAACTGGGCTGGTATTAGATTCCAGAGCCTGGCTGTGTGGAGCTGGCCTGAGGATGAAATGTCATGACTGAATTCCTGTCCCAGGAGTCACCAGATCCTCAGCTCAGGCGGGGCCCAGCTCAGCGCCCAGTTCCGATATTCTCAGACGGGGCTCTCAGAGAAGAGTCCTCCTGATTTCCCCGGGGTCCCCCACTCACAGCAGCCCCAGGCTTGCTCCTGGCAGCCCCCTGAACTCTGGCCCCAGGACCAGGGTGAGCCGCAGCCCCGAGCCCCTAGACCTCGCGCTGACTCACCCCGGCTCGTGAGTCCCGGTTGTGCGGGGGCCGCCTGGCCTCCAGCATGTGCCACGAAGCCCTCGTCATTCTCAATGCCCGCGATCTCACTCTCCTGCTGGGCCAGGAAGGCGGCAGCCGGGTCCTCCTCGGCCGCCTCAGGGGCCCCGCTCTCGGATGACGAGAAGAAGCCAAAGTCATCAGCCATTTTCCCCGAGTCTCTGCTGCAGCCTCCGCCTGGCGCTGGGCTCGGCCCGGCGCGTGTCCGGCGTGCGCCGGCGGCGGCGACGCTGTCTCCGGAGCTGCCCGGGAAGCCGGCCTTCAGGAGCACAGGCTCTGCGCGGCGACCGCACTTCCTCTCCGCCACCGGGCCCGGCTAGCCTGTCACTGCGGCTGCAGGAGCAACGGCGGGAGGAGCCGGAGAAGGGAATGCGGTGATGTCACCGGCCTAGGGAGGGGGACCGAGGGACGGCTCGGAGGTCGCCTCGCAGTGGCCACAGGAGGGCGGCAGCAGGACGGTGGCGCAGCCCGAGGGGCAGGGCTGCGAGGCCGCGTTCCCGGCTCTTCCCGGCTCTCTCCCCCGTCCGCACTCAGTTCCAGAACAGCAGCATTCAGTTCCAGGATGAGTGAGACGCAGCCCCGGCGGGTGTAGACCGGAAGCAGATCGGATAAAATGACCACATCGTGTGCCCCGGGCACCACTGGTCAGCAGCGCTGGCCTTGGGAGCGCAAGGGGTGGCAGCTGCTCCGCAAGTTTCTTCCCCTAAGCTGAGCGGTTGTTAAGAGCCCCATTACTTTGAACCTCTATTTGGGGAAACAAACAAACAAAAAAACAGTTGCCATCCAGTCAATTCCGACTCCTGGCGACTCCATGTGTCAGAGAAGGGGGGTGGAATGAGGCTCACAAGGGTAAGGAGACGTGTTCACGGTTACACATAATCCCGCAGTTTCACTGCATTTTTCCATTCAAATCCAGGGTCTTTCCCACTAGACCATAATGCTTTAGTCTATTTCTGTGCGTTCCTCCTCATTTGAGGAGGCTGCAGCTCAGACGGCCAGAGTTTGCATGAAATGACTGGGCCCCTACATGTTTCTTATTTATGACCGTCCTGAGAAAGACAGACCTAATATACGTTGGATCAATCAGGAGTTCTTGAGTCGTGTAAATGGTTAGCACATTAGGCTGCTAAGCAAAAAAATACCTTGGAAAAAAGGCCAAGCAATCGACTTTCAAAAAATCAGCCATTGTTGTAGGAGATCCTGGGTAGAGTGGGAGAACAATGTGGAACAAAACTCAAAATCAAAAAAAAAAAAAAAAAAAGACCTGGTAAGACTTCTGAGACACTGTCCTACTGCCACCCTCCTGTGACCACTGGGAGACGACTTCTGAGACCAAGTTACCCTTCAGGTCTGGAATTGAACTCACTTCTGTGGCCAAACAATAGACAGGCATATGGGCTGAACATTTACATCAGGTAGACACATTTCTTGGAACAATCAATAATGGGAGAACAGAAGAGCAATGTATGCACAGGAGGAGCTCTGGTGGCCTAATGCCTAAAGCATTTGACTGCTAACCAGAAGGCTGGCAGTTCAAACCCACCAGCCACTCCTTGGAAGGAAGACTGGGCAATCTACTTCCGTAGAGATGCCGCCTCAGACACCCAAGAAGGGGTCACTGTGAATCAGAACCGACTCCATGGCAATGAGTTTGGCTTTTTTTTTTTTTTTTTTTTTTTTTGGTATGCACAAGGAGGCAGTTTGGGGGAGAGGGAAGGGCAGGAGTGCCTGGGAGGGAAGGACACAGGGAAGAGGTAACTACGGGGAGGAAGTGAGAAGAGAGCTGTTACACTGTGGGAAATTGCAGTCAGTGTCATGATACAAAATGTGTATGAACTGCTGTATGGAAAATGAATTTGCTCAGCAAACTTTCATCCAAATCACAATAAAATTTTTTAACAAATAAATAGAAATTAGCCATTGAAAAACCTTAGGAGTTACTGTATCTACTCTAACACACTGACACACGTAGGGTCACCATGAATCACCTTCACAGCAACTGGTTAGCCTTGGCCATGGGGAGATTACAATCTTTTGAGACCAGTAAATGACAGGTAAATAGCCACAGCCCCGTTTGTTAGGTGGTCTGCCAGATTTAAGCACAGGATATTGAGAGACTCAGAGGAAGACTTGTGGATTTGAGCTATTTTCTTTTTCTGATTTGCTTCTTTGAAGTCAACTATGAATTTTGGATTGGAAGAGAGAAAGGAAGGATGGCCTCCAAGATCTTGGGAGAAGATGGAAGTGGAGTTGGGTGAAGGGGACTTGCGCTTTTGCTTAGTAATACTTTGGTGTGAATTTCAATCTTTAAAATGAGAATATTGTTGTAGTTCATTATCAACAAGTCAGCTCTGACTCGTGGTGATCTCATGTACAACAGATCAAAATGTTGTCCATCCTGTGCCATCCTCACAATCATGGGTATGCTGGAGTCCACTGTTGCCACTGTGTATTTTGAGTGCCTTCCAACCTTGGGGGTTCATCATTTAGTACTGTATCAGACAATGCTCTGTTGTGATCCATAGAGCTTTTAATGGCTAATTTTCAGAAGTGGATTGCCAGGCCTCTCTTCCTAGTCTGTCTTAATCTCAAATTGCCACTGAGTGATCCTGGCCACCATGAGTGATCCTGATGGTTTTGAAATACCAGTGGCACAGCTTTCAGCATCACAGTAACAAGTAAGCCATCTGATTACGACAAACTGACAGACAGTGGTGGAATGAGAATATAGTTATTTATTAGGAGTGAGTGGAAAGAAAGAAAAGAGAAGGAGGAAGAAAGGAAAGGAGAGGGAGAGAAACAGAAAGAGAGAGACTCATTTTACCACCTGGTCCAAGCCTACCTGCAGTATAGTAAATTATATAGTATGGCTTCTCTAGCCATGGTCTTTGTAAGCTCCATGGTGGAATTTGTCATGAGCAAGTGAGTAGCTCCTGATTGTTAAAGTTATCCACCTGGGGTATTTCTGTTGCAAGCAGCATGAAGCAACTTTCTGGGAAGTTCGCTCTCTCTCTCTCTCTCTCAGGTGTGTGGAATTCTAGTGTTGGGATTGGTTGATTTTGCCACTCTGCTGGGCTTAAAGTGAGCCCTCCTAGAGGCAGAGAGGAGAAATGTCACTCTGTCAGCTGAGAGAAATGCTGAAAGAGATGTGCTGCTGAGAGAGAGATATGAGAGTCACTCATTGCTGAGAGAGAGACATGCTACTGAAAGACTGAGTGAGAAAATTGGCTGAGAGAGACTGAGTGCGTTCGTGAACTTGAATTGTAGCTTGTTGCTTCCCTAATAAACCCCATAATCTGTGAGCTCTGTGTGGCCACTGCAACAAATTATTGAACCCAGCAGAGAGGTGGTGGGTGCCATGGGAGGGACATTGGTATCAGGGTTGGTGAAAGGGCTGGAGGGAGGCAGCATGTCTGGACTCACAGGAATAGGCCTTGGGCTGCTGATGGTGATTCTGTCCTCCTCTTGTGGGGTTAGCGGAGGTCAGAAGATGCCAGCCTCCCTGCCCTTTTAGCACCACCACTCTAGCATCATCTCACACTTCTTCCTCACTCCCCCACCTGCAGGCTTAGGTGCTGAAAAGATTTAGAATGTAGCTAGTTTAACAAATCAACCTTGAACATCGATTCCAGGCACCATAGAGAGAGAAGGACTAGTGAGCATGTGATACACCCACTGTGATCTCCATGGAATATTCTTTTTTAAAAAATTATTTATTGTGATTTGGATGAAGATTTACAGAGCAAATTCACTTTCCATACAGCAGTTCACATATACTTTGTCTCATATCATTGACCACAGTTTACTACAATGCAACAGCTCCCCTCCCACTTCCTCCCCACA
>NW_006922160.1:1593354-1595111 GCF_000298275.1 Orycteropus afer afer
CCTGAAGGGCAGCTAGGGGCCATAGTCTCAGTGGTTCCACCAGGCTCTATTGGACCAGCAAACCTGGTCCCCACCTTCTTTTTTTTTCTCCATGAAATATTCTTGATTCTTCAAGGCTTGTCAGTAACTTTAGGCAACCTGATACTGCATCTAAACTAAACTCACTGCCATGGAGTCAATTGCAACTCATAGCGCACCCCTCCTTGGGTTTCCAAGGTGGTATCACTACAGAAGTAGATTGCCCAATCTTCCTTCCGAGGAATGGCTGGTGGGTTTGAACCACCAGCCTTCTGGTTAGCAGTCAAACGCCTTAGGCACTCCGCCACCAGAGCTCCCTGATACAGTATATTGTTGTTATTATGTGCCATCGAGTAAAATCCATTCCAGACATTCCTCCTTACTACCCACTCCTTCCTTTCTGCTCCTTCTTAATTTAACTATCAACAGAATTTAACTTCATATTTCACTATACAAGTTTCTTGCCCAGATTACACTGCAACTATGTTTACAATTTACTCTTCTACATTAATATTGAAAATTACTGTTAGTACTAGCTTTTGAACCACTTAACACCTCTGTATCCTGGAGATTCTTGGTTTCTTGACACGCTTCTTAAATATCTTTTGTTGGTGTCTGAACATTACTCTAGTGTTAATTCAGCATTTAATTGTGGAACCGAGTAATGGTCAAAAGACATCAATAAATAGAAGGTTCTCTGTACTGAGTAAAAATATAGGACAATCGAATAGAATCTGAATTTCAATGTACAAAGTCTGAACTAGAAATTAAAAAAAAATTAATGGAAAATTTCAAACATTTGACAGCTAACAGGAAGGCTGGTGGTTCAAACCCACCGCCAATCCTCAGAAGGATGGGTAGGTAATCTACTTCCGCAGTGATACTGCCTCGGAAACCCAAGGAGGGGTCGCTGAGTCGAAATGGACTCGAGGGCATATTACAACAATAACAACTGCAGAGAAATTGATATAATGAAACTCCATATATCCATCACTGAACCCCAATATTACACAGAGTTCTATTCTGAAACACATGAGGTCACCTTAAATCAGAATCCACTCAACAACAATGGATTTGGGTTGCTTTGCTGTATCAATTTATTTTAAGTGTTTCTTTATTGTCAGATGATTGACTTTTATGTCTCATGCTTTAATGACTACTTGTATCCTTGTATCTGTATGTTTCTTCCATAAAATTATTTCCTTGGGTTAAAGTTCTAGAATTAGAATCATTGAGTCAGAGGGTATGATCATTATTGAGACTTTGCTACATATTGCTATACTGCTTTCTAGAAACCTGCGCATTTGCCAGCAGTGATGAAGGAATGTACGATGTTACTACTACCTTAATCCTGCTTTAGTGAGTTATTTTTATCTCTACTTCTTTTCTTCTTTTAAAATGCATTTTTTTGTTGTTGGTGTTGGGAACATACACAGCAGAACATATGTCATTTCAAGAGTTTCTACAAGTGCAATTCAGTGACGTTGATCACATTCTTCAAGTTGTGCCACCATTCTCATCTTCCTTTTCGTAGCTGTTCCTCCCCCGTTAACATAAACTCATTGCCCCCTAAGCTTCCTGTGTCACCTTTCAAGTTGCAGTTGTCAATTTGATCTCATATAAATAGCTCTTGTTGCTGTTGTTGTGTGCCGTCGAGTCAAACCCGACTCATAGCGACCCCTCCTTGGGTTTCCGAGGCAGTATCACTACGGAAGTAGGATTGCCCAACCTTCCTTCCG
>NW_006922160.1:1596436-1598077 GCF_000298275.1 Orycteropus afer afer
CATCAGATTGACTCTATCTGTGGTAAGAGGAGGTGGAAAAGCTCAATATCTTCAGCCAAAACCAGGCCAGGAGCTGATTGTGGAACAGACCATCAACCGCTCATATGCAAGTTCAACTTGAAGTTAAAGACAGTTAAAACAAGTCCATGAGAGCAAAAATATGATCTTGAATACACCTCCTGAATTTAGAGACCATCTAAAGAATAGATTTGATGCAATTGAACACCAATGATCGAAAACCAGAAGAATTGTGGGATGACATCAAGAATATGAAGAAATGAAGAAAGCGAGAGGTCACTAAAAAGGTGAGAAAAGAAAAGACCAAAATGGATGACAGAAGAGACTCTGAAACTTGCCCTTGAGCAGAGAGTAGCAAAAGCAAAAGGATGAAATGACAAGATGAAAGAGCTGAACAGAAGACTTCAAAGAGTAGCTTGAGCGGACAAAGCCAATTACTATAATGAAATGTGCAAAGACTTGGAGTTAGAAAACCAAAAGGGAAGGACATGGTCGGTATTTCTCAAGCTGAAAGAACTGAGGAAAAAAATTAAGTCTCGAGTTGCAACATTGAAAGATTCTATGGGCAAAATATTGAATGATGCAGGAAACATCAAAAGAAGATGGAAAGAATACACAGAGTCATTGTACCAAAAAGATCTGGTAGATCTTCATCCATTTCAGGAGGTGGCATATGATCAAGAAGCAATGGTACTGAAGGAAGAAGTCGAAGCTGCACTGAAGGAATTGGTGAAGAACAAGGCTCCAGGAATTGATGGAATACCCATTGAGATGTTTCAACAAACAGATGCCCCACTGGAGGCACTCACTCAGTTATGCCCAGAGATTTGGAAAACAGCTACCTGGCCAACTGACTGGAAGAGATCCATATGTGTACCCATTGCAAAGAAAGGTGATTCCACAGAATGTGGAAATTATCGAACAATATCATTAATATCGCATGCAAGTAAGATCTTACTAAAGATAATTCAAAAGCAGTATATTGACAGAGAACTTCCAGAGGTGCAAGCTGGATTCAGAAGAGGACATGGAACAAGAGATATCATAGCTGCTGTCAGATGGATCCTGGCTCAAAGCAAAGAATACCAGAAAGACATTTACTTGTGTTTTATTGACTATGCAAAGGCATTTGATTGTGTAGATCATAACAAATTGTGGATGACATTGATAAGAATGGGAATTCCGGAACACTTAATTGCACTCATAAAGAACCTGTACATTGACCAGGAGGTTGTTGTTCAAACAGAACAAGGGGACACTGCATGGTTTAAAATTAAGAAGGGAGTGCATCAGGGTTGTATCCTTTCCCCATACTTACTCAGTCTGTATGCCAAGCAAATAATATGGACTATATGAAGAAGAACATGGCATTAAGATTGGAGCAAGAATCATTAACAACCTGCGATATGCTAACGACACAACTTTGCTTGCTCAAAGTGAGGATGACTTGAGGCACCTACTGATGAAGATTGGAGAATACAGTCTGCAGTATGGGTTACATCTCAATATAAAGAAAACAAAAATCCTCACAACTGGACCTATAAGCAGCATCATGATAAATGGAGAAAAGATTGAAGTTGTCAAAGACTTCACATTGCTTGGTTCTACTATTCATGCCAATGG
>NW_006922160.1:1598443-1600459 GCF_000298275.1 Orycteropus afer afer
CAAGGATCATGGAGCTAGTGCAGGACTGGGCAGTGTTTCGTTTTGCTGTGCATAGGGTTGCTGTGAGTCGGACACGACTCGACGGCACCTAACAGCAATAACAAGGGTAGGTCCCAATCCTCGCACCTCTTCCTCCTTCCCCTTCTTCAGGCTTCTTTCATCTGCCCAGCAGCGTGCAGCCTTTCACTCCCTGCTCAGGACAGCACCTGCCGAGGCTGCTCCGCTCCTGCCACAGGCGCTGGTTGTGGTGGTTGGCCAGGGGCACTCTGTTGTTGTTGTCATTGTCGTTGTTATCATCGAGTCATCTCCGACTCATAGCGAGAGTTTCTGAGGCAGTATCTCTAAGGAAGTAGATTGCCTAACCTTCCTTCCAAGGAGTGGCTGGTGGGTTTGAACCACCAACCTTCTGGTTAGCAGTCAAGTGCCTTAGGCACTACACCACCAGAGTTCTTAGGGGCACTCTAGGGCTCTAGTTCTGGGCGGCAGCAGTGCCTGTGTTAGCTGCACATAATCAGGAAGCTGCTGCTCCAACAGGGTGACTGAAGCCAAGGCTGCCACCACCAGCGAAGCTCCCATCACCTGCACACCTTTCCCCCAGCCACCTCTCTGCACACCCCACCCCTGCACCACGACATGCGCAAAGTCTTGCCAGCTTAGCCCCCACCAGGCCCAGCCATACATCCTGCAAGGCTGCCCTTCTTTATCCAGTGGATACAAAGCTCTAGAGCTTTGTCTGACAGGCTCCCATAAGGCTTTAATGTAATAAGCTTTGTTAGGATTTAACTACAGATTGTCCAAGTACTGCCTCTATGTAATATGGGATTTATGCGATGACCAAATCGCGTAACAGAAGTTGTTGTGGATGTTAAGCTGCACATACCTACAGTATTTTTCTGAACTGTTGTAGAGCAATTTACAGATGCAATGCCCCTTCATCCCTAAATATGTGTTTTCAAAAATAATAATAATAGAATAAGGACATTCTTTTATATAACCACTGTAAGTTAAAAAAGGGAGTTCTGGTAGTGCAATGCCTAAGGCATTTGACTGCTAATGAGAAAGCTGGTGGTTCAAACCCACCAGCCACTCCTCCGAAGAAAGGTTGGGCAACCTACTTCCGTAGTGATACTGCCTCGGAAACCCAAGGTGGGGTCGCTGTGAGTCAGATCTGACTCCACAGCAGTGAGTTTGGTTTTTTTTTTTTTTTTTTGTATAAGCAAAAAAACCATACACATGGCCATCAAGTCGATTGCTACTCATCTCAATCCTATAGGACAAAGTCGAATTGCCCCATAGAGTTTCCAAGGCTGCAAACCTTTACAGAAGCAAACTGCCACATCTTTCTCACATGGAGGGACTGGTGGGTTTGAACTACAAACTTTTTGGTTAGCAGCTGAGCACTTAACCATTGCACTGCCAGGACTCATTATATAGCCACTATATAATTATAGAAATCAGAATATTAATATTAATACAGCACCATTTTCTAATCAACATAAATTACTTAGATATCATCATCTGTCCCAATAATAGAGCAAAATAAAATTCCAGACAATGCATTGCATCCAGTTATTATTGTGTCTGATCTTTTTTTATTTGGAACATTTTTCTCTTTCCATGTCTTTCACGACCTTGACATTCTTTGTTTTTTTTAATTGTGATTTGGGTGAAGATTTACAGAGCAAATACACTTTCATTATAGCAGTTTACATACACTTTGTCTCATGACATTGACCACAGTTTAGCACAATGCAACATCTCCCCTCCCATTTCTTCCCAATAGTTACCCTCTTCCCTGTGTCCATCTCTCCATGCACTCCTGCCCCCTGAGCTGTCTCCCTGTGCCTCAGCAGCCCTTCTTTCTCTCTTACTTGTTCTCTCCAAGGAGTATATCTACCTCAGGTAAATGCTCAACTGACATGCCTGTCTATTGTTTGGCTGGACCCCAGGTGTGCATTCAATTCCAGACCTGAAGGGCAGCTAGGGGCCATAATCTCAGTGGTTCCACCAGGCTCC
>NW_006922160.1:1610209-1610867 GCF_000298275.1 Orycteropus afer afer
AATAACTTATCCTTCACTTTAGTAGGAATATCTCAACATGACCCACACCATTGGACCCCTAGAAATTTCACTGAGGTGGAAGGTGCCTGAATTTTTGTTGGGTTATTTCCCAACCTCTAGCATGCATGTCTCACCAATAGGTCTAGAATCATCGATACTTCTTCCTTACTAGGTCCAATCAGCATAATGTCATCAATATAATGGACCAGTTTGATGTCTTGTGGAAGGGAAAGGCGATCAAGATGCCTACGGACTAAATTATGACATAGTGCCGGAGAGTTGATATACCGCTGAGGAAGGACTGCCGGGGAGTTGATAAACCCCTGAGAAAGTATACTGTTGGCTTTGCCAGCTGAAGGCAAACTCCTTCTGATGGTCCTTTGAAATTGATATTGAGAAAAAGGCATTGGTCAGATCAATAGCTGCATACCAAGTACCAGGTGATGTACTAATTTTTTCAAGCAATGAAACCACATCAGGAACAGCAGCTGCAATTAGAGTCACCGCCTGATTAAGTTTACGATAATCTACTGTCATTCTCCAAGATCCATCTGTTTTTTGCACAAGTGAATTAAATGGGGATGTGGTGGGGATCATCACCCCTGCATCCTTCAAGTCCTTATTGGTGTTAGTAATCTCTGCAACCCCTCCAGGGATG
>NW_006922160.1:1611765-1613108 GCF_000298275.1 Orycteropus afer afer
TCTCCTTTCACAAATTTATTCCTCACCGTACAGGTGAAAAGCATGTCTTCTGGACTTTCCATTTCTGGCTCTAGGTTTCTAATCTGATAAATCCATTCTAACAGGCCAATTTCCCTAACTCTCTGGATACCTTCTTCTACACTATACCAAGGCAGGTCTGGTACTTCAACTTGACTTAAGATAGGCCACCACATAATTCATGCCTCAGTAAGCCAACCAAATAAACTATTAGATCCTTTCCTAACCTCTAGAGCTCAAACATTGAATGAAGAATCCATACTTAGTGGGTCTAAATCAATAAACTCAGACTGATCCAATCTTACATTCCTTGCACCATTATCCCACACCCAAAGTAGCCATTCCCATACATATTCTCCAGGTTTCTGTCTGTACATGTTAGCAAAATCAAGTAGGTCTTTTTGGATATAGTGTATCACCTCCTCAGTCACACTCTCTATTTCACCTTTTGGGGCTCACTTGGACTTAACTTTAGTTATAGGTCTAGGAGTAACAATGGGTGGTTGAGGCAGTTCCTGAGAGCATTCAGGAATGTCTTCCATGGCCTCTGCCTCAGGCAATGACCCAGCAGGATCAGTCTGACTAATCTCATCAAACTGAGGTGGAGGGGATAATGGTTTTACAGTAATCTGTTCAGATGGGAGGGATTCAACAGAATTTACAGGCTCCATATCCTGATCTTCCTGACTATCTGTCCCATTCCAAGTTTCAGGATCCCATTCCAAGTTTCAGGATCCCATTTTTTCCCAATCAGTGCCCTCACTTTAACGTCAAACACCATTCTGGGTTGGCAATTTAATTGACGCTGTAATTCAGCCACCCTTACAATAAGACTCTGGGTTTGGTTTTCGGCTATATCAGCTCTGTTACTAGAAGATATAAGGCATTCTTTCAGAGCACAACTGGAAGCACTGAGGTCTTTTATGCGGTGCTTAAGCCGAGACTCAGCAGCTCAGAGCTCATCTTGCTCTTTCACCACTTTGTGTAATGTGAGTAGGACCAACCAACTAGCTTCCTTATACTCGTCATTCTGAGAAAATTGCAGAAAAGTATCAAATATCCAATCACCCAGAGCATCACTTCTCACAAGTATTTGGTCTATTGGTGGTGCTATTTCACTTATTAATGCTGCCACCTCACACCACAGATTAGCAGGGCCCTCTTTACTAACAGAGGCAGGGTCACTAGTGTCTTTAAGATTAACCAAACTGGAGAACCAATTTAGGAAGCCCATCCTTATGATTTTGTCTCTCTAGAACCACTCTCGGTACCAAATGTGTTAGACTGGGTCCTCTAGAGAAACATAACCAGTAAAGCTTATATAT
>NW_006922160.1:1615244-1626571 GCF_000298275.1 Orycteropus afer afer
GACGGCATTTAACAACAACAACATATATAGAGAAATTTATCTTAGGAAAATGGCTCACACACTTATAGAAGCTGGCTAGTCGAAAGTTCCTGGATCAAACATCAAGCTGGAGGCTTTTCCCGACTCTTCCAGCTCCAGGGGCCGAGGAGCTCAAGGCAGACAGGCAGTCACCAGCTGTTGACTCCAACGAATGACGAATTCAAGATCTCCAGGCCAAGTGGTGGATTGTTCAGTCACAGACATTTGTTGGCAACACAACAGAATCCCGATCCACAGAAGAATGTCTCTTTCCCCAGAATATCCACAGATATACTTGAAGCAGGCCACACCCCTAGGGAAACTGCCTTTCAACAGAGTGACCGCTCAAAACATAATCTGATCCCATCATGGGAACAACCACACCACAACAGCTCAAACCACACAAAATTGTGGTCCAGCCAAGTTGACACACAGCTCCAACTATCACAGGCAGGAAAACCACAAATATGATACTGAGTTCTTATTATTTGTTGTTATTTTGCTGTCGAGTCTGCCCCGACTCATAGTGACCCCTTCTTGGGATTCCGAGGCAGTATCACTACGGAAGTAGGATTGCCCAACCTTCCTTCCGAGGAGTAGCTGGTGGGTTTGAACCGCCAGCCTTCTGGTTAGCAGTCAAGTGCCTTAGCCACTATGCTACCAGAACTGAGTTCTTAGTACATCATATCAGGAAGCAGATAATGTCAATTTGTCCAATTACTCGTTATGTTAACATTGATCATGTGGTTAAGGTGGTATCTGTCAGATTTCTCCACTGTAAAGTTACTATTTTTCCCATTATAATTTATAAATAGCTTTGGGGAGATATAGTGAAACTATATGTAAGTGTTGTCACTCCTCGAACTCATCAAATGCACCCTTTCATTTTATCATCTGTTGATTTCTTAATAATTCAATTACTACTATAGTTGCTGTGGTACAGTGAATTACCTGGTATGGCTCTTCTAGCAATGGTCCTTAGGATTCTCACCAGATGACTGGGTAGAACTATGCAAATGTGAAGTGCCTGTGGCCTACCAAGAGGGTTGTGTTGTTTTTTAGTAATGTAAATAGGTACATGGTGCCCTTGTGGGGGTGGGACTGTGCAAATAATTTGTGCAGAACCCTAATGTGAGTATTGGTCAGTTTTACCATCACACTAGGCTTAAAATGAGTCATCCCCAAGGCAGAAAGATAATTAATCTCATTAATATCAAGATAAGAGAAGCAGGAGTCAAGTTGTCCTTGGGCCCAAGATCCCTGCACAGAAAGACAACAAAAAGATTGTGGCAGCAGAGGCAGCAGAACCAAGAGAGTGGCAGGAGACAGAGGGGAGGGCTTGCAAGATCATGGAGCAAGAAGGTTAAGTGCCTTTGATCAGGAGGCTTGCTGTTAGAGTGGGGTGCACATATCAGCAGAACCAAAAGAGCTTTGTAACAGTTGTGTGGGCAGAGAAGAGGCTAGACCAAGAGGCCAAGGACCAAAGAGAGGTGTGCCTACTGGCATGGGCTGAAAAAAACTGTTCTAATAGAAGAATTGTATCCCAAGTGTTCCTGAACCTGAATGTAATCTGTTACTTCCCTAAAAAACCTCATAACTGTTATTATTGTTGAGTTCTGTATGGCCATTGCAATGAGTTATTGAACCCAGCAGAGAAGTGGTGACTGCCACAGGAGGGACAATTGGTGACAGAAATGGTAAAAAGGCTGGAAGATGGTGGCATGTCTGACCCCATTGGAATAAGCTTTGGGCTAATGCTGCTGGCAGTGATTCTGTCTCCCTATAGAGAAGTTAGAGGAGGTCAGAGGATGCCACCTCGATGTCCATTTTGTAGTTGCTAAATGGTGATTTTCTAATTCTATCACTCTTTACACATTAATCCATTGGTTTTTGACTATAAGCAAGAGCTTTCCATTCTTATTTATTTAAATCAGCATGGATTCATGGACTTTACATGTGGAAATCGGTATGGTGATTCCTTGAAAAGTTGGAAATAGAAAAACCATTTGATCCAGCAATCCCATTACTAGGTATATATCCTAAAGAAGTAAGAGTCAGGATACAAATACATATTTGCATACCCATGTTCATTGTAGCACTATTCACAATAACAAAGAAATGGAAATGACCTAAGTGCCCATCAACAGATGAAAGGATAACCAAATTATGGTACATACACACATTGGGATACTATGCAACACTAAAGAAAAATGTAGAATCACCTCATAATGTGGATGAACTTGAATGACATTAGGCTGAATCAATCACAGAAAAATAGATATTTTACTTCTGTAATGATACTGCCTCAGAAACCAAAGAGGGATCTCTATGAGTCAGATATGAATCCACGGCAGTGAGTTTTGTTTCATTTTTTTCTTTCTTTTTTTTTTTTTTTGTAAAAAGTCAAAGTTTTACATATGGAAGGAAACTTTGTTGGTTACCAGGGATGGGAGGAGAGGGAAGGGAAAATTGCTAGATAGGTAAGAGACAAGTATTGATTTGAGTGAAGGGAAAGGCAATATACCAAAAGTGAGTGACCAACACAATAACACTAAAGAAAAGGAAGACACAGAGAGGTGCACAAGAGGTAAAGACAAAAAAGTTAAACATTTTTACATACACAATACTGCATATTAGTGATAACAAACATTAATCTACAGGTAAATAAATGGGTAGACAGGCTGAATGATCAGGTGTGTCCAAGCAAAAGGGAATATATCCATGACCATATATAAGGTTGGCAGATGATATTTCTACATACTTATTTGTATGTGCTACCTTGAATGAAGAGTAGCTAAAACAAATGGAAGAAATTATAACATGAAAGGGCTGAACACAAGGTTTCAAAGAACAGCTCAAGAAGACAGAGTCAATTATTATAATGAAATGTACAAAGACCTGGAGTTATAAAACCAAAAGGGAAGAACTGAAGAAAAATTCAAGCCTCGAGTTGCAATATTGAAGGATTCTAAGGGCAAAATATTGAATGATGCAGGAAACATCAAAAGAAGATGGAAGGAATACACAGAGTCACTGTACCAAAAAGAATTGATTGATGTTCATCCATTTTAGAAGGTGGCATGTGATTAAGAACCAATGGTATTAAAGGAAGAAGTCGAAGCTGCACTGAAGGAATTGACGAAGAACAAGGCTCCAGGAATTGACAGAGTACCCACTGAGATGTTTCAACAAACAGATGCCATGCTGGAGGCACTTACTTGTCTATGCCAAGAAATTTGGAAGAGAGCTACCTGGCCAACTGACTGGAAGAGATCCATATGTGTACCCATTCCAAAGAAAGGTGATCCCACAGAATGTGGAAATTATCAAACAATATCATTAATATCACATGCAAATAAAATCTTACTCAAGATAATCCAAAAACGGTTCCAGCAGTATGTTGACAGAGAACTTCCAGAAATGCAAGATGGATTCAGAAGAGGATGTGGAATGAGGGATATCATTGCTGATGTCAGATGGATCTTGGCTGAAAGCAAAGAATACCAGAAAGATGTTTACTTATGTTCTATTGACTATGCAAAAGCATTAAATTATGTGGGTAATAACAAATATTGGATAACATTGAGAGGAATGGGAATTCCAGAACACTTAATTGTACTCATGAGGAACCTGTACTTAGACCAGGAGGCTGTCATTTAAACAGAACAAGGGATACTGCATGGTTTAAAATCAAGGAGGGAGTGCATTAGGGTTGTTTCCTTTCACCATGCTTATTCAATCTGTATGCTGAGCAAATAATCCAAGAAACTGGTCTATATGAAGAAAAGCATGGTATCAGGATTGAAGGAAACTCATTAACAATGTGAATATGTAGATGACACAACTTGGCTTGCTGAAAGTGAAGATGACTTGAAACATTGATGAAGATTAAAGACTACAGTTTGTAGTATGGATTATATCTGAACATAAAGAAAATGAAAATCCTCACAACTTGACCAATAAGCAGCATCACGATGAATGGAGAAAAGAATAAGTTGTCAAAGATTTCATATTACATGGTTCTACAATCAACACCAATGGAAGCAGCAGTCAAGACATCAGATGATGTATTGCTCTAGGAAAATCTGCTGCAAAAGACCTCTTTCAAGTGCTGAAGAGCAAAGATGTTTTTTTGAAGATTAAGATGCACCTAACCCAAGCCATAGTATTTTCAATTGCCTCATATGCATGTGAAAGCTGAACAATGGATAAGGAAAACAGAAGAGTGGATGCTTCTGAATTTTGATGTTGGCAAAGAATACTGAAGGTACCATGGCTTTGCAGAAGAACTAACAAATCTGCACTGGATGAAGTGCAGCCAGAATGCTTCTTGGAAACAAGAATAGCCAGACTTCATCTCACCTACTTTGGTCATGTTGTCAGAAGGGATCTTCCCTGGAGAAGGATATCATGCTTGGTAAAGGAAAGGGTCAGCAAAAAAGGGGAAGACTCTCAACGAGATGAATTGACACAGTGGCTACAATGATGGGCTCAGGTATAGCAAGGATAGTGAGGCTGGCACAGGACCAAGCAGTGTTTCGTTCTGTTATACATAGGGTCACTACAAGTTGGAGCCTACTCGATGGTGCCTAACAACAACAACAACAATATCCATATAGATAGAACTAACAGAGGCAAAGTTATGATAACTTCTTATCCATAGCCAACCACCCTAAGGGAGCAAGTTGTTGTGCCCGTGGGCTCAAGACCATGGTCATGGGGGAAATCAAACTCACTTGGCATAGCATACTACACAAAAACATTGTTGTACATCCTACTTTGGTGAACAGTGAATGGGGTCTTAAAAGCTTGCAAGCAACCATCTAAATGAAACAATTTGTCTCTCCTCATCTGGAGTAAAGAAGAATGAAGAAGACCAAAGATGCATGGAAACAATTGCTCCAAGGGACCAGTGGACCAAGAGAACCTCAGTCTACATGACCCTTAGACCAGAAGAACTAGATGGTGCCTGGCTACTGCTTCCACCCACTTGGAAAAGGATTAAAATAGGAAATCTTGGATAGAGTGGGAGAACAATGTGGAACAAAACTCAAAATCATTTAAAAAAAAAAAAAAAGATCATGATTACTGGTATGATAGAGACTGCTGAAACCCCTGACTATGGTCCCTAGTCATCCTTTAGGCCTGGGATTGAACACAGTCCTGTGGTTTCCAGCCAAATAATGGACAGGTATATAAGGTGAACATTTACATCAGGTAGGTAAATTACTTAGAACCATCAAGCATGGGAGATCAGAAGGGCAGTATTTGCACAGGGAGATAGTTCAGAGAGCTGGAATGTGTAGGAAAGAAGAACATAGGGGGAAGATAACCACAGGGAGACAGCTGCTACATTATGGGGACTGCAATCAATCTCATGAAATAAAATGTGTATGGACTGTTGCATGGAAAATGAATTTGCTCTGTAAACTTTCACCCAAATCACAATTAAAAAGAGAGAAATAGAAGATATACAAATGGGTAAAAAGTATATATATATATATGTGTGTGTGTGTGTGTGTGTGTGTATGTATGTATATATAGGAGCTCTGGTAGCATAGTGCCTAAGGCACTTGACTGCTAACCAGAAGGCTGGCAGTTCAAACCCACCAGCCACTCCTTGGAAGGAAGATGGGGCAATCTATTTCTGTAGTGATACTGCCTCGGAAACCCAAGGAGAGGTTATTATGAGTCAAATCGACTCCACAGCAGTGAGCTTATATATATATATATATATACATACATATATGATGTTTATTAGTTATCAGGGAAATACAAATTAAAAGTATAGTGAGATTACTATGAACCCATTAAAAAGACAGTGTTGGTGATGATAAGGAACAATGCTCATACTTTACTGGTGGAAATGTAAAGTGGCACAGCCACTTTGGAAAATTGTTTGGCTGTTTCTTATTAAATTCAACATACCCTTTCCATACAATCCAGCAACTGCATTACTAGATGTTTACCTAGGAGAAATGAAAATATGTCCACACAAAAATTGTACATAAAATTCCAAAGAAGCTTCATAATATCAAACACTTGATTGGAAACAACTCAAATGTCCATCAATGGATGAACAGATTCATAATTTATGTTATGTTCATACTACAGAATTCTACTTCACAATGAAAACATTGGTAGGCGTAACAATGTGGGTGGATTGTTGTTGTTATGTGCCGTGGAGTCGGACCCAACCTTCCGTCCGAGGAGTGGCTGGTGGGTTTGAACCACCAGCCTTCTGGTTAGCAGTCAAGTGCCTTAGGCACTATGCGCTACCAGAGCTCCTATGGGTGGATTAGCAAAAACAAATTAATGGTGACTGAAAGCAGATTACTGATTGCCTGGGGCTGGGCTTAGGGTAGGGGAAGTTGACTGAGAAGGGGCATATGAGACTCTTTTGTAATGATGAAAATATTTCCTATCTTGATTATGCTGGTAGCTTCACAGGTGTACACATTTGTCAAAACTCATGAAACTATACACTTAAAATGGGCACATTTTATTGATTGTAAGATTTACCACACTAAAGTTGATTTTTTAAAAAAACTTAAGACATAACAAATGCAATGTGAAAGCATTGCTTAGATCCTGAATCAAACCAACTGCAAAAACAAAAATTATGTGACATCCTTGAGGCCTAGAACTGAACTCACCCCCATGGCTCAACATTTTACAGTAGTGGACTAATACAATGTCTGTCCTTTGTGATTGATTCAGCATAATGTCATTCACATTATGAGGTGTTTCGAGGATTCTACATTTTTATTTAGTGTTGTACAGTATTCCATTGTGTGTACGTACCATAGTTTGGTTATCCATTCAACTGTTGATGGGCACTTAGATTGTTTCCATCTCTTTGTTATTGTGAATAGTGCTATAGTGAACATAGATATGCAAATATCTATTTGTGTCCTACCACTCACTTCTTTAGGATCTATAACTAGTAATGGGGTTGCTGGATCAAATGGTATTTCTATTTCCAACTTTTTAAGTAATTGTCATACCAATTCCCACAGTGGTTTATCATTTTACAGTCCCACCAGCAGTGTATGAGAGCCCCAATCTCTCCACGTCCTCACCAGCATTTGTTATTTTCTGTCTTGTTGAACTTTGCTATCAGTGCTGGGTTGAGACAGTATCTCGTAGTTGTTTTGATTTGCATCTCTCTAATGGCTAATAGGGAGCTCTGGTGGTGTAGTGCCTAAGGCATTTGACTGCTAACCAGAAGGCCAGCGGTTCAAACCCACCAACCACTCCTTGGAAGGAAAATTGGGCAATCTACTTTTGTACAGATACTGCCTCAGAAACCCAAGAAGGAGTCACTATGAGTCAAATCAACTCCACAGCAGTGAGTTTGGTTTTGGTTTAATTGTTAATGATCACAAACATTTCTTCATGTGTTTTTTGGCCACCTGAATATCTTCTTTGATCAAGTGTCTGTTCACGTCTTCTGCCCATTTGTAAAGAGATTGGTTGTCTTTTTGATGTTGAGGTGTTGGAGTTTTCTATAAATTTTAGAGGTAAGTCCTTTGTCAGTTATGTCATTACCGAATATTTTTTCCCAATCTGTAGGTTCTTTTTTTTTACTCCTTTGGAGAAGTCTTTTGATACACATAAGTATTTAATTTTCAGAAGTTCCCAATCACCTAGTTTATCTTCTGCTGTTTGTGCATTTTGGGTTATGCTTGATAGTCTATTTATGTCATAAATTAGGGCCCATAAGTTTACCCCTAGTTTTTCTCTGATGAACTTTATACTTTTAGATTTCACATTCAAGTCTTTGATCTATCTGGAGTTAGTTTTTATGCATGGTGTGAGATATGAATCTTGTTTCATTTTTATGCAAATAGATATCCAGTTTTGCCAGCACCATTTATTAAAGAGAATGTCTTCTCCCTCATTGAATGGATTTTGGCCCTTTGTCAAAGATCAGCTGATGATAGGTGGATGGATCTAGCACTTGGTTCTCAAACCTTTTCCACTGGTCTATGTGTCTCTCATTGTACCAACACCAGGCTATTTTGATTACTGTGCTATATAGTAGGATTTTTTTTTTTTCTCTCTCTCCTTTTTTTTTATTGTGATTTGGGTGAAAGTTTACAGAGCAAATTCACTTTCCCTACAGCAGTTCACACACACGTTGTCTCATGACATTGACTACAATTTACCCCAATGCAAGAGCTCCCACTTACTCCTGATAGTTACCTCTTCCCTGTGTCCATCCCTCCATGCACTCCTGCCCCCTGAGCTGTCTCCCTGTGCATACACAGCCCTTCTTTCTCCCATGATTGTTCTCTCCAAGGAGTGTATCTACCTCAGATACAAGTTCAACTCATATGTCTGTCTTTTGTTTGACTGGAAGCCACAGGTGTATGTTCAATTCCAGACCTGAAGGGCAGCTAGGGACCATAGTCTCAGTGGTTCCACCAGGCTCTATCAGACCAGCAAATCTTCTCCCTTTTTTTTTTTTCCCCAAATGATTTTGAGTTTTGTTCCACATTGTTCTCCCTTTCTACGTAGGATCTCATACATAGATCCCCCTCCGAGTGGTTGACAGTGGTAGCTGGGCACCGTCTAGTTCTTCTGACCGCATAGTCACATAGGCTGAGGAACACATGGTGTACCAGTCGCAAGGACTAATTGTTTCCATGAATCTTTGGTTTTCTTCATTCTTCTTTGCTCTGGACAAGGAGAGACTCATCGTTGCATCTAGATGGCTGCTTGCAAGCTTTTAAGATCCTAGTCACTACTCACCAAAGTAGGGGTTGGAACAATGTTTTGTGTAGTGTTATGCCAACTGAGCTTGATGTCCCCTGTGACTATGGTCCCAAGCCCACAGGTTCAACTACTCATTCCCTCTGAGTAGCTGGCTGTGACCAAGAAGTGACTACAACCTTGTCCCTTGTCAGCTCTACTATACACCTGGGAATTCTTACAGAACATACAAACACATTTGTAGAACCATTGTCTGCCAGCCCTATACATGGTCTTGGGTACACTCCCTTCTGCATAGACATACCTAATATAGTTCAGCCTGTCCACCCATCTATTCACCAGTATATCCATGTTTTACGTCACAGACAATGCAGTACTGTATGTGCAAAACAGTCCATATTTGTTGTCTGTACATCCCATTTACCTCTCTATGTCTTCCTCTTCCTCAATGCCATCGTGTTGATCACTCACATTTGGGACATTGCCCTTCTCTTCATCCAAATCAATACTTGTCTTTACCTATCTAAGAGTGTTTCCTCCCCTCCCCTCCCATGCCTGGTAACCAACAAAGAAAATTTCCTTCCGTATGTAAACTTTTCCTTGACTTTTTACAATAACAGACCAATACAATATTTGTCCTTCTGTGATTGAATTATTCCACTCAGCATAATGTCCTCCAAGTTCATCCACATTACGGATGTTTTGCAGATTCTACATTATTCTTTAAGGTTGCATAAAGGTACATACCATTGTGTGTATGTACCATAGTTTGGTGATTCATTCTTCAGTTGATGGACACCTAGGTTGTTTCCATCCTTTAGCTATTGTAAATAGTGCTGTGATGAACATGGGTGTGCATATCTCTGTTCTTGTCCTGGCTCTCATTTCTTTAGGATATATACCTAGTAATGGAATGACTGAGTCAAATGGTATTTCTAATTCCAACTTTTGAAGGAATTGCCATACTGCTTTCCACAGTGGTTGTACCATTTTACAGCCCACCAGTAGTGTATGAGAGTCCCAATCTCTCTGCATACTCACCAGCATTTGTTATTTTCTGTCTTGTTGAACTTTACTGCTAGTGCTGGGGCCAGATGGTATCTCACTGTTGTTTTGATTTGTATCTCTCTAAGGAAGGAAGGTTGGGCAATCTACTTCCGTAGTGATACTGCCTCGGAAACCCAAGGAGGGGTCGCTATGAGTCGGGTCCAACTCCACAGCAAACAACAACAACAAACAACAATGGCTAATGATTGTGAGCATTTCCTCATATGTTTGTAGGTCACCTGAATATCCTCTTTGGTAAAGTGTCTATTCGTGTTTTCTGTCCATTTTTTAATTGGATGATTTGCCTTTTTGTTGAGGTGTTGAAGTTTTCTATAAATTCTAGAGATAAGTCCCTTGTCAGATACGTCATTGCCAAATATTTTTTCCCAATCTGTAGGTTCTCTTTTGATTATTTTGGAGAAGTCTTTGGAAGCACATAAAAATTTAATTTTTAGAAGGTCCCATTCATCTAGTTTCTCTTCTGCTGTTTGTGCATATAGGGTTATGCTTAATAGTCTATTTATGCCATATATTAGGGCCCCTAAATTTGCCCCTAGTTTTTCCTTGAGGAACTTTATAGTTTTAGGTTTCACAATTAAATCTTTGATCCACCTGGAGTTAGTTTTTTGTGTATGGTGTGAGGTACAGATCTTGTTTCATTTTTCTGCAAATGGATCTCCAGTTTTGTCAGCACCATTTATTAAACAAACATTCTCTTCCCCATTTAATGGAGTTCAGCACTTTGCCAAAGATCAGCTGACTACAGGTCAGTAGATCTATTTCTGGGTTCTCAATTCTATTCCATTGATCTATGTGTCTGTCATTATACAATTACCATGCAGTTTTGACTACTGTGGCTGTATAGTAAGTTTTGAGATCCGGCAGTGTGAGACCTCCTACTTTGTTGTTCTTCTTCAATAGTGCTTTGCTTATCCGAGGTCTCTTTCCTTTCCATATAAAGTTAGTGATTGGTTTTTCCATACTCTTAAAGAATGTTGTTGAGATCTAGATTGGGATTGCATTGAATGTATACATTGCTTTGAGTAGAAGTGACATTTTCACAATGTTCAATCTTTCTATCCACGAGCATGGTATGTTCTTCCATTTATGTAGATCTCTTACGATTTCTTAAAGTAATACTTTATAGTTTTCTTTGTATAGGTCTTTTGTGTCCTTGGTAAGATTTATTCCCAAGTAGTTTATTTATTTATTTATTTTGGTAGCTATTGTAAATGGTATTGATTTCCTTTTTTCTTTTTCAGCAATCTCTTTGCTGGTGTAGAGGAATCCAACTGATTTTTGGGTGTTGATCTTGTATCCTGCCACTATGCTGAATCTCTCAACTAGTTCCAGTAGATTTTTTACTGAGTCTCTTGAGTTTTCTAGGTGGAGGATCATATCATCTGCAAATAGGGGTAGTTTGACTTCTTCTTACCAGTTTGGATGTCTTTGATTTCCTTCTTGCCTTATGGCCCTGGCTAGCACTTTCAATACAATGTTGAATAGAAATGGTGATAGTGGGCATCCTTGTCTGGTTCCTGTTC
>NW_006922160.1:1631011-1632214 GCF_000298275.1 Orycteropus afer afer
ATTATATAATGTCCTTCCTTATCTTGTATGGTGGTTTTTGTCTTAAAGTCAATTTGATCAGAAATTAATATTGCCACTCGTGCTCCTCTATTTTTGCCATTTGCTTGATATATCTTTTTCCAGCCTTTGATTTTTAGTCTAGGTTTGTCTTTGTGTCTATAGTGTGTCTCTTGTAGACAGCATATTGATGGGTTATGTTTTGTTAGCCAGTCTGCAACTCTCCATCTCTTGAGTGGTGCATATAATCCATTAACAGTCAGTGTAATTATTGACAAATATGAATTGGTTACTGTCATTTTATTATGTGTTTTTTCACGGTATTCCTGGTTTCTTTGTTCCATACTATTTTCTGTGCTGAGCTCATTATGTTTATGAATCATGTTATCACTTCCTTTGTTGCTATTGTTTTAGTATTTGCTAAGTATTTGTGCTTGCCCTCTTTTTTATTGTGATATGAAGGTTTATCATTTCTCTTTGAGGTTACCCTATGATTTATAATTTTCTCCTCGAGTTTAGAACAGTCCATTCTATCTTGCAACTCTCTTGACTTCCTCACCATTTAGAAGTTCTGTAACTATACAGTATTTTGTTTTTGATTTGTAGTTGTCCTCATTTTTGGTATGTTGTTGTTGTTGTTGTTATGTGCCGTCGAATCTGCCCCGACTCATAGTGATGCCCTCTTGGGTTTCCGAGGCAATATCACTACGGAAGTAAGATTGCCCAACCTTCCTTTTTTGGTTTGTAGTTGTCCTCATTTGCCAATTGATGTCTCTGGTTCCCTGTTTACAATCTTGTAAGCTTATTTTACTTTGGATACATCTATAGCTGTGTTTGTTTCTGGGTTATGTCATCTGGTGTATTAATGGTCGGTTGTTGTTTGCTATTTTGGGTTCTCTGCTCAAAGGGCCTCCTTTAGTATCGCTTGTAAGGTTGGTCTGGCTTTAACAAATTCCCTTAATTTCTGCTTATCTGGAAATGTCTTAATTTCTCCATCATATTTGAGGGATGTTTTTGCTGGGTATATAATTCTTGCTTGGAAATTTTTCTCTTTCTGGGTTTTATATATACCATTCCATTACCTTCTTGCATGCATGATTTCTGCTGAGAAATCAGAACGTATTCTTATTGGTTATCCTTTGTAAGCAACTTTTCATTTTTCCTGTGCTGCTTTCAGGATTCTTTCTCTGTCATTGGTTTTGATGA
>NW_006922160.1:1640238-1640957 GCF_000298275.1 Orycteropus afer afer
AAAAAAAAAAGAGAAACTGAATATTTTGGTTACCTCTAGTGTCACTCTAACAGAAATACCACAGGTGGAATGGCTTTAACAAACAGGAGTTTATTCTCTTACAGTTTTGGAGGGTACAGGTCGGAGTTCAAAGTGCCAGGCTCTAGGGGCTGGGTGAAAGCCCCTCAACCTTGGGCTTCAGCTCTGCCTCTTGCTCCTGGCACACTGAAGCTGGAGGCTTTCCTCACTCAGGCAGCTGCTGGCTGCTGAGGCTGACAAACCCAAGGTGGGCAAGTAAAAAGGCACAGTCCTGGTATTACCAAACCATACAGCAGGCCATTGATTCAAGTCCACTAAGAATCCCAAGATTGGCAGACAGCATGGTAGGCTGCTGGATAATGACTTGGCTACAGCAGGATTCAAGTGTGCCAAAAGCTGGGGACCTTCCTCAAAGTTGCTTCTTATATACTGGAAGCAGACCACATCCCTAAAGTAGCTACTCAGCTGCTCCAGTAGACTACACCATGGAGCTGATTACCAATTTCACAATGGGGAATAACTACATCCAGCTGCCCAGCCACTCAAAACCAGGCCCAGCCAAGTTGACTCATAACCTTAACTACCACACTGAGTAACACCATGCTTTAAAACTACTGGGTAATAGAAGGGTTTTTTTGGTAAAGAACTTTAAAATGTTTTAAAATCAACTTTGAATGAAAACACAACATATCAAAATCTTT
>NW_006922160.1:1641242-1644828 GCF_000298275.1 Orycteropus afer afer
AAAAAAGAAAAAAGTACTAAAATAAACACTTAATCCAATATCTTAGAAAAGAGTGGTTAAAATAAAAAAAAAGCCTACAGTTACAAGAAGAAAATAAATCATAAAGATTAGAATATAAATAAATTAAACAGAAAAACATAAATAAAACAAAGGAAGAGAACCACATGATCATAACAATTGGTCAATTGGTTCAGAAAAGGCATTGATAAAAACCAACTCTCATTCTCTGGGAGACAGGAATCATGCCCATATGACCAACCACAGCCACACCTCCTTCAACTCTACTTACTGAATGAGAGCCACCACTTCCTTCTGCACCATCTGGCCAATGATACACAACCATCAATAAGAACCTGACTTCCCTTAACTGCTCTTCACAATTAGTTAATAGAGATCTATGCAGCCATTCTCATTCTCTGTCACACTCACCAGGAGAAAGGTGGTGAGTGCATAAGTGCTGTCAATTAGTGAATAGAGGAGCACAGTACCCTGCTTACTCACATACATCAAAAAAATAATAATAAAGAAAATGAGAATCTTGGGCAAATCAGTATAACCTACAATCACCAATTAGATATAAATTCAACAAAGTAACAATGTCTTGGAGACAAATATCACAGTCCACACAAAGAAGCAAGATAAAACAGTAGAATCAATGGAGCAGGATACAGACCCAGAACACATCCCTGAGGAAGAAGCAGCATTGGAATTCCCTGATAAGGAATTCAAAAGAGTTTTATTTGGGTACTGTAGAGTAGTAAATGACATAGTGTATAGTGTGGCTTTTCTAGCCATAAGCCTTTGTAAACTCTGTGGTGGAATTTGCTGTGAACAAGTGAGTAGCTCCTGATTGTTAAAGTTATCCACCTGGGGTATTTCTGTAGGGAGCAGCACAAAGTAATTTTCTGGGAAGTTTGTGCTTTCTCATGTGTACAGAATTCTGAGAGAGACTGAGCATTGTTCCTGAATTTGAACTGTAGCCTAGTGTTTTCCTAATAAACCCCATAATCTGTGAGTTCTGTATGGCCACTGCAAATTATCAAACCCAGGAGAGAGGTGATGGGTGCTGCAGGAGGAATGGTTGGTGTCAGGGTTGGTGAAAAGGCTGGGGGGAGGCAGCATGTCTGACCTCATAGGACTAGGCCTTGGGCTGCTGATGGTCATTCTGTCTTCCTCTTGTGGGGTTAGAGGAGGTCAGAAGATGTGGCTTCCTTGCCCCCTTGGCAGGTACCTTCAACATATTAAGAGAGAGATCAAGGAAAACACCGAAAAAATTGAGGAAGACACAGACAAAACCTTAGAACAATTTTGAAAGACAAAACAAGAACAAAATGATGAAACAAGTGAAAAATTAGAAATGATACAAAATCTACAGATAGAAATCCAGAAGATCAATACTAAATTTTCAGAAATAGATAACACATTGTAAGGGCAAAGGCATAGAATTGAATCAATGGAAGACAGAACTAATGAGATTGAAGACAAATACCTGAATACTTCTTTGGAAAGGGGTCAATCATATAAAAGATCAAAACAAAATGAAGAAAGCCTAAGATTCATGTAATATACCATCAAAAGGAACAATCTACATGTCACTGGAATTCCAGAAGAGGAAGAGAAAAAGAAAAACACTGAGAAAATTGTCCAAGATTTGTTGGAAGAGAACTTCCCTAATATGATGAAAGATGAGAATATATCCATTCAGGAAGTCCAATGAACACCAAACAGGATAGGCCCCAAAAGAAAATCATCAAGACATGTCATCATCAAACTCACCAAACCCAAACACAAAGAAAGAATCCTGAAAGCACCACAGGAAAAATGAAAAGTTACCTATAAAGGACAACCAATAAGATTAAGCTCTGACTTCTCAGCAGAAGCCATGCAGGCGAGAAGGCAATGGGATGGTATATGTAAAACCCTGAAAGAGAAAAATTTCCAACCAAGAATTATATGCCCAACAAAATTGTCCCTCAAATATGATGGTAAAATTAGGAGACTTCCAGATAAGCAGAAATTAAGGGAATTTGTTAAAATCAGACAACCTTACAAGAGATAATAAGGGGACTCTTCCCCCACCAAGTTTACAGAACAGACTTTGTTCTACATTCAACATTTCATGTACATTGGGTTTCCTAAGGGGAGTCCTTAGAACAGGGAACCAATAATATCAAACAACAATCAACTATTAATACACATGATGACATAACCCAGAAACCAACACAATTATGGAAATATCCAAAGTAAAATAAGCTTACAAGACTGTAAACAAGGAACCAGGGACATCAATTGGAAAATGGGGCAAATGAAGACAACTACAAACCAAAAAGAGGGAAAACATAGTGCAGTTACAGAACTTCTAAATGGTGAGGAAGTCAAGAGTGTTGCAAGATAGAATGGACTGTTCTAAATTTGGGGACAAAATTATAAATCACAGGGTAATCTCAAAGAAAAATGATAAACCTTCACATCACAATAAAAAAGAGGAGAAGCACAAAGATATAGCAAATACTAAAACAACAGCAATGAAAGAAATTATAACTATCCAGAAAATTATCTGGAACAAAGAAACCAGGAATACCACGAAAAAATACATAACAAAATGACAAGAACAATTCATATTTGTTGATAATTATATGAACATCAATGGATTAAGTGCACCACTCAAGAGATGGAGAGTTGCAGACTACATAAGAACACATAATATGCTTTCTAAAGAGACATGCCTTAGAGACAAAGACAAAAATAGACTAAAAATGGGGAAATATATATAAAGCAAATGGTAACTGAAAAAGAACAGGAGTGGCAATATTAACTTCTGATAAAATTGATTTTAAGACAAAAATTACCATAAGAAACAAGGAAGAACATTATATAATAATTAATGGCTCAATCGAACAAGAAGGTATAACCATAATAAATATCTATGGACCTAATGAAAGAGCCCCAAAATACATAAATCAGACTTTAACAGAATTGAAAAGACAAATAGATGACTCCACAGTCATAGTGGAAGACTTTAATACAGCACTTTCAGTCAAAGAGAAAACAACTGGAAAGAAACTCAACAAAGACACAGAAGAGTGAAACAATACAATCCACCAACTTGGCCTTATAGACATCTACAGGGAACTTCACCCAACAACAACACAATATACCTTCTTTTCCAGTGCACATGGAACATTCTTCACGATAGACCTTATGTTAGCCCATAAAGCAAGCCTTAATAAATTGAAAAACATTGAAATACTGCAAAGCATCTTCTCAGACCACAATGCTATCAAATTAGAAATCAACAATGGGAATATCAACAGAAAAAGAGCAAACACATGGAAACTGAACAATACCTTCCTTAAGAAAGACTGGTAAGAGAAGAAACAAAAAATGAAATTAAAAAATTCGTTGAATCAAAAGAGACCTTGGATAAGCAAAGCATTATTGAAGAAGAAGAAAAAAGTAGGAGGTCTCACACTGCCGGATCTCAAAACCTATTTTACAGCCACAGTAGTCAAAACTGCATGGTATTGGTTTAATGACAGATACATAGACCAATGGAATAGAATTGAGAACCCAGAAATAGATCCAT
>NW_006922160.1:1646688-1649544 GCF_000298275.1 Orycteropus afer afer
ATACCCTCTATCACCACTTCTGTTCAACATTGTATTGGAAGTCCTAGCCAGGGCCATAAGGCAAGAAAGGGAAATCAAAGGCACCCAAATTGGTAAGGAAGAAGTCAAACTATCCCTATTTGCTGATGATATGATCCTATGTATAGAAAACCCAAGAGACTCAGTCAAAAATATACTGGAACTAATTAGAGATTTACTATAGTGGCAAGATACAAGATCAACATCCAAAAATCACTTGGATTTCTCTACACCAGCAAAGAGATTGCTGAAAAAGAAATGAGGAAATCAATACCCTTTACAATAGCTACCAAAAAATAAAATACTTGGGAATAAATCTTACCAGGGACACAAAAGACCTATACAAAGAAAACTATAAAATACTGCTTCAAGAAACCATGAGAGATCTACATAATTGGAAGAACATACCATGCTTGTGGACAGGAAGATTGAACATTGTGAAAATGTCAATTCTACCCAAAGCAATTTATGTATTCAATGCAATCCCAATCCAGATCCCATCAACATTTTTTAAAGATATAGAAAAACCAATCACTAATTTTATATGGAAAGGAAAGAGACCTCAAATAAGCAAAGCACCATTGGAGAAGAAGAACAAAGTAGAGCGGTCTCACACTCCCAGATCTCAAAACTTACTATACAGCCACAGTAGGCAAAACAGCCTGGCACTGGTACAAGGACAGACATATAGACCAATGGAATAGAATTGAGAACCCAGAAATAGATCCATCTACCTATGGTCAGCTGATTTTTGACAATATTCCGAAATCCATTAAATGGAGAAGAGATTGTCTGTTTAACAAATGGTGCTGGCAAAACTGGATATAATTTGCAGAAAAATGAAAGAAAATTTGTGCCTCATACCATATGGTAACGCTAACTCCAGATAGATCAAGACTTAAATGTGAAACCTAAAACTATAAAGTTCCTAAAGGAAAAACTAGGGGCAAATTTAGGGTCCCTCATTTATGTCATAAACAGACTGTCAAGCATAACCCAAAATGCACAAACAGCTGAAGATAAACTAGATGAATGGGACTTCCTAAAATATAATTTTTATGTGCTTCCAAAGACTTCTCCAAAAGAGTCAAAAGAGAACCTACAGATTGCTAAGAAAAATATTTGGTAATGACATATCTGACAAGGGACTTATCTCTAAAATTTATGCAAAACTCCAACACCTCAACAACAAAGACAAATAATCCAATTAAAAAAATGAGCAGAAGGCATAAATAGACACTTCACCAAAGAGGATATTCAAGTGGTCAAGAAACACATGAAGAAATATTCACAATCATTAGCCATTAGAGAGCTGCAAATCAAAACCATAATCAGATACCATCTTGCCCCAGCACCAGTAGCAAAGTTCAACCACACAGAAAATAACAAATGCTGGCAAGGATGAGATTGGGACTCTCATGCACTGCTGGTAGGACTGTAAAATGATACAACCACTGTTGAAAGCAGTATAGTGATTTCTTAAAAAGTTGGAATTAGAAATACCATTTGACTCAGCAATTCCATTACTAGGTATATATCCTAAAGAAATGAGAGCCAGGACAAAAACAGATATATGCACACCTATATTCATAACAGCACTATTTACAATAGCCAAAAGATGGAAACAACCTAGGTGCCTGTTAACAGAAGAATGGATAACCAAACTACACACACACACACACACACACACACACAATGGAATACTATGCAACCCTAAAGAATAACACAGAATCTGCAAAACGCCACATAACATGGATTAGCTTGGAGGACATTATGCTGAGTGAAATAAGTCACTCACAGAAAGACAAATATTGTATTAGTCTGCTATTGTAAAAAGTCAAGGGAAGGTTTATATAAGGAAGGAAAGTTTCTTTGTTAGTTGCCAGGGGTGGGAGGGGAGGGAAGGGGAGGAAACACTGATAGGTAGAGACAAGTATTGATTTAGGTGAAGGGAAGGGCAATGTTCCAAATGTGAGTGATCAACACGGTGGCATTGAGGAAAAGGAAGACATAGAGAGGTACGTGGGAGGTACAGACAACAAAGATGAACCCTTTTGCACATACAGTATTTTGTTGCCAGTGATGGCAAACACTGATTTACAGGAGGATAGATGGGTGGGCAGGCTGATTGATTACGTATGTCTATGAAGGAGGGAGTGTGCCCACGACCATGTATAGGATTGGCAGACAATGTTTCTACAAGTGTATTTGTACATTCTGTAAGAATTCCCAAGTATATAGTAGAGCTTTGGTGGCATAGTGCCTAAGGCATTTGACTGCTAACCAGAAGGTTGGCCTTTCAAATCCACCAGCCACTCCTTGGAAGGAAGATTGGGCAATCTACTTCAGTAGTGATACACACCTCAGAAACCCAAGGAGGGGTCGCTATGAGTCAGATCCAACTTGATGGCAGTGAGAGTTTTTGAGTAGACTTGACAAGGGACAAGGTTATAGTCACTTCTTGGCCACCACTAGTGCTACCCTGAGGGAGCATGTAGTTGGACCTGTGGGCTAGGGACTGTGGTTGCAGGGGACATGAAGCTCAATTGGTGTAACATATTATACAAAAACATTGTTCCACATTGTACTTTGGTGAGTAGTGACTAGGATCTTAACAGTTTGCAAGCAGCCATCTAGATGCAATGATGGGCCTCTCCTCCTCAATAACAAAGAAGAATGAAGAAAACCAACGATTCATGGAAGCAATTTGTCCAAGGGACACCATAGGATTCTCAGTCTATATGACTATGAGGCCAGAAGAAGTAGGTGGTGCCTGCCTACCACTGTCAACCACTTGGAGGGGAATCTGTGTAGGAGATCCTGGATAGAGTAGGAGAA
>NW_006922161.1:0-3829 GCF_000298275.1 Orycteropus afer afer
TCATGTTTTTGTCACAAAATTGGCCAATACCTACTTCTCACCTCATGCCAATTTTGGTCATCCATGATGTAAATACTGGGTTTTCTCTTAAAGCAATGACCACCTCTGTATATGGATGAAGACCCTTCACAAACACATGAGATTTTTCAATCCTTATGTGATACTTACTTTTATGTGCATAGACTTGCCCCTCAGAGAATATGGAGCTAATCTGCAGGTTTCATGAGCCCTGAGCACCTCAGTAACATTTGCAATCATAGCCCAAGTCCAGGGAGAAATTGCTCATATCATACACTGAATGAGTTGCCTGATTTTGCATTCTTTAGACAAGTGTTCAAAACAGAATTCCCACAATAGCAGAAGCATTATTTTCCAGCACTTAAAATGTGACAAGTGTGATGGACCAACTAAATATTTTAGTTGTTTCAAGTTAATTAAAATTGAATAGTCACATGTTGCAGTGGCTTGCTAATGTGAACAGCAAAGCCCCAGATGATGTCCTGGGAGACCATCACCATATCCATGAGTGGATTTTGGTCCCTAATGCTCTTCTCTCCTTGCAAATGGACATTAAAAAATATATATATATACATACATGTTCTGGCCTTTGTACTTGCCACTGAGGAGACCACCAGGAACTCCCATCTCTTGCCCAGCACTTCTTTAGGATATCAAACCTACAATGCCTATGACAGTGATAAAAAGGACCTTGGAGAGCCCCCTGATGTGCCTGTTAGGACTAGGCCAGACCATCCCCAATTTCAACTGTGAGAAGCACAACATGGCCATGATAGTCACTGCAGGAACCACACCAGCATTTTCTTCACAAATGAAGGCACTGCAGGAATCTTACATGTTCCCACAGGTGAGAACGAAGGTGGAGTGAGACAGGGTGTCTCCCTCAGCACCATAATCTGGCAGTAAAATACATGAGGAAGAATGTCCTCAGGCAACTGTTCCAGTGGAAAACTAGAGTACACAGGACTCGGGGTGTGATGCACTATGTGAGGTGGCAATGATGATGGAGGAGAATGAAGACTTTGCTGGGAGAAGTAAACCTCTGTAGGGCCTCAAAAAGTAGCACCTTTTTACAGGTAGCACTTGCAGAGATGCTGACAACACAACATGGCATTTAAAAGAACCCTCTTCCCCTGACTTCTTATTGAAAGTAAATTTGCTTAATGTGGAGAGAAGTTTTCATTAGTGGAAAGTGGAGGAAAGGTTTGCTGATTCTATGAACTTCATAGAAGTATTTTCCCCCTTGATTGTTTTCACTGATTATAAAATGTGTTGTGATTTTTTCTTTCTCATTCGGATCACTTATGGTCCCTTTGATCTCCTGAGCAATAAGGGTCAGTTTCCATGTCTGTATCAGATGGCCTTCAGGGATGCTTCTCTGGCCAGGGGCATGGAGCTGTTACTGCTGCATTTTGGCTGGACCTGAGTGGGGATATTTTTCTCAGATGTGAGAGGTGAGCAAGTCCTCTAGGAGCTGTGAGAAGAAATGGACATGAGAGATGTTTGTGCACTCTTCATAGAGAGGGTGTCTGTCATTGAGTGATTCCAGCATTTTTCGAATTGAAAGCTCCTCACCAATATTCTAGATTCATCACAAATGTCGCTGTCATTTGTGGTGACACTAGCACACTCTTGAGCCTTGGAGTTGATGCAGCAAAGGCTAGACCCATATATATATAAAGTGTGGGTCACAACTTCACAGCATGATTTCACCATCCATGGAAAACACTTGCTTCTAGCTTTCAATGGGACTTGCTTTTTCAAACCAGAGAAGTTTGAAGTTTCTGATTTCAAAGTTTTCATAGACAGTTGACCCTTTTAATTACCAAGCTGTTTTCCTTATGAAACTATGGCATTTTAATTTTAATGCTAATTTTTTTCTGAATCTCACTGTAAAGTTTTGGAGGCTTATCTCCTAAATGCTACCTCCGAGGCTGTGTTGTTGAGCCGTCCAGAGAGGACCGTGTCTCTACAAATGCTGTGGCCCAGGCTCTCTGTGTTTCTTGTGAGAACAGACCCAGGATCTGGGAAAAATGCAGAGTCAAGTTCATCTCCTCTGCCAGGTAAATCTACATTATGTTGGCTTTGATGGATCCCTTTGGTCTCACGAGTCTAATTTTTTTAACTTCTAATTGTAACTTCCTCACAAGCTCCAAAGGAGCTCAGTGAAGGGAATTGGTGTCTTTTTCCAGAGTTATAGGGTTATCAGGACTTGTTTCCTAGTAGAAGGCGGCTTCAGAAAGAAGTCTTGATTTCTACTAGTTGGGTGTAGAAAATGTCATCAAATAGAAAGTGCTTCTGGTGGGAGCATTTCATGAGACAGGGCTCAGGGTCATCTTTTCACTGCACAACAAGAGATAGCCCACACTCCTTTCAATGTGGTCTATTTTCCAGTTTAAGTCCTGATATCTTAAAAGGACTATGGAAAAAAAAATTTTTTCTTTAGACTTTCATTATTTCAGGGCACTCTACTGAATGATTTATGTAATTTATCTCAATCCTGGACCACCTTGGAAGAGTTACTGCTATCATTTTGTTAGAGATGGAAAATACAACGCCAAGAGAGTTAAATCCGTCAGAGAAAATCATAGAGACATTGGAGAACTTAGCCAGAGTTCAAACCGAGATACTGTTGAATTTTCATCACCTTAATGGACTACCAGTACTTTTCAAGTTTCATGGGCTAAATGAAGTTTTAATTTTTACACACACACACACATATAGCAGTATAAACATTTTTGATACATAAAGTTTTATTTTACCAAGTGTTTTGTATTATTAGAGCCCTGATTAAGTGCTTGGCTGCTTATCAAAAGGTCGGTGGTTGGTGCCCACTAGCAGCTCCGTGGAGAAAGATATGACAGTGCTTCTGTAAATGTTACAGCCTTGGAAACCCTATGGGCCAGCTGTACCCTGTCCTATAGGATCCCTGTGAATCAGAATTGACTCGATGGAAGTTTGTTTGTTTGCTGTTTTGCTCTATCGTACATTACTTTATGTGATCCTCGCAAAATTTTGTGTTGCATAATATAAGTATTACTGTCTTTTTATATTTGAGGTTTAGGGATGTAAATGGTTTTCCATACAGCTAGTGTCTAAAATATTTCAAACGTGTTTCTCATTCTCGTTGTTTTACTTTTTAAGCTGAGATCATTTTCCATTGGGCAATAATGCATGTCTTCTAGTTTCACCCCCACCTGAGAACAGCCGGTTTAACAATTGTTCTGGGGAGCATGTTTCCTTGGATGAGAAATTAAAATACCTAGCATGATATATCCTCAACCCACTGGGCTGAAGTTTCTGTGGTGGCACAGTCTGTCCACGAGTCTCCACACAGTCAAGAATCCGTCACTCAGTGGAGTAGGTCGAGGGGCTGTCGGTTCATTGAGGCAAAAGGTGCAGTTTTAATGCTGGATGAGGACTTGCTATAGTCCCAGAACAGAATTCTGACATAAGACTAATTATACCCACTTGCTGCATTTCAATATCCAAAAATACTAATAAATCACCTGCAAAATCACCTAAGTTTTCCTTACTACTTGTCCATTGTCTGGAGAAAGATGTTTTCATAGTTACATAGATCAAGTCCTGATATGGACTAGGATGTATTCTCAATTAATTAAGTAGATTACGAAAACATTCATGTTTCAGCCTGAAATACTTTGCAAAAGTGTTCTGGTTCTCCACTGCTGCTGTTAACAGAAATACCACAAATGGGTGGCTTTAACAAACAGGAATTTATTCTTCTACAGTTTAGGTTGGAAGTCCACGTTCAAAGTGCCAGCTCTAGGGGCTGGGTGAAGGCCTCTCA
>NW_006922161.1:4114-5422 GCF_000298275.1 Orycteropus afer afer
CTCACAGAATCCACCATAATGGTGACTACGACCTCACCATGGGGAGTAACTCCATCAGGCTGCCCATCCACTCAAAACCAGAACACAGCCAAGTTGACACACAACTTTAACTACCACAAACAGTTGGCAAAGGGCTAGAGAATTAAGCAAGGTAATATACTATAAATTTTATATGAAATTTCATTTGTCAATCGTCCTATTTTCTGTTAGTTCAGGAATGAGATTTCATTTTTGTTTACTAATTATCCCAACTAAGAACCCTGGTTTCATTTCACTACTGTTCTCTTGATTTATATATTTACAGTGATTCTTAGAGTTGAACTAAAAAATAATGCTTGAATTTAGGGTAAAAATCTCTCCTGTTATTTTTCAGACTCCCTACTCTGTATGCAGATAGATTCAGGAAAACTCTGGAGGAAGGGAGGTCTGCCTGCAGCTATGACTGTACCACTTGTCCATATGGGGAGACTTGCAAGCAGACAGGAAAGCACCCACGGCAACTTCCCGCCCTTCCTTCTCTGTACCACTTCCTTCTCTGTCTCCCAGGGGAGTGCCACAGAATTACAGGTAAGATTGCACTATTCACTTATCATATATTCAGTCATTTAGTCAATTAATTTCATTTTTGAATCTTAATAATTCCACTCTATAATCAATAAAACTTTTCACGTGCCCTGGAATGCCCTCATCACTCACCTTGTGTGGTTAATTCCTACTCATGGATTTCCTATTCTGGAAATGTCATTAAAATTGTAGAAACTAGGCTAATTGACTCAGTGAATCACAACTGTTTAAATTGAGGCTACCAGATACAGATGCAAAACAGCCAGTAAAATACTGGCAAACTGGAAATCTACCTACCTACCTAAGTGGGATTTATCCCAGGAATGCAAGGGTGTTCAGCATTAGAAAGACAATCAATGTAATATATCACATTAACAGAACAAAGGAAAAGAATAGGGTATTTGACATAATTCAACAACCTTTCCTGGAAAGAACACTGAACGAGACAGGAACAGGTCAATTCCTCAATATAATAAAGGGCATTTATGAAAAACTACAGCTACATCATATTCACTGCAGAAAGACTGAAAGCGTTCCTGTTAAGGTCAGCAACAAGACAGGGATGCCCCTCCCCCAACGGATATTCAGCATCTTTTCTGAAGTCCTAGTCAGAGCAATTAGGCTAGAATAAAAATAAATAAATAAAAGTTATCCAAATTGGGAAGGAAGAAGTAAAACTATCTCTTTCATACACAACATGATCCTAAACATATAAAAACCCAAAGAACTCTCATACACTGCTGG
>NW_006922161.1:7497-9005 GCF_000298275.1 Orycteropus afer afer
TAACAGCTCTCTTTCCATTTCCTCCCTGTGGTTACTTGTTCCTGTGTCCTTCTTTCCTATGCATTCCTGCCCTCTGAGCTATCTTTCTGTGCAAATGCTCATCTCCCATGGCTGACTGTTCTCAGGAGTGCACCTCCCTGGTCTAACCGTTCACCTTTTAGGCCTGTTGTGTGGCTGGAAGCCGAGGGTATGAGTTCAATTCTAGACCGGAAGGGTGACTAAACGCCATAGTCTCGGGAGTTTCACCAGTCTCTATCAAACCAGTAAGCCTGGTTGTTTTTATTATTTTGATTTTGATTTCACATTTTTCTCCCCCTCTATTCAGGATTTCCTATTTTGATCTCCTTCTGAACAGTTGGCAGGGTTGCTGGGCACCATCTAGTTCTGATCTCAGGGTTATGTAGGCTGAGATTCCCGTGGTCCACAAGTCCCTGGGACTAATCGTTTCCACGCATCTTTGATTTGCTTCATTCTCCTTTGCCCTGAATGAGGAGACCAACTGTTGTGTCTTAGATAGCTGCTTACAAGCTTTTAAGTCCCCAGATGCTCCTCACCAAACTAGGGTATAGAACATGTTTGTGTAGTGCATTATGCCAACTGAGCTTGATGTCCTCCATGACCAGGGTCCTGAGCCTGCTGTCAGTGACTCACTACCTCAGAATGTTTGACTATGACTAAGAAGTTACCATAAATTACCCCCATGAGCTCTATTATATATATGAACATTGTTACAGCACATGTAAGTACATATGTAGATATTGTCTGGAAAACTTACAGAGCCATGGGTATATTCCCTTTGGCCTACCCATACCTGATCATTTTGCCTATCTACCTATATATCCATCCACAGGTGAATGTTTATTACTGATAATGCAGTATTCTGTACGTAAAAAATGTTTATCTTTGTTGTCAGTACGTCTTGTAGAGTTAATACTGCTTAAATGTCAATACAACCCAAAGCAACCTATAAATTCAAAGCGATTCTCATCCAAATTACAACAGCCTTCTTTGCAGAAATAGAGCCAAATTTACATAAAAGGGCAATTTGATTCCAACTCGTAGCAACCCTTTGTTGGGTTTCCAAGGTGGTATCTCTACAGTAGTAGGTTGCCTAGTCTTCCTTCCAAGTAGTGGCTGGTGGGTTTGAACTATCAGCCTTCTGGTTAGCAGTCAAATACCTTAGGCACTATGGCACCAGAGCTATTATAGAAGGGCTGTTGTTGTTTTTGTTATGTGCTGTTGAGCCGGACCCGACTTATAGCGACCCCTCCCTGGGTTTCCGAGGTGGTATCATTACGGAAGTAGGTTAGATTACTCAACCTTCCTTTCGAGGAGTGGCTGATGGGTTTGAGCCGCCAGCCTTCTGGTTAGCAATCAAGTGCCTTAGGCACTACACTACCAGAGTTCCTTATAGAAGGGCAAGGGACTCTAAATAGCTAAAGGAATCTTGAAGAATAAAGTAGGAGGATTCATACTTACTGATTTAAAAACAGACTATAGAGACTCAT
>NW_006922161.1:9300-16557 GCF_000298275.1 Orycteropus afer afer
TTTCAGCCCACTGTCTCTCAGCTGACAGTCTCTCTCAGTCTCTGTCCCAGCAGTGCATGTCTCTCTCAGCAGTGCATGTCTCTCATGTCTCTAAGCCAGCAGTGAGAGATTCCTTCTGCTTCTAGGAGGGTTCCTTTTGAGGCTGGCAGAGTGGCCAAACTAACCAAACCCGACATCAGAATTCTATACACCTGAGAGAGAACTTCCCAGAAGATTGCTTCAGACCACTCGCAACAGAAATACCCCAGGTGGATAATTTTAACAATCAGGAGCTACTCAGTTGCTCATGGCAAATTCCATCACAGAGTTTACAAAGACTTATGGCTGGAAAAGCCAAAAGCCATACCAGGTGACTTACTACACCACACAGATATACTATCCAAACCCTCTACAACAAAGACCTGAAAAAAACCAAGTGAAATGGATAGAAATGACAATCCTTTCCCAGAGGAAAGGATAAAGAAGTAAATCAAATACCTAGTAGAGAAAGAAACTTACCAAAAGCAGTGAACAGGATCTCCAGTGTGATAAATTTACACCAAGGCGGTTTTAATTACTGCAAGTAGCAGTCATTAAATAAGCTAAAAATCAAAGCATGGAAAAACATCTATCAAGAAAATGGCAACCAAACAAGAGTAGGAGTGTCAATATTAACTTCTGATAAAATAGAATTTAAGGCAAAAACCAGCAAAAGAGACAAGGAAGGACATTATACAATGATTACAAAGTCAATCCAACAACCACATACCTACAATATCTCAGCACCCAATGAAAGAGCCCCAAAATACATAAATAAAACTGTAACATAATTGAAAAGAGAAATAGACAACTCCACAAGAACAGTTGTTATGTTGTTGTTGTTGTTATTTGCCGTCGAGTCGGCCCCGACTCATAGCGACCCCTCCTTGGGTTTCCGAGGCAGTATCACTACGGAAGTAGGACTGTCATTTTTAATGAAGGAGAGAAAAACTAGAAGGAACTCAGTGAAGACACAGAACATCTAAAGACAATACTCACTGCTGTCGAGTCAATTTGACTCACAGCGACCCCTCCTTGGGTTTCCAAGGCAGTATCTCTACAGAAGGAGATTGCCCAACCTTCCTTCCAAGAACTTGACCTTACAGACGTAAAAGAACACTCCATCCAACAACAGCACAATATACATACTTTTACAGTACATCTGGAATATTGTCCAGAATAGCTCATATGTTAGGCCACAAAGCCAGCCTCAATAAATTTAAAAATACGTGTGGTCAGCTGCAATTTCATCAAAGACAAGGGAAAAAACGTAAACAGAAGCTGTTCTTTCAACCATGGCCAGAGAGGGCCAGACTCCAGAGGGCTGAGGACTGACAGAAAGGGCCAAAGACCAACAGAAAGAGACAAGGATAGACAGACGGCCAAAGACCGATGAAAAGCATTGCTCTCGAGGCACAGTAACACAGGGTCATGAAACGGCAGAAGCCTATCAGTACTCAATGCTTGCTGCTTAGTTCATCATGGATTAAACATTAATTTCTTAAACACTGCATAAATAATCAATTACTAAGATTTCTGCCACCCCCTTACATATTACACTCCAGGAGATGGCAGCCTCTTTAAATGGCACCATTTTCAAAGGAAGTGGACTGGAGGAGAAAACAAATGATGGACAAGGCACTAAGAGGTTTAAGGGTGGAGGTGAGAGTGAGACAGACTTAAACGTCACCTTTCTGCCTTGTCAGACTTGGAGAACATTATTCTTAAGTCTGTAAAAAGAGGGTCATATAATGTGTTATATTATTTTCTGATCAGCAAGTGGATTCATACCCAGTGTTATAATGAACCATATCAGAACCTGAGGCAAAAGGAATAAATAACGTATGGTCTATATACTATATGGGAGCTCTGGTAGCGTAGTGCCTAAGGCATCTGACTGCTAACCAGAAGGCTGGCGGTTCAAACACACCAGCCACTCCCCAGAAGGAAGACTGGGCAATCTACTTCTGTAGTGATACCACCTCGGAAGCCCAAGGAGGGGTCACTGTGAGACGGATCCGACTCCACGGCAGCAAGTTTGGTTTCTTTGGTTTATATACTATATACTCAAGATCCGTGGGTGGTAGTTTGCAATCACCTAAAGGCTGGTGATTAGAACCAATCCAATGGCTCCAAGGAAGGCCGCCTGGTGAACTACTTCTATAAAGATTAATGGAGGAAAAAAAAAAAAAAAACATAGTGATCCTGTAGGGCTGAACAGAACTGCTACAGAGCATTTCTACCACTGAAAATCCTTATGAAGCAGACTGGCTCATCCTTCTGTGAAACAGCTGGTGGGTTCAAACGGCTGACTTTTTTATTAGCTTTGACCACAGTGCTGCCAGGGCTCCCTCCAAGAAAACCCAGTGAAGCAGTTCTACTCTGTTAACACAGGGGCCACTGTGGGAAGGAATCGACCTGTCAGGAACAGGTTTTAGGCCGTAATCATAATAAACTCACAAATTTTTAACTCAGTGGAAATGACGGAGATTCTGAACATTCAGTGGCGTTGAGAGTCCTCAAGTAATTTCTTTTAGAAGGATCAGCACAAGGCTGGTTCCTATGAGGTGGAGTCTAAAGATGTCTCAAGCGTCCAGTTTTCCCAAACTGCTGTGCCACTCCATCATCTCTAACGGACACTTCTCCACCTCCCCTTAGTACTCTCCCTCCTGTCTCAGGGGTCCATATTTAGCTTAACGTCTCACAGAACTCACAAACTGCCAAGGAAATGGCTCATGTGGTGGTGAAGGCTGGGAGGCTGCCCAGTCCCAAGTCCATGGGTAGGTGTGGAGGACTCTCCCCAGTCTCGTGGCTGCAGGGGCTGGTGAACCCAAATCGGCAGGTCAAATGACCAACTGCTGTCTGAAGTCCAGGGGTGGCATGATGATGACCCAAACGCAGGACTGGAGAAACAGAGAGAACTTTCCCAGAACATTCACATATATACCCTCAAAGAAACCGAGGGTGGTGACTTGAGTCACACCCTCCAACAAGGCGGGCCTGATGCACATCCCACCCTCAACAGGCACATTGTTGTTGCGACCCCTCCTTGGATTTCCCAGGCAGTATCACTCCGGAAGTAGACTGCCCAACCTTCCTTCCGAGGAGTGGCTGGTGGGTCAGGGTTGAAGACTATGACTTACAATACCTCACAAAATGGAGGATGACGGCTAGAAGAGCCATATGAAGCAATTCAGTGCACTGCAAAGACACAGTTTTCACCTGGTAAGGCCAGACAACTGTTTTTTTATTTTCCCGTGCAACTGCAAGAATCATTGGATGAATGACATTCCATCCAAGAATCAATTGGATAAATGACTTTTGCCTTTTATTTTTATTTTGCAGTTTTTCACTTTAGCTGCTAATGCTCTGCATTTACATAATGCAAAAAGCACTTTCACCACCCATTTGATTTCCAGAGCTCGGAGCATGATGGCCGCTTAGAGATGAGAAAGTGCAGAACCAAGCACTGGTGTGAGCCTGGGCCCTACAGTGCCAGGCCCTAGACCTGTCTGTCCGAACTCAGGCAGACAAGCACACCCTTTCACTTGTCTTACTATTATTGAAAGACAAAGATTTACTAGGGCAATGTGATGTAAGGACATGAAGCAGTACACAGTATGACAGGATTTCCTTTTCAAGGAAGCACTAGGGTTCAATTATGTGTCTCCATCACTATCCCTTGTTATCAAGGACTAATCTAATTCTAAAGATTCAATTAAACTTCCTTTCTACGAGACGTTGCCCGATTCAGTTTATTTAGTAGATTTTCCAAATGTCACTCTCTTCTGGTGGTTTTCATTAGAAAACCTACTGGGGGATTTGACCTCGCCTGACAGACCTCCAACACGCTCATCTCACATCTGCCCAAAGCTGTAGCACCACACTCACTGACCAGCCAGGGGCAGACCAATTCACACCTGTCCAGTAAAGGACCCTACAGAGGCTCTGCATTCCAGACAAACCCCATCCCCAGTGGGGGAGGCTAGAAGAAATTGAACCTGAACTCTTCATCAAGGGTGTCCGGGGGGGCCTTGGCTCCCCCCACTGGACGAAGCCTACAGACTCTTCGGCTCTTCAGTCTGGCAGCCTCACCTACAGGCTGCACTTGTGCTGACTGGGCTGCTGCGGGGGGAAGGGAACAGAGCATCAGAGCCGAGTAACAGCACATGAACCGTGTACAGCCTTTGTGGCCATGTAATTGCAGATCTTGTATAAATTAACTGATTTATTTCTGTAAATGATGAGGCCATCAGTTCCCATTTTAGAATCATGGAAGTGAGGCACAGTGAGATTAACTTGCCAAAGATCTTAAAGCTGCTAAACAGAAGTTCTAGGTCACCTGGCCCCAGGAGTTGCACACTAACACTTCCTGGCCAGCACACAAACCCAAGGCAGCTTTCCCAATCTCAGGTTGCCATGACTCAGAACAGAGTCTGTGGCAACGGGTTTGGCGCTGGTGCAGCATCTTTCCCTCCTGCCGGGACCTTCTGTGCCTGCCTCCCTGGTCCAGGCCCTGATTCTGAGAAGTTAAGGTTTTCTCCCTTCCTGCTCCCCAGGATTCCCAGAGCCGTGCTCTTCTGACCAGCCTCGTTGCTCTGGGCTTCTTCCTTTAACTAGGTCATGCCCCCTTCCTCCTTCTACTAAGCCATCCCGAATCAACCCATTCCCAGTCCTCACCAGCCCTGAGGGCCCGCAGGGCCTCCCGACGCTCTGCTTCCATCTGAGTCCGGTAGTCCCCAAACAAGGAATGCATGAGCTGCCTCTTCCGGGGCAGTGGGGTTCTTTCGCTGCGCAGGGTCCGGATTGCCCCGGTAGCTTGCTCTTCTGGGGACAGAGACAGAACCAGTAATCTCCTCTGTCTTCCCCTCTAATTCCACGCAGCACCTGAGACGACAGAACTGTTACCCCCACACACACCCACTCTAAAAATGGGGCTCTCACTCTGCTTTGGGCTGGGTCTCCGGGTTCTCAAGCCGAGCTCCAGCTGTTCTATGCACCAAGCCAGCTCCCGGGCCAGCTGTTCCGCCTGTGAAGGATTGAAGGGAGTGCCTGTGAGAGGGCACAGCGCCTCCACGGCTGCCAGCCCCTACTGCACTTCCATCCCTCAGGGATCCCAAAGCCCAGCTCATGCCACCCCACTCCCCGCGGATCCCAGACCACTCCCGCACGCGGCCTCACACGCTCAATGTGCCCGGGGACCCTCCCTCCCTCCCGAGGCCCGCTCTCGCCTGGGCCTCCGCGCTTGCAGGAGGTTCCGCTGGGGCGGGCGCCTTGCAGGCCTTCCCGCCTCCATTCGCCAGAGAAGCCCGGTTCCGGGTTTTCTTCTTCCTTGGCTTCTTAGAGACTGCATCGCCTTCAGCGCCCACAGGGTGCGCCCTGGAAGCGGCGGCACCTGACGCGGGATGCCCTGAGCAGACACCGACTGGGCAGGACGTTGCAATGACAAGTCTCGGGGCACCGGGAACCGGGCCAGGGAGCCGGGGTCTGCGGGGCGTGCGGCCTGTACCCGGCTCCTCCGATGTCTCCTGAGCAGGGCGTCCTGGGGCCTGGAGAAAAGAGGGCAGCACGGGGGTCACCGGAAGCCGCCGGCAACCCGAGCCCTCGGCCCCCGCGCGTCCTCTCCGCCATGCTCACCGCCATGCGCCACAGCCGCAGCCAGGCCGGAAGTCGAGCGTGGGGGCGACGCCGAACTCCTCCGTCCGGAAACGCGCCGGAGACGCAGGGTTCCGTGGAGCGCGGGCGGCGGCGGACCCTCTGGTGTGGACGAGTGTTCAGGACCCATTTACGGTGCTTCAGAAACCGTTCTGGATGGAAGCACAAAGCTCCAAACGCGGGTGTGGGTCGCGGGATGGGAAGTGGTGTCTCAGGTCAAGCGCGTGAGAGGTTTTTGTAGGAGGCAACGAGACAGGTTTGCACCTCGTGGGCGCTGGGCAGCTGTGGCCCAGGGTCCGGGAGGAGTGGGGCAGATGGACGGACAGAACGTCTCTGAACAACAGCAGATGTGGGCCACCAGGACCGTGAGAGGACAGGGTCCGGAGAGTTCCCCCTAAAGGCCTGTGTGGAAGAAGTACGAACTGGAGGAAGTCTGGGAAGACGGAGCAGAATGGGGACAGTGTCCAGTCTGGGCGGTCTCATGGTCACCGCAGATAGTCGATTAACTGCCTATTCCTGTGTAGCAGATTTAGCAGTTTTAATCTCATAAACTTTCTGGGGTTCGGCAATCTGGCGACAGCCTCTCTGGGTGATTCTGGCTCAGGGTGGCTGCACCTTTGGAAAGCAGAAGGATCACCGACTTTGTGGGCACGGTTCACAGTCGGGTGTGTGTTTTAGAGCTGGGGGGCTGGAGGGAGTACGGAGTGGGATATCGCCCCAGATCTAACCGAACCACCCTCTGTGACTCAGCACAGAACTCAGACCAGAAAGCCACCTCCACCCAGATACTGACCTCAACCCAGGCCTCAGGGCAGCTTGTCCAGTTCCTGAAAAACCCCTTAGAGATTTTATTATAACTGCATTAATTCTACAGATCATTTTGAGGACAGGATCTAGTTTTCTTTTCAAAAAAGATTTATAGCTTTCTCCATAAAGGCCTTCCACATTTCTGTCAGATTATTTCTGAATATTATTTCTGATCAGCATCAGGATTAATAAGGAGCTGTGGTGGTGCTACTCCAGCTGCTAACCAAAAGGTCAGCAGCTCAAATCCACCAGCTGCTCCACAGGAGAAAGATATAAAGATTTACAGCCTTGGACACCCTTTGGGGTTGGAAGCAACTCCACATTAGTGGATTTATTAAGTGCTTGGCCTCTAACCAAAAGGCCAGCAGTTCAAACCCGTCAGCCTGTCTGTGGGAGAAAAAGATGTAGCAGGCTGCTTCTGTAAAGATCACAGCCTTGGAAACCCTATGGGGCAGTTCTCCCCTGTCCTGTAGGGTCACTATGAGTCAGAATCGAATTGACAGCACACAACAACAAAAACAACATTAGGATTCAAGTTGGGGTACAAATCTATATCATTTTTTATATCCACCTGATCAATCACTGAAATGCATATAACATTCTTATACACTTCAATGGCTTAAATTACCTTCTATAGATGTTGATGGCATCTAAATCTGTACCTATAGTACAGATACCCTGAATTTCTTACCTGTATATCCAATTGCCTAAGGAGCTCTGGTAGCGTAGTGCATAAGGCACTTGACTGCTAACCAGAAGGCTGACGGTTCAAACCCA
>NW_006922161.1:16872-20206 GCF_000298275.1 Orycteropus afer afer
GACTCGATGGCAGTGGGTTTGGTCTTTTGGGTTCTTGGGTGGCATTCTGGTTCAAGCACTCAGCTGCTAACCAAAAGGGTGGCAATTTGAACCCACCAGCTGTTCCACAAGAGGAAGATGGGGCAGTCTGCTTCCTTAAAGACTTACAGCCTTGGAAACCCTATGGGGAACTTCTACTCAGCCCTGTAAGGTCACCGTGAGTCAGAATCAACTTGGTGGCAGTTGGGTTGGGATATCCAATTGACTACAGGACAACTCTGTTTCAACGTCTCAACACAAGTTTTAAATTACATGCATCATCTCAGCAACTCTCTTGATTATCGTCGTATGTCAGGTACCTAGAATACATTTTAAACCCTGGTCCAAGCCCCCAGCATCCCTTACTTGGATAATTTCAATACCCTCCCAACCAGGCACCCTGCTCCTCCCCTTGCCCCCTCTGATCTACTCTCAACACAGCAATCAGGGTGCTCCTGTTAAAATGTAAGTCAGATCTTGTCAGTCCTCTGCTCAAAACCTTGCCATTGTCTTCATCTTCCAGGGTAAAAGCCAAAGTTCTTAGTTTGCAAGCCCCTACATCCTCTATAGCAGGGATTGTGGGGCTGGCGCGGGATCGGGCAGTGTTTCGTTCCGCTGTGCACGGGGTCGCTATGAGTCAGAAACGACTCGACGGCACTTAGCAACAACAACAACAACATCCTCTGGCCCCCAGTCAACCCTCTGCGTCTCCACCTTGCACTTGTGCTTCAGCCACGTTGGCCTCCCTGTTGCTCCTCAAACAAATCAGGCACACGCTCACCTCAGGGCCTTTGCATTTGCTATTTCTTGACCCGGAACAGTCTCCAGATATCTGCACAGTTAACTCCTCACTTCCTTTGTGCGAATGCATCTTTTCAAAGTGCCCTAACTTTTCAAAGTGTGGCACCTGTTTAAACTTGTAAGCTGCCACCCACCCTCCTCGCCCCTGCCCAGCACTCCTAGCTCCCTTACCCTGCTGTTCTGTGTATTTTTCATAGTACTTTGCTAACTTATTCTAATATACTATGAAGTTTACTTGATGTAGCTATGATTAACTGTGTCTCCCGTTTCAATATCAGATCCAAGGAGAGTATCTACTTAGCTCACTGATGCATTGCAAGCACCCCGATGTTCACGGGCCATGACTGGACTCCACTCTGACCTTAGCCAACTCTCCTTCCCCTGCTCTCACTGGCTCCTTCTCTGGCATCAAGATCCCCAGGCCCCAGGTAGCCTTCTGCTTTCAGGGGATGATGAATTGCTCAGACTCTGTAGGCCCTGTGAATCCCAGCTCTGCAACTGACCAGACATGTAACTTAATTTTCTGAGCCTTATTTTCCACACATGTAAGATAAGTACACTTGCCTGAAATGACTGTTGTGGTAATTAAATGAGAGAAGCAGAGTGCCTGGCGTATAATAAGTCCTTGATGAGTGTCATCCAGCATCATTTGTCTCCTTCTCTCTTCACTTTCTTCACTTCCAACAAGAAGACCACATCCATCACTTTAATCATTCTTCTCTGCCAGTAAAAGAAGCTCTTTAGCCATGGTCTTTTCAGTCCTCCCAAGCTGGACATCCTCCCAAGGTCAACCCAACCAGCCACTGCGTCTCCTGAACTCTGGCTGCAGGAGCACACCACTCATTTTGTTGGCAAGCCCACCTAGATCTCCAGAACTGGCTAAAGCTCTACTGCTCTCCCAACCAGATCTCGCCCTCATTTTCCACAGCTACCATTTTCAAACTTCCAGCCCTCACCTCAGATCTCCTGCCCTACCCCCACCCCACAGTCTCCCCTCCACCTTTTACTCCCTAGGCAGATGTTTTGTTTCCCACTTCTCCTGGGATATAAATGTCATCAGGTGCAAATCCTCTCAACTTCATGCCATCCCAATTATGTTTTCCATATCCTCCACCAATCCATGACTCCTTCCTTCCCTCCTGTCTTAATGGAAAAGCAATCTCTCTTCTTATTCTCTGGATTCAACTGGCTCCCACCTCTTCAGTGAGCATATTCCATTCATTAGTTCCTTTCTCTTCTTCATCCATTCAGTGTATATCGGAGCACCCACTATGTGCCAGGAAATGCTCCAGGCAAAGTGATACAAACTGAGTAGGACACACAAGAGTCCCTGACCTCATAGTGCTTATATTCCAGTGGGTGGAGAAAGACAATGAACATATCTAAAAGTGAACTTCATCACTGCCTACCCCACAAACTATCCCTCCACTCATCTTCTCTCAGAAACCTAGCATGTGCTGCTTGTCCCTCACTCCCACCCCTCACCACCCCCACACACAAACAGTCCATCAGCAAGTCCTGTCAGTTCTACCTCTTGAGTATTTCCCTCACTCGTCCACGCTTCTGCAACAGCACCACCACCTTCATCACTACCACCAGCATCACCTAGATGACTGCAGTAGCCTTCGGCGTGTCTTCCCACTTCTATACTTACCAAAATGCAACCAATTCTTCACACAGCAGGGATCTTTTAAAAACTGCAACTCTAAGCGAGTCACTCCCTTGCTTAAAACTTCTCTCTATATTTCCCCCTTGGGCTGAAATCTGAAGTTTTCGACGTGGCTGGAGTCACCTGTGATCTGGCTCCTATCTCTCTCATAGAGCCTCCTCACCTGACAGCCTCCCACCCAGCACTCCCTAGTCTTCACCTGTTTTAGCTCCTTGAGAAAATTCCATGTCTCAAAATGCAGCGCCTCTGAACATGTATTCCCTTTATCCAGAAAACTACCACCACCGCCACCAACAGTGCTTTACCAGCCCTTCTCCCATCACAGCTAAAGCATCACTTCCTGACAGGCTTTGCCTGAGCAGCAGACGACAAACCCCTCAGCTGTATGCTTCCATAACTCTCTGCACACAAGTTCTGACTGTCAACAAGACACTGTTTTGCGTGATGGGAATAAAGCAGTGAGCAAAACACATAGAGCTTCAATTTGGGGGGTGGGGGTGGGAAACACTATTTATATACAAATTAAGATAAATTAATACAGTACTATGAAAGACTATGATGAAAATAAAGTCGTTCTCAGTAAGTAAGACAAATCAACAGATATCAGTTTGAACTGAATGAAAATTAAAATATAACAGAATCGGCAGGGTTCTTCTAAATCAGCAGCCAAGGGGAAGTTTATAGCAATAAACATATTAGAAAAGAAGAATGGTCTCAAGTCAATGACCTCAGTTTCCACCTTTAAAATAATTAGAAAAAGAACAGCAAATTAAAGTTTATTATTAAATATCAGAGTGTAAATATTAAAGATTAGAGTCTAAATCAATGAAACAGAAGAAAAAAAAA
>NW_006922161.1:22426-23671 GCF_000298275.1 Orycteropus afer afer
GAAGCATCTCAGTGGGTATTTTGTCAATTCCTGGAGCCTTGTTTTTAGCCAGTTCCTTCAGTGAAACTTCAATTTCTTCCTTCAATACCAGTGGTTCTTGATCATATGCCACCTCCTGAAATAGATGAACATTGACCAGTTCTTTTTGGTACAGTGACTCTGTGTATTCTTTCCATCTTCTTTTGATGCTTCATACATAGTTCAATATTTTGCCCATAGAATCCTTCAATATTGAAATTTGAGCCTTGAGTTTTTTCTTCAGTTCTTTCAGCTTGAGAAACACCAAGTGTGTTCCTCCCTGTTGGTTTTCTAACTCCAGGTCTTTGCATGTTTCATTGCAATAGTTCATTCTGCTTCTAGAGCTACATATTGAAATATTCTGTTCAACTCTTTTATTTCAACGATTTTTCCTTTCACTTTAGCTACTCCCCATTCAAGAGCAAATTTCAAGGTCTCTTCTGACATTTATTTTGGTCTTTCCTTTCTTTCCTGTCTTTTCAATGACCTTTTGCATTCTTCATGTATGATGTTCTTGATGTCATACCACAACAAGTCTGTTCTTTGGCCACTGGTGTTCAAAGTGTCAAATCTATTCTTAAGATGGTCTCTAAATTCAGGTGGGATATACTCAAGATCATATTTTGGCTCACATGGACTTGTTTTAATTTTCTTCAGCTTCAAATTGAACTTGCCTATGAGCAATAGATGGCCCATTCCACAGTAAGCTCCTGGCTTTGTTTTGACTGATGTTATTGAGCTTCTCCATCACCTCTTTCCACAGATGTAGTCAGTTTGATTTCTGTGTATTCCTTCTGGTGAAGTCCACATGTACAGTTGCTGTTTATGTTGTTGGAAAGTGGTATTTGCCATGATTAAGTTGTTGGTCTTGCAAAATTCTACCATGCTATCTCCAGTGTCAATTATATCACCAAGGCCATATTTTCCAACTACAAATGCTTCTTTTTTTTTCCAAGTTTTACATCCCTATCACCAGTCATTATCAATATATCTTGAATGAATGTTTAGTCGATTTCAGACTGCAAAAGTTGAGTAAAAAAAAAAGCAAATTTAAATTTCTTCATCTTTGGCTTTGGGGGATGGTGTGTAAATTTGAGTAATAGTCATATTAACTGGTCTTCCTTGCAGCCATAGGGATATTGTCCTATCACTGACAGCATTGTACTTCAGGATGGATTTTGAAATCTTCTTTTTGATAATGAATTCAATGCTATTCCTCTTCAATTG
>NW_006922161.1:24240-30317 GCF_000298275.1 Orycteropus afer afer
CACAGAACTGGGGTCCAGCCAAGTTGACACACAGCTCCAACTATCACAGTCACTCCCAGCAAAAACAACTATTTGATTATCTGATTCAAAATGGCTAATACAAGTCCAATTCAGCTCAGAAATGCCTGGGATATTGATCTTTATGCATTCCAATTCATTTTTTACAACTTTCAATTTTCCTACTTCATAGTTTTGCTGTTGTTGTTGTTGTTGTTAGTGTATGACCATATGACTATATTTAAAGAAACAATGTTTTAAAAAGATGAAATAAAATAAAAACCCAATCAGGTAACTGGCCAGGTTGATAATATACAGAAAATAGCCAAAGGAAATGAATGTTAAATTGTTGCAAATATTGGAAGGTGATATTTTTAGGTATATGGTTTCTCAAAGACTTGGGTGGAGGTGACAAAATGCCTGAATAGTTACAAAACCTGGGATCTTGTTTATGAAATACATGGGAATCACCACACATCATTCGTTGCCTCCTAGTCCATTCTGACTCATAGCTAGCAACTCTACAGGACAGTGTAGGACTGTCCTATGAGGTTTCGAAGGCTGTAAATCTTTACGGAAGCAGGTTGCCTCATCTTTCTCCTGAGAAGCAGCTGGTAGGTTGGAACTGCCAATCATTTTCAGTTGGCAGTCGAATGCTTTACCCACTGTGCCACCAGAGCTCCCTTACATGGGGATAGGGTAACATAATTTAGACAAGAAAGGGTCTATGGAGTCTCTGAATACAGAAGATCCATACATAATTGTCATGGGTTGGATTGTGTCCTCCAAGAAATATGAGTCACCTTGGCTGGGCCATGGTTCTCAGTGGTTTGGCAGCCATGTAAAGAGGTAATGTGGTGGCGGGGGGTGGGGGCGGTACTTAAATACCACCAAGGAAGAGGAGCCAGGGTCCCTGGGCTGGGCTCATGCTATGACCAAGAGACACAGAAAGAGAAAGCCCTCCCTTAGAGCTGGTACTCTGAAATCAGACTTGTAGCTTCCTAAACTGTGAGAGAATAAATTGTTTGTTAAAGCCATCCATTTGTTGTTTTTCTGTTACAGCAGCACTAGATATCCAAAATGGTTTTGAAAAATACCAGTGTAATAGAACTGTTGGTCAGTTCAAAGCAACTAAGATGAAAATATTAAGAAAAATATTGTAAAGATGAAAAAAATAAGCCAGTTCATTACAATGTAATAATTTCAATTATTTATTCAAATAATGAGTATAATATCTCTGTAAACAAGAAGTTACAGAACATCTTTGCTTGGATGATCCATATAACTCAAACTTAACTTGTCCTAGAATTCATTATCTAGTCAGTTTCCAAGTACTGTCCTCAAAAAAAGTCCACGTTCCCTATCAAAGCTTGCAAGACCTTAATGATATGGCTCTTCAACTTCATCTCTCACCACCTACTGTGCCTTACAAGTTACACCTGAGCAACACAACTTACAGGAAACACCACATTCCCTCTAATTCCTGGCCTTTGAAGATGCAGTATGTACCTCCTAGCTGGAACACTCTTCCTTGCAACATTTTGTCCTTGGATAGTATGTTTATCTTCCAGGTCTAAGCTCAAACTTACCAGTTCTGCTAGAAAACATTCCTGGCTCCTAAGCTTGGGTAAATGTTCTTGGGTAAATGTCCTCTGGCCAATGTACCATTCCTACATGTCAAAAGTGCCTCTACTTCACCATATCCCCTACTAGGTATTTCTTGTGTCAGATACTGTGACATATTCACAATTCTATCCCCAGGGTCTGCAATAATACCTGTTACAAAGAAGAGGCAAGAGACAGATCAAAGGAAGGAGGGAAGAATAAGGGCATTTCTTATAGGCATTTCTCTTCACACATCATATTCTACCACTGTCCTAGATATGCAAACATTATCTCTCATCTAATTTCATCCCATCTCTCACTAATATAGTAATGTCCCGATTTGTGTCTTGACTCTACAATTCATCCTCCAGTTAGATGAGTTAGATTAAATGATCTTACTAAAATAATCTAGTCAGGCTTATCTTCAGTTTAAAACCTTTCCATGGATCCCTACTTGCTAAACAAAGGGAAAGTCTAACTGTCTTGTTGTTGTTGTTGTTAAGTGCCATCGAGTCGGACCCGACTAATAGCAACCCCTCCTTGGGTTTCCGAGCCAGTATCACTACGGAAGTAGATTGCCCCATCTTCCTTCTGAGGAGTGGCTGGTGGGTTTGCAGTCAAGTGCACTACACTACCAGAGCTCCCCTAACTTTCTTAGCATAATGTGAAAAATCCTCCCTGAGAGATGCCCTGCCCACCTCCTTCCGGCCTCTGCTCTTAAAGACACCTATGATGGCAACATCCCCCTCCCCGACTGCGACGTCGCAAACTCTGCCAGGTTCAATTCCTGGCTCCAAAACTGACTGGTATAGTGTCTTTGTGAAATTTATTTGATCTCCTTGTGCTTTAGTTTTAACATATATAAAATGACAAAAATAGTGTTTATCTCATAGGGTTGTAAGATTAAATAATATTCGTGAAAAGCTTAGGGCACTGCTTGACACGTGACAAGCACAACTTCAGTGCTCACTTTTATTATCACCACTATCATCTTTCAAAAGACAAAACACCATCTTACTTATGCCTTTATTGATTGCCTTCCCCAAAACCAGCTCATCCCATGTTTGTATCCCCACAGTACCCTAAAAGTGCCTTTATTATAGTCCTTGCAAAACTTTGTTTTGTATTTGGTTGTTGCAAACATTTCCTCCCACTTCTACTAGGTAGTATGTCTTATTTACTTTATTATTACCATTGCCTATGAAACAACCTAGCACATAGCAAATGCTCAAAAAAAAAAAAATTGTTGAATGAGTAAATGAGTAAGCTATTAGATGAGTGCATGACAGATAAGATGTTGTTGTTATGCGCCATTCAGTCAGACTCGACTCATAGTGACCCCTTCTTGGGTTTCCGAGGCAGTATCACTACGGAAGTAGATTGCCCAACCTTCCTTCCGAGGAGTGGGATAAGATAGCTTTGTCAAAAAAAGGCAAATTAGGAGGCCCTTTGCAATTAACCAGGGGAGAGATTTTAGGGTATGACTGAGGTACCGCAATGGTGCACGATGGAACTGCTCTGGGTGCTGCGGAGGACAGGAATCTCGGTGGCTTTCCAGACTCCTCTAGAGCCTAGTTACTACTAACTGGAGCAGCAGGGTTGGACACTGGCCCATAAGAGGATTTGGCAGGCTTCCTTCTGTGTGATCTGGTCCTAGATCCAGTCCAAGCCCATGGTGAGAAGTTCAGGAACCAGGTCCCCTACACAGGTCCTGGAGTACATCTTTGCCAGGGCTCTGTGTGATCCATACAAATAACTGAACTAACCCCAAATTCTCAGAGCATTTCCTTCTCTGACCATTACTGTCTTTACAACTCATTTGTTGTTGTTGTCATTAGGTGACATGGAATCAGCTCTGACTCGCAGTGACCCTATGTACAACAGAACAAAATATTGCCCAGTCCTGAGCCACCCTCACAATCCTTGGTATGCCTGAGCATACCATCAATGCTGCTACTGTGTCAATCCATCTCATTGAGGTTCTTCCCTTTTTCACTAACCTTCTACTTTACTAAGTATGATATCCTTCTCCAGGGAATGACCCCTTCTGATAACATGACCAAAGTAGGTGAGACAAAGTCTGGCCATTCTCGCTTCCAAGGAGCATTCTGGCTGTACTTCTTCCAGGACAGATTTCTTAATTCTTCTGCCAGTCCACGGTATTTTCAGTATTCTTCGCCAACACCACAATTCAAAGGCATCAACCCTTCTTCGGTCTTCCTTATTCATTGTCCAGCTTTCACATGCATATGAGGTGACTGAAAATACCATGCCTTGGGTTAGGCGCACCTTAGTCCTCAAAGTGACATCTTTGCTCCTTACTACTTTAAAGAGGTCTCTTGCAGCAGATTTGCCCAGTGCAATATGACTTCTGATTTATTGCCTGCTCCTTCCATAGGTGTTGATCATGAATCCAAGCAAAATAGAATTCCTAACAACTTCAATCTTTTGTCCATTTTTCAAGAAGTTGCTTATTGGTCCAGTTGTGAGGATTTTTGTTTTCTTTATGTTGAGGTGCAATCCATACTGAAGGCTGTAGTCTTTGATCTTCATCAGTAACTGCTTCAGGTCCTCTTTACTTTTAGCAAGCAAGGTTGTGTCACCTGCATGAGTTGTCTTCTAATCCTGATGCCACATTCTTCTTCCTACAGTCCAGCTTCTCAGATTATTTGCTTAGCGAACAGGTTAAATAAGTAAGGTGAAAGGATACAACCCTAATGCACATCCTTCCTGATTTTAAACCATACAGTATTCCCTTGTTCTGTTCAAACAAGAACCACATTTAGAGTTGTCAATAAAATACAGGTATACTGACGTATACTAAAAATTATTAGTTTATTTGAATTTAAAATTTAACTGAGCTTCTTTGAAGAAAATCAAAGACTCAAGGAAACAATTACTCCAAAGGACTATTGGACCACAGGAACCACAGCCTCCTCTAGCCTAAGACCAGAAGAACTAGACGGTCCCCAGCTACCACCACTGACTGCTCTGATAAGGATCACAATAGAAGGTCCTGCATAGAGTGAGAGAGAAATGTAGAACAAAATTCAAAATCATAGAAAAGACAAGACTTACTGGTCTGACAAACAGACCCAAAACTGTGGTCCTTAGATACTCTTCAAACCTGGAATTGAAATCATAAAACCCCAGAATGTGCTCCCTAGAACAATCAACTATTGGAGACCAAAAGGGCAACATTTGTCCAAAGACAAAGTTCAGAAGGCAGGAAGGAGTAGGAAAGATGGGTGAATGGAAACAAGAAACCCAAGTAGGAAGTGGGAAGTGTGCTATTACATTGAGGGGATTGCAACTAATGTCACAAAACAAAATGTGTATAAATTGTGGAATGGGAAATGAATGTGTTCTGTAAACTTTCACCCAAACCACAATAAAATGTTCAAAAAAATTAATTAATTAAAATAATTAACTGAGTATCCTGTATTTTTAATTGCTAAATCGGGCAACTCTAAACTCATTCCCTCTAATAACCCAACTCCAGCAACTCTTCAAACTCTGAGACCTCCAACCAATACTTTTTTTTTTAGATAATTCATACCATTAGCACTCACCCTTTTAAAGTGTACAATTCAGTGCTTTCTAGCGTATTTACAAAGTTATGCAACCATCATCACTACTTCCAGAATATTTTCATCACCCGAAAAGAAACTCCATACCTATAAGCTGACTGCCATAGGTCTCCCCCACCCCACTTCACCCCCCAGCCTTAAGTAGCCACTAATCAATTTTTGTCTCTGAAGCTGCCTCTTTCGGACATTTCATTTAAAAGGAATCATGTAATGTGTGGCCTTTTATGTCTGTTCACTTAGTGTGTTTAAAAGGTTTATCCACCTCGTGCCATTTAACAGTACTTCATTGCTTTTTGATGATGAATAATATTCAATTTTGTGGATTTGTTTATACATTCATCAGCTGATGGAAACCTGGATTGTTTCCATCTTATGGCTATTGTGAATAACGTTGCTATGCATATTTGTGTCTAAGCTTTTGTATGACCATGTTCAAGTGTAGGCACTTGGGTGGTGTAGTGCCTAAGGCATTTGACTGCTAACCAGAAGGCTGGTGGTTCAAACCCACCAGCTGCTCCTCAGAAGGAAGACTGGGCAATCTACTTCCATAGAGATGCTGCCTCAGAAACCCAAGGAGGGGTCGACTATGAGTCAGGACCGACTTAACAGCAATGAAATGGTAATTTTACATAGAACTTTTGAGGAACTGCCTGTTTTGTGCAATAGCTGCATCATTTTACATTTCCTTCAGCAACGTATGAGGCTTCTGGTTGCTCCATATTGTTATCTTATTTTAGCCATCCTAGTGGGTGTGACTTGGGATCTCATTGTGGTTTTAATTTGTATTTCAGTAATAATGAGCATCTTTCCAGGTGGTTATTGGTCATTTATATATTTTCTTTGGAGAAATGTCAATTCAAATTCTTTGCTCATTTTATTCTTGGG
>NW_006922161.1:30727-57934 GCF_000298275.1 Orycteropus afer afer
ACCCACAGCCACTCCTTGGAAGGAAGATGGGGCAATCTACTTCCGTAGTGATACTGCCTCGGAAACCCAAGGAGGGGTTGCTATGAGTCGGGTCCAACTCGACGGCACATAACAACAACAACATGGTGTGAGGTAGTGTTCCAACTCTGTTTGTATGTGGACAGTCACTTGTTCTGCCACCATTTGTTGGATCCTATGACTTATTACCATTCTTCCATTATTCCTACTTACTACCACTTATTCCTTCCCTCATTTTCCTTCTTACCTAGTTAGACTTGTGGCTGACCATTATCATTGGTCTCCCCTGCTTACAACTCCAACCTTGGCACCTCTCTCCCTCCCTCATACTTTGTCTGGAAAAACTCAATCAGGAGATAGACAGAACTCAATGAGTTCCACACTGTATTGATGAGACAAAACATATAGTAAGACCTATTATAGTAAAATTCCTAAACTCAGAGATAAACAATAGTTTTTTGTTTTGTTTTTGCGAGGGGGACAGAAAGTTCTAGTTAGCTATAATAGGAAAAGAGTAAGACTATCATCAGATTTCTCATCTTCAACATTGAAAGCTAGAAGAGAATAAAATAGCTTCCATAAACCACTGAGGAAAAGGTACTGCAACACAAGAATCTCGTACACATTATGACAGCATTCACCTGTCAAGGCAAATGGATCCAACACACACAAAAGGGTCTCTCAAGTTTTACTACTTACATAATTGGAGCTAGGGCCTTCTCACTAGAAGAGCTGGATTCTAAATCCCTCCCCTGGCTGTACTCTGGAGGTTGGATCATATCTCCCCACTTTAGATAACAGTGCAGTGATAGCAGAGTGCCAGAGAGCCTGTACATTTGACCGGCCATCTACAACTGTCTTGCCTACAAGTATCTATTTATTGCTTTGTTGTACTTTCTATAATGATAATTATACTGGATTAAAATACTAGAGAGGATTCAGAGAAACTGGATCTCTCATACATTGTTGCTGTTGTTAGGTATTGACAGGTCACTTCTGGCTCACAGTAACCCCATGTACAACAGAACAAAACACTGCCTGGTCCTGTGCCATCCTCAATCATCGCCATGCTTGAGCCCATCATTGCAGCCACTGTAGCAATCCATCATGTTGAGGATCATTCCCTTTCTCGCTGACCCTCTACTTTACCAAGCGTGACATCCTTCTCCAGGGCCTGGTCCCTCCTGACAACATGACAAAATACATGAGATGACATCCAGCCATTCTCGCTTCTAGGGAGCATTCCAGCTGCACTTCTTCCAAAACAGGTTTGTTCATTCTTCTGGCAGCCCATGGTATTTTCAATATTCTTCGTCACCACCACAATTCAAATGCATCAATTCTTCTTTGGTCTCCCTTATTCATTATCCACTTTCATAAGCAAATGAGGTGACTGAAAATACCATAGCATGAGACAGGCACACCTTAGCCTTCAAAGTGACATCTTTGCTCTTTAACACTTTACACAGTTCTTTTGCAACAAATTTGCCCAGTGCAATACATCATCTGATTTCCTGACTGCTGCTTCTATGGGCATTAATTGTGGATCCAAGTAAAATGAAATCTCTCACAACTTCAGTCTCTTCTCCATTTACCATGATGTCACTTATTTGTCCAGTTGTGAGGATTTTCATTTTATGTTGAGGTGTAATCCATTTGGAGGCTGTAGTCTTTAACCTTCATCAGTGTTTCAAGTCTTCTTCACTTTCAGCAAGCAAGATTGTGTCATCTGCATATCACAGGCTATTAATGAGTCTACCTCTAAACTTGATCCACATTCTTCTTCATATATCCAGCTTCTCAGATTATTTACTCAGCATACAGATTGAATAAGTATGGTGAAAGGATACAACCCTGATGCACATCTTTCCTGATTCTCATACATTACTGATGGGAATGCAAAATGGTGCAACCACTCTGGAAACTTTGGCAGTTTCTTCTTTTTTTAAAAAAATATAACTGAACATACACTTACGTTCACATAATGTTAAACATAATATATTTCCCTCTGCTTGGTAATTTGGATTGCTATTTCTACTCTCAGCAGGTCACAAAGGGAGAGAATCAAATCCACACTGTCCAAGAGAGAGGATTTTTTTGAATAGAGATTTTTCAAGAGATCACTGACCAGGGCAAGTGCTTCATATGATAATTAGCACAGGGAATATAAAGTGCAACACAAAATCCTTATAGTAGGCAGAGAAATGCCCTTCCCCAGGGAAAATTTCTAGATAGGTGGTGGTGGTGGTGAATAGAGATATAGATATACCAAAAATTATTAGTGGTTACAAGGGGTAGGAGGGAGGGGGAAAGGGAAAGCTTTTGTTTAGGGGGCACTGAGTTTATGCTAACAGGTAGGTGGTGCAATATTTTGGAAAAGGATAGCAATAATGGTAGCACAACATGAAAAATGTAATCAATGTCCCTGAGCTGTAAATGTGGAAATTGTTATGTTGGCAAATGTCTTGTATATTTTCACAATAAAAGGGGGGAAAAAAAGCCCTCCCCCAAAAATGCCCACATCCTAATCTCTGAAAACAGAGTATGTGCTCTTACATGGCAAAAGGGTTTACAGATGTGATTAAGTTAAGTGACTTGATATGCTTGTGGAATAATTGAAATTGAGATGGGGGAAATTTATGAGGAAGAGTAGAGGCATTGATATCCTCATCTTATTTAGAGATATTTTGAGATAGTGTCTACATTTAATGGAATAAGAAATCACATTTCAAAGATAACCAAGATGGTTTGGTGGTTCCTCAAACAGTTAAACAATTATCATATGCCCCAAAGAATTGAAAGCAGGGACTCAAAGTGATACTTGTATAGCAATGTTGAATGCAGCATTATTCATAACAGCCAAAAGGCAGAAACAACCCAAATGTCCATCAACTGCTTAATGGATAGATGTGGTATATACACAAACTGGAAAATTACTCAGGCATAAAAACACACGTTCTGATATATGTGGTGAAACTTGAAAACATTATAGTGAGTGAAATAAGTGAGATACAAAAGGACAAATACCACATGATACAACTTATATAAAATATCCAGAACAGGCAAATGCAGAGACAGAAGTTCAATAACCAGTTACAAGGGACTGGGGTGCCAGGGGAGTGGAGAGTTATTGCTTAAATAACTTTAATAATGTATTGAATCCTATTTGGGATGATAAAAACTTTCGGAAATAGTAGTGATCGTTGCACATGGTTAATGTAATTAGTGTCAACTGTGAACTTAAAAATGGTTAAAATAGTGTTATATATACATATGTATTTATTTACCACAAAAAATTAAACAGTAATCAAAATTACTGAAATACCTGTCACATACTTGAAGGAAGAGTGGATATCGTTAATTAAACCCTCATGTTTTATACAGCGAAGTCAATAGTGTCTAAAACTTTACAAAAACCCAGATATGAGTTGACTGCCTAAAGTTAGGGAAGTGACCTCAAGAAGAACTAAACACAAATCATTAAAAGACTTAGGGCAACTGGGAATGGAGGATAAACTAATTTAAGATTATCAAGTAAGATGACATTTAAATCTGAGAAACAGCTAGTATTTAAAGGAGGGAGAACATTCCCAGCAAAAAAAGCATCATGTACAAAGACTTGGAGAAAGTACGACCACCTACACTGACCCAATAATGCACACACACTTGGTTTCCAACCCCCACCACATGCACCTGAGCACCGCCGAGAAATGCCAGCCCAGGGACCCACCAGGAGCACGTGGACACTTAGGAGATAGAAAGGTATGGTCATGAATAGAAGGGCAGGATGGGTGAGAATGCAGGAAGACAGGAAGGGCTCATGGTCCCAGGAAGCAAGCTGCTCTTATCAAGGGCTATGACTAGACTTTGCAGCAATCAGCATCATCCTGTCTCTGTCACCACCACTTCTTCCTTGGCCTACCTTCTGCTACAAGGTTTCAGTCCCTCTCTAAAGGGATTGACTATAAAGTGACCAGGCAGCTTCCTCATTCTGCTTAAAAACGCCCTGGGTTAGAAAAATGATTTTATATACTCTAGCTCTTCTCTCTTTTAATCTCAGCAGCTTTTCAATATCCTCCTCAAAGTAATCACCATTAATTCTTTTCTGTCATAATCCCACATTGCCTGTGGTGAGAATGACTGATACGTAACGATCTCAGCATCCAAATTAGCTTGGTGCTAGGAATGCCAAATAAAAGGAAACCCAGAGGCCAGTCGACACTTCAGGTACTATCTTTTTCTACCTTACAAACTGGTATTACAAACACTGACCTTGGTTTTAAGAACAGAAACCATACACTGTGTCTCATGCTATCACTTGTGCCTATTTTTCTCCCAGTTCATGGAGTATTCTTTTGTATTTCAAATAACTTTTTACAAGAATCCATTTTACATGACTTAATTGACTTCTTAGCATATCTCAACATTTGGATCCACATACTAGTCTTAGCTCATACTTTAACAAGCTTTTCTTATACTGACAACCTTTCTTTCCTGTGTGGATTACCTAATGTTAAAGAGACAAACTTTCAGTTTAAAGTACCAGCCCCCTCACTATAAAACAAAGATTCTGCAAGGCCAAAACAAAAAACAATTAAGCAAAAAAATCTGGGTCCTCACACTTGAAAATGCAAGGATCAAAGTTAATTTTCTTGATGCTGACATAGATTATAAAGAGGGAAGAAAAGACAAGTGGTCAAATGAAATACCTAATGGTACCTTAAGTCAGGTGTTATAAAAACATGATCTAAATAGTTATAAATGGTATTTGTTTACTAAAGGAGAGGGCCAGCCTCTGAATCTGAGGGAATTTGGATACTTTGGAATTTTTGTCACCTAATTCAGCAGCCTGCCTTTAGTTTGCAGTTCACTGGAAGATGGCTAGATCCTTTAAGAGCTGGATCTCCCCAATGAAAGCCATAAAGTGACTGCTTTGCTTCTTTCCAGCATGACTCTGATAATGCACAACAGTGAAGAATTTATCAAATAAGGCAGTTACTCTCCACTCTGAACTTTACATTGCTGAGTTACAGCTGACTGTGCACTAAAGGGTTCCTCGCATGTATTACATTGATAAGCTTGTTCTCTCAGATGAATTTTATGAATTTTCTCATGACTAGTAAGAGTTATTCTTTGACGGAAAGTCTTCCCACATTCATTACACGTATAAGGTCACTCTCCACTGTGAATTCTCTGATGTCGAATAAGGTGAGAGGTTTGTCGGAAAGATTTTCCACATTCAATGCTTTCATAGGGTTTCTCTCCAGTGTGAATTCTCTTGTGTTGTATAAGGGATTAGCGCACACTGAAGGATTTTTCACATTCATTGCACATGTAAGGTTTCTCTCCAGTGTGAATTCTCTGATGCTGAATAAACTGTGAATGCTGACTGAAGGCTTTACCACACTCACTACATTCGTAAGGCTTCTCGCCAGTGTGAATTCTATGATGTTGAATGAGAGAAGAGCGAACATTGAAGGCTTTCCCACAGTCACTACATTCATAGGGATTCTCTCCAGTGTGGATTCTTTGATGGCGAATAAGGTGGGCACTCTGACTGAATGCTTTCCCACAATCATTACAGTCATAGGGTTTCTCTCCATTATGTGTTCTCTCATGCTTAATTAAGGTAGATATTTGTCCAAACGTTTTCCCACACTCATTACACTCATAGGGCTTCTCTCCAGTGTGACTCCTTTGATCTTGAATAAGATGGGAGCCCTGGCTAAAAGCCTTCCCACATTTGTGGCACTCATAGGGTTTCTCTCCATTATGTACTCTCTGATGTTGAATGAGGGAAGAAAGTACACTGAAGGCTTTATGACATTGATTACATTCATAGGGCTTCTCACCATTGTGTGTTCTTTGATGGTGAATAAGATTAAAACTCTGACTAAAAGCTTTTCCACACTCATTACACTCATACGGTTTCTCTCCAGTGTGAATTCGTTGATGCTGAATAAGATGTCCCTTTTGACTGAAGGTTTTCCCACACTCATTACACCCATAAGGTTTCTCTCCAGTATGAATCCTCTGATGTTGGGTAAGAGATAGACGAGCACTGAATGATTTTCCACACTCATTGCAGATATAGGGCTTCTCTCCAGTGTGAATTCTCTTGTGCTGAGTAACTTGTGAGCACTGATTGAAGGATTTTCCACAGTCATTACACCTGTAGAGTTTCTCTCCAGTGTGAATTCTCTGATGGACAATAAGTGTTCGGTTCAGGCTAAAGGATTTTCCACATTCCTTACATTCATAGGGTTTTTCTCCTGTGTGAATTCTCTGATGCTGAATGAGAGATAACTGTGCACTAAAGGCTTTGCCACAGTCATTACAGTCATAGGGTCTCTCTCCAGAATGACTCCTCTGATGCTGAATAAGGTGTGCCTGTCTAGTGAAGGCTTTCCCACATTCTTTACACTTGTAAGTTTTCTCTCCAGTATGAATTCTCTGGTGATGAATCAGATTAGAGCTATGACTAAAAGCTTTCCCACACTGATCACACTCATGGGGCTTCTCTCCAGTATGAACTTTAAGGTGGTGAATATAAGATGAGCATGTACTACAAACTTTCCCACATTCATTACACTGATAGGGTTTTTCTCTAGTATGAATTTTATAATGCTGAATAAAGTATGAATGAGCACTGAAAGTTTTGCCACATTCACCACATTTGTAGCGTTTATCACCAATGTGAATTCTCCAATATTTACTAAGGACAGAGTGCTGACTAAACATTTTCCTACATTCATTACACTCATGGGTTTTCTCTCCAGGATGAGTTCTATGATGCTGACTGAAAGTTTCTCCACACTCAGGACACTCAAAGGATTTCTCTGGACTAATCCTCCTCTGATTCCCATTCAGAGTTGAACTCCGTCTAGGCACTTCTGCAAACACATCTGTCTGGAAAGCTCCTTCTCCTACATGGATGCTCTGTAGGTTAATGATGTCTTTATTTTCTTGAAAGTTTTCTGTACATGATACATTCTGATGGAGATTCTCCACTTTAGACACTCTAAGATATTTGACAGGGGTGGAGTCTATGCAATAGACTGTGCAATAGCCCCTACCTACACTGACTTTCTGGGTTTTCTTTCCTGTGAGGGTTTTCACATGTGTCACTGTCATTGATCTGAAATTTTTCTTCTGGCAGAAGGGTTTCTTAAGTCTCTCCAGTGCAGATATTTTCCAGTAATTCTTTAACTTCTCTTCAACTTTATTCATCTCTTCAAAATCAGGTTCCTTAGAAATATTCTTTATATGTTCTGGTATTTTTCTCTGTGACTCCATTTCTCCAGAAATTTCCTGCTTTTGAGAAAATTCCTTTATTTCAATTCTGGTGTCATAACCTGAAAGAATGAAGATAAAATGAGTTACTTGTGCTTTACTATGGAAGAAAGAATTAGAACAGAAACAGGAAAATTTATCTGAAACAATTATTTCCTAGGAAGATAACAGATTCTCAGAATGTAGAAACTGACTTCACTGGAAAGACAGGAGGAGGAAAAAGAAGTGGAGAAAGAAGCAGCCATCGAAGCAGTGAAATCTGGTGTAGGGAGGAAGGAGAGAGGAAGGGAAGGAATCTTCCCTATCTAGTCAATTATAAATTGAATTGCTTCTCCAAAAAATATGTATTAAAATCCGGGCCATCTGATACTATGATTTAATTATATGATTAAGTCAGTTGGCCTTGGACAAAGCAGATTACCTTCCATGATGAAATTTAATGTAAAATAATCATCTTCTATAATGCAATCTAATGTAATGTTTTCAATCAATTGTGGTCATACCACTATAAAATGGATCCTAAACCTAATCACTTTTGAGTAATATAAAGGGCAGATTAGATACAGAGAAAAGCACACATGGAGGAAGAAGATGCCACGTGAGATGACTGAAAATCACCCAGGGCTAACAATAAGGAAGAAATTGACGTAACCAAGATAAAGATTTGTACTTTTAGGCTCCAGAACTGTGAGAAAAGAAATATCTATTCTTTAAAGCCACTTACTTGTGGTACTTTTTTTCAAACAGCACTAGGTAACTAAGAGCCCAACGCTAATGACTTATATCTGAAATAGGCTAACCAGGCACACACGAAGCAGGAATAGTAGGACATAATCTGAGGGAGAATAATTCTCAAGAAGGTGAGGAGGGTGATTAGAAAGAAGGGAATGGAAGCCTAGAAGTTCATCACCTTTGGTGGTCAAGGGATTGCGGCATATTTTGTAAACAAAGTATTTCTGTGTGTCTTACACATAATATGTATTCAAATATTTGTTGAAAAATAAATGATAAATGACCCATAATGTATGAAGTCTATAAAAGTAATGGACAACAGGAAAAATGAGTTGATCCGGACAACATGGTTTCACAGGAGCAAATTACAAAAGGTAAAATAGAAACAAAGAAGCAACCCACTCATTCAAATTATCAGGTACAGCAGAAGACAGAAAACCCCAATGTATGCAACATTCCTACACACAGATTCCCAATAGACAAAGATGCCTGAAAATCTGTGAAAACTGTAATACAACTGGATTCCAAGAGATCCAATGAAAGAAAGTTAAAAACGACGACGACAACAACAACAACAAAATACACCACAAGGAGCAGGCATACAAAGATTGTGGGAAAGACAAGCCAGGTCAGAACAGTGAGAGGGTAGCCCTGTTTTGACATACTAGGCAAACACAATGGAATCTCCTTTTGGAAAACAGTGGTTACTGTTAGATTTTTAACGAGGTGCTACTTTCAGACTGTCTAGCAAGATTAGGGAGAGTGAGCTGAAAATGTTAACTGGATGTGGTCTCTAATTGAGGTAAGTTGTCTTAATAGAGTGAACTACTCACAGTACTTTAAAGATTTAATTTACTATCCAAAACATAAAAGGGAAAAAGCAAATTTAATATTTTACTTTAGAAACCTACGATTAGCCTGAAGAAGCTGGTTCTGGATGGTTAAAAATCCTTAATTTCTATTAGGGCATCTGCAGAGTTAGAGTGCTCAGGTCTCACAACTAGAGAGTGAAAAGGTTATTCTAATCAAGAAGCATTATTTCACCAAGTAAGAAACAGAACAAAGAATGTGAACAAAATGAGAAACCACAGAAGAGAGTAACCTGTGAGTCAGGAAGGTCACATTAGAGTACAAAGGCCAAGGTTGTTAGAAATGACTCACATTGCACCCAAAGGCAACCCAGGACCCAGGAGGATGAGAGGGAGTAGATCTCTCTCCTAGCTTGTCCTGGCAACCCCATTTCCCTCCTACTTCTACAACTCCTGCTTTTATATACTTCTCAGACTCCTCCTGCCAAGCATGAAGCCAAAGACTAATACCTGCTCCATCGCAGGTCTTCCCCTCAGGCGATGGAGGCAAAATCCCAAGACACCATCAAGGCCATCAAGGGGAGAAGCAGCATGTAAAATTCTTAGATGCAGGGATGTGATGATTCCTGCAACCGGATGGAAGGGCAAAGTCGACACAAATCTCAAGTGGTGCAAATGAAAGAATGCAGACTCTGAAGCCAAATGACCCTGGTACAAAGCTGAACTGCTCCCGAGCTATGGGTAACCAATGCCATCTCCCTGATCCTCAGTTTCCTCACCTATGAACTTCTGTGAAGTTTCCATCCTTGCAAATTATCTAAGAATTTTAAATAACTTATACATACCACTGTAGCACAGACCTTGAACTCTCAATAAATGATAATGCAAGGTTGCATCATAGGCCATGAGAAATCGTCTGGAAAAGAAACAATTTCTTAGACCAAGTGACAAAGAATGAAAGGATAGGAAAGAAAGAGACAATGTGTAGTAGACTGTGTAATGCACAGAGGATGATATATTGCATGCAGAGAATGTACAAGAGCCCATCTAAGTAATTTTAGGTGCTTCAGATGCATCAGGGAAAACCCAGCTGACAGAGACAGAGACCATGCTATCAGCTATTTCATTTACAGCATTTTTGCTGTCCCTATTCATTGCTGAAACATAGACCCACTCCTAAATACTCCCACTGTTTCCACGGTGTGCATCCATCATGGCATACAACAGACCGTATACCACAGAGGGCTCTGCAAGGCTGCAGAGTGTAAGAATACATATATAAAATTCAACCATATTTCTATATTTGTCTGTTGTTACTAGGTGTCGTCAAGTCTGCTCTGACTCATAGTAACCCTATGTACAACAGAATGAAACACTGCCCAGTACTGTGTCAGCCTCACAATTCTTGCTATACCTGAGCCCATTGCTGCAGCCACTCTGTTGATCCATCTTGTTGAGGGCCTTCACCTTTTTTGCTGACCCTCCACTTTACCAAGCATGATATCCTTCTCCAGGGACTGGACCCTTCTGACAATGTGACCAAAGTAGGTCAGACGAAGTCTGGCCATTCTCACTTCCAAGGAGCATTCCTGTTGCACTTCTTCCAGGACAGATTTGTTAGTTCCTTTAGTAGCCCTTGGTATTTTCAATATTCTTCGCCAACACCACAACTCAAAAGCATCAACTCTTCTTCGGTCTTCCTTATTCAATGTACAGCTCTCACATGCATATGAGGCAACTGAAAATACCATGCCTTTGGTTAGGCACATCTTAGTCTTCAAAAAGATATCTTCACTCTTCAGCACTTTAAAATAGGTCTTTTTTTTTTCTTCTTAATTTTATTGCGATTTGGGTGAAAGTTTACAGAGTAAATTTATCTTCCATACAGCAGTTCACATACACTTTGTCTCATGATATTGACTGTAATCTCCCACAATGCAACAGCTCTCCTCCCACTTCCTCCCCATAGCCCTGTGTCCTTCCCTCCCATGCACTCCTGCCCCCGAATGGTCTCCCTGTCCATACACAGCCCTTCTATTCTCCCATGATTGATCTCTCCAAGGAGTGTATCTAGCTGATGTAAATACTCAGTTCATATCCTTGTTTTTTGTTTGGTTGGAAGCCACAGGAGTAGGTTCAATTCCAGATCTGAAGGGCAGCTAGGGGGCATAGTCTCAGTGGTTCCATCAGGCTCTATCAGACCAGCAAATCCAGTCCCTTTTTTCCTTTTATTTTTTTTTTTTTCAAGTTTTGTTCCATGTTGTTCTCTCACTCTATCCAGGATCTCCTACATAGATCCCTCTGAGTGGTTGACACCACTAGCACCATCTAGTTCTTCTGGTCTCACAGTCATATACCCTGAGGATCACATGGTATACAAATTCCTTGGACTAATTGCTTCCATGCATCTTTGGTTTTCTTCATTCTTCTTTGCTCTGGACGAGGAAAGACCCAATGTTCAATCTAGATGGCTCCTTGACGCTTTTAAAAGTCCAGCTGTTACTTGCCAAAGTAGGATGTGGAACAATGTTTTTGTGTAGTATGTTATGCCAACTGAGCTTGATGTCCCCTGAGACTATGGTCTCATAACCACAGGTCCAACTACTCACTCTCTCTGGGCAGCTAGTTGTGGCCAAGAAGTCACCACAACCTTGTCCCTTGTGAATTCTACTATATACCCGGACATTCTTACAGAATATACAAATACACTTGTAGAAACATCATCAGCCAACCCTATACACAGTCATGGGCACACTCCCCCCTACCTAGCACACCTGATTGTTCAGCCTGTCCACCCATCTATCCACCCATAGATCAACGCTTGGCGTAACTGACAGCACAATACTGTATATGCAAAAGGATTCATCTTTGTTGTTTGTATCTCCCATGTACCTCTCTATGTCTTCCTCCTCCTCAATGCCACTGTGTTGATCACTCACATTTGGTGCACTGCCCTTCCTTTCACCCAAACCAATATTTGTCTATCTATCATGTTTCCACCCCTCCCCTCCCACCCCTGCTAGCAAACAAAGTTTCAGTCCATATATACACCTTTCATTGACTTTGCACAATAGATAGCGCAGGTCATTAATGAGTCATCCTTCAATCTTGATGCCACGCTCTTCTTCATATAGTCCAGCTTCTCAGATTATTTGCTCAGCACCCAGATTGAATAAGTGTGGTGAAAGGCTACAACCCTAACACACTCCCTTCCTGACTTTAAACCATGCAGTATCCCCTTGTTCTGTTCGAATGACAGCCTCTTGGTCTATGTACAGGTTCCTCATTATCACAATTAAGTGTTCTGGAATTCCCGTTCTTCTCAATGTTATCCATAATATGTTATGATCCACACAATCAAATACTTTTGCATAGTCAAGAAAACAAAAGTAAACATCTTTCTGGTATTCTTTGCTTTCAGCAAAGATCCTTCTGACATCAGCAATGATATCCCTCATTCCACATCTTCTTCTGAATCCAGCTTGCATTTCTGGAAATTCTGTCGATATACTGCTTCAACCATTTTTTAATTATCTTCAGCAAGATTTTACTTGCTTGTGATATTAGTAATATTGTTCTATAATTTCCACATTCTGTTGAATCACCTTTCTTTGAAATGGGTACAAATATGGATCTCTTCCAGCCAGCTGGTTGGCCAGTAGCTGTCTTCCACATTTCTTGGCATAGATGAGTGACTGGCTCCAGAGTAGCATCTGTTTATTGAAATATCTCATCAATTCCTGGAGCTTTAGTCTTTGCCAATTCCTTCAGTGCTGCTTCAACTTCTTCCTTCAATATCACTGGTTCCTGATCATATGCTTCCTGAAATGGATGAACATCAACCAATTCTTTTTGGTACAGTGACTCTGTGTATTCCTTCCATCTTCTTTTGGTGTTTCCTGAATCATTAAATATATTATATTGCCCACAGAATCTTTCTATACTGAAACTCAAGGCTTGAATTTTTTCTTCAATTCTTCCAGCTGGAGAAATGCTGAGCATGTTCTTCCCTTTCAGTTTTCTAACTACAGATCTTTGCACACTTCATTGTAATAACTGTCTTTGTCTTCTCAAGTTGCTCTTTGAAATCTTCTGTTCAGCTCTTTTATCTTATCATTTCTTCCATTTGCTTTAGCTACTCTCCATTCAGGAGCTCTGGTAGCATAGTGCCTAAGGCACCTGACTGCTAACCAGAAGGCTGGTGGTTCAAACCCACCAGCCACTCCTCGGAAGGAAGGTTGGGCAGTCTACTTCCGTAGTGATACTGCCTCGGAAACCCAAAGAGGGGTTGCTATGCGTTGGGTCCGACTTGATGGCACATAAGAAAAAAAAACTCTCCATTCAAGGGCAAGTTTCAGAGTCTCTTCTGACATCCATTTTGGTTGTTTCTTCCTTTCCTGTCTTTTTAGTGACCTTTTGCTTTCTTCATGGATGATATTCTTGATGTCATCCCACAATTCCTTTTGCTTTAGGTCAGTGGTGTTCAATGCAACAAATCTATTGTTTAGGTAGTCTCTAAATTCAGGAGATATAATCAAGGTCATATTTTGGCTCTCGTGGACTTGTTTTAATTGTCTTCAGCTTCAACTTGAACTTGCATATGAGTAGCTAATAGTCTGTTCCACAGTCAGTTCCCGGCCTTGTTTTGGCTGAAGATATTGAGCTTCTCCATCACCTCTTTCCACAGATATAGTCAATCTGATCCCTCTGTACTCCATCTGACCAAGTCTACATGTATAGCCACCATTTATGTTGTTGAAAAAAAGGTATTTGTGATGAATAAGTCGTTGGTCTTGCAAAATTCTATCATGCGATCTTCAGTGTCATTTCCATCACCAAGGCCATGTTTTCCAACTACTGGTGATTCTTCTTTGTTTCCAACTTCTACATTCCAGTTACCAGGAATAATCAACACATTTTAATGGTATGTCTGGTCAATTTCACACTGCAAAAGTTGGTTTAAAAAAAAAAAAAGTCTTCAATTTCCTCATATTTGGCTTTTGTGGTTGGTGCATAAATCTGAGTAACAGTAGTATTAACTGATCTTCCTTGTAGATGTATAGACATTATCCTATCACTGACAGCATTGTTCTTCAGGGATTTATCTTTGGCATAATTATACTTGCATGTAATTTGTTGGCCAGGTAACTGTCTTCCAAATTTCTTGGCATGAATGAGTGAGCGCCTCCAGTGCTTTATCTGTAACATGTTGCAACATCTTAACGGGTGTTCCATCAATTATTGGACTTCTTCCTTCAGTACCATCAGTTCTTGACCATATATGCTAACTCCTGAAATGTCTGAATGTCAAACAATTCTTCCTGGTATAGTGAGTGACTCTGTGTAGTCCTTCCATCTTCTTTTGATGCTTCCTGTATCATTCAATATTTTGCCCATAGAATCCTTCGATATTGCAGCTCAAGGCTTGAACTTTTTCTTCAGTTCTCTCAGCCTGAGAGATGCCAAGTGTGTTCTTCCCCTTCAATTTTCTAGCTCCAGGTCTCTGCACATTTCATTATTATACTTTACTTTGTCTTCTCAAACTGCCCTTTGAAATCTTCTGTTCAGCATTTTTACTTCATCATTTCTTCCATTCACTTTACCTACTCTCCATTCAACAGCAAATTTCAGAATCTCTTCTGAGATTCAAACAACCATTTTGTCTTTTTCTTCCTTTCCTGTCTTTTCTATGACTTTTTGCTTTCTTCGTGTATAATGTCCTTGATGTCATCCAACAACTCATCTGGTCTTTGGTCACTAGTGCTCAATTAGTCAAATCTGTTCTTCACGTGGTCTCTAAATTCAGGTAGGAAATACTCAAAGGCGTATTTTGGCTATTGTGGACTTGTTTTCATATTCTTCAGCTTCAACTTAAAATTGCATGTGTGCAACTGATGGTCTGTTCCATGGTGGTCCCTGGCCCTGTTCCGGTTGATACTGAACTTCTCCATAGTCTGTTTCCACAGATGTAATCAATTGGATTCACATGTATTCCATCTGGTGAGGACTACATGTATAGTTGCCATTTATGTTGTTGAAAAAATGTATTTGCAGTGAGTAAGTCATTGATCTTACAAAATTCTATCATGAGATCTCCAGATCATTTCTATCACCAAGGACATATTTTCAAACTACCAATGCTTCTTTGTTTCCAACTTTCCCTTTCCAGTTATCAGTAATTATCAACACACCTCAATACACATCTTGATCAACATATGTGCTTAACTGTAAAATACTCCCTTTTGTGATTCTTAGAAGACTCCCTGGTTTCTTTTCAAAAGCAAAAAGTACTTCTTCTTAAAGTGCCCTTTGCAGAAATCTCACTCCTTTTTCCATAAGTTTGAGTTAGGAGTTTTTATCTTATAGCAGAGCAGTATTAACATCTAGTTGGCTCACCTAGACAACAAAGAGACTGACCATGGGGCTCACCATGTGGTTGCTGGAGAAGGTGTCAGTAGAGAAATGTAAAGACTGAATTAAATTTTAGCTAATGTGAAATCTTGGCAGAGAATGTTTAATAAATAAATGCCTTAAGAGTAAAATAATATATATACTTGGTCAATTTCAGATTGCAGAAGTTGATATAAATCTTCAATTTCTTCATTTTTGGCTTTAGTGGTTGATGTATAAATTTGACTAATGTAAGTATTAACTGGTCTTCTGTGTAGACATATGGATATTATCCTATCACTGACTGCACTGTACCTCAGAACAGATCTTGAAATTGGATGTTGTTGTTGTTGTTATGTGCCGTCGAGTCAAACCTGACTCATAGCGACCCCCCCTTGAGTTTCCGAGGCAGTATCACTACGGAAGTAGGATTGCCCAACCATCCTACCGAGGAATGGCTGGTGGGTTTGAACCGCCAGCCGTCTGGTTAGCAGGCAAGTGTCTTAGCCACTATGCTACCAGAGCTCCCTGAAATTGGATAGCCATATGCAAAAAAAGTAAACTTGGATGCATGTTTTACATCATATACAAAAATTAGCACAATACAGATCACAGATCTAAATTTAACACCTAAGTCATAAAAATTCTAGAAGAAGAAAATCTTTGTGACCCTGGATTAAACAAAGATTTCTTAGATGTGACACCAAAAACACAACCCAAAAAGGAACAAGTTGATATACTGGACTTCATCAAAATTCAAAACTTCTACTCTTCTAAAGACACTGTAAGAGAAGGAAAAAACAAGGCATAGAATGGCAGAAAATCTATGCAAAGGGTGTATCTGATAAAGAATTTGTATCCAGAATACATAAAACCAAAACACCAAACTGATTTCCATCGAGTCAATACCAACTCATAGCAACCACTATTAGGTTTCCAAGGCTGCAAATCTTTACGAAAGGAAACTGTCCAATCTTTTTTCCACAGAGAAGCTGGTGGATTCCAATCACTAACCTTCTGGTTAACAGTCAAATCCCTTAACCACTATGCAACCAGAGCTCCTTTAGAATATATAAACAACTCTTAAAATTCAACAATAGGAAAAACAACCCAATAGAAATAAATGGACACAGATTTGAACACTTCACCAATGGAGATATACAAGTGGAAATAAACACAAGAACATCTTCAGTCATTAGAAAATGTGAATTAAAATCATAATGAACTAACTACAGAACTATGAGAATGACTAAAATGAAAAAGACTGAACACATTAAGTGTTGGCAAGAATGCAGAGCAATTGGAACTCTCATACAAAGCTTATAGAAATGGGAATGGGAATGTTACAGCCACTTTGAAAAAAGTTTCACAATTTCTTCAAAAAGTTAAACATACACCTACCACATAATGCAGCCTTTCCACTCCCAAATATTTACCCAAGAGAAAAAGAAATGTATAGTCATGCAAAAACTTGTACACAGATGTTCAAAGCAACTTATTTGTATTAACCAAAAACTAGAAACCATCCAAATGTCTATTAACAGAAGAATGGATCAACAAATTGGGGTATATCCATACAATAGAATATTATTCAGAAATAAAAAGAAATGAATTATTGATAAACAACAACATGGGTGGAGTACAAAACAGTTATATCGAGTAAAAACAAAAAAAACAGAGTATGTACTACATGATTCCACTTCCATAAAACTCTAGAAAATGCAACCTACATTGAGAGAAAGCAGATCAGTAGTTACCTGGAGATGGACTGGAAGTGAGTGGGAAGGAAGGGTCATTAAAGAACATGAGAAAACTTTTGGTATGTTCATTATCTGTATTGTAGCTATGGTTTCACATGTATACATATATCCCAAAATGTATCAAATTATATACTTTAAACGTGTGCAGTTTATTGTATGTCAATTATACCTCAATAAAACTTACTGGGAAAAAAATATATACATATGGGCTTTGGAGCCAGTCTGCCAGGGACCTAACCCAGCTCTATCTCTAGCCAGCCATATGAGCTCAGATCAAGAATTTATTCTCTCTGTGCCTCAGTCTCCTGAGCAATGACTACAAAGGGTTACTGGAGGACTGTGTAAATTCACTGAGCCAGCAATGCTGGGCACATATCGAGCCCAGTGGATGTTAGATGCCACAGCCACATAGCATGGGACTCTGCTCTGCTTCCTGATTACCTGCCCAGATCCCTCCCTATTGACAGTACTGCAAACAGGAAGAAACCATGTCTCGCTTATCTTCTTCAAGGTCCAGAATCAGCCTGGGATGACTGCTGGAGAATCAACAATGGCAGGAAGAAGTGACACATTGCAAGAGGGGCATCCCTCCAAGTAGTCTCTCCTGTTGGTGTCCCCAAGCTGACCCACAATGCCTGAGAAGGAGTAGGTGGCATGAAGTGAGTGACTGGGAGGTAGCCAGAGCTGGGAACCAGCTTCCACAAAATCACCTGAGCTCATTTCTAGGGCTAAAAGAAGACTCTCTAGCGTAAGAAAACATGAACTCACTTACAGACACAGAACAAGGGCCACTAACCAAAACAAGAGAAGAGAGACTGAGATGAAGAAGGGAAGCAGAGTCTTGGAAATGAGGAGAGATTTGGTCTGGAGCTCACAGAAGGGCCTGGTGAAGCTTGCAACACCCACAAGCATACAGGAGAGGAAGGGTGTTCCTGCAGACTCACCGTCACTCCTGTGCCTCCAGATTCTACACCCCTCAGTTCTTAGTGAGTGTTGGGCCCAGGGCGCTTCCCATGCTCCAGCCGGGAGATGACATCTGGTTTCAAGCCTCGGTTTCCTGTTCCAGAGAAAGGAAGTGAGACTTGATGATTCTTTCTGGATCCAGGTAGAACCTGTCCATGGTCAGCACCTCTGTGCTGGTCATAACCTCCTCAGCCATCTGGTCTCCAAACCCTGGTAACAGACTTAGGCCTGTGTCCCATTTGAAGAAAGGTCAAGATGCAGCTTTTCTGGGGGCTGTGGATAAGGCACAGAGTTTGGGGTATGAACACATCATGGAAGAAAACTTATAGGAGGTGTTAACGCCCAGCAGAGCAGCCCAGGACCCAAGCAGAAGGGCTAAAGAAAATAGCACATTCCAGTATAAGGAAGACAGGGCTCTGAACCTGAATAGATTCAAATCCTAAATTTTCCACCAACTGCCTGTGTGCACATGGGTAAGTGATGCTGTTTGTCAGCCTTGCGTTCATCTCTGAATTGTGTGTCACAACCTATTCTACAGACACATGAAGACTAACACAAGAGATATGACTATACTAGATGCTCCATGAATAACATCGTCCCATACTTCCTATATGGAAATCAGGGAGGCTCCCAGTCCTGCACCGCACAATCCAGGTCTGCCTGGGACCAAGGTCTGGATCACCTGTCTCTGGGCCTAGGGGATGAGAAGCCTCTGAGCCTCCAGCCCCAGACAATCTTTCAGTCCCTCAGCTATTCATAGAGTTGAGTCCTGGGGAGGGGCCTTACCCAATGAGACCAAGTTCCCATAGGTCTCCAGCATCACATCCCTGTAGAGGTCCCTCTGAGCAGGACCTAGGTGGTCCCACTCCTCCTGGGAGAGGAGCACAGCCACATCCTCGAAAGTCACTGCAACCTGGAATGACAAGATCTTGCTGCAACCCGGGTCAGGCCCAGGGTGGGGTCTGTAAAAGTGCTGAGGAGGCACTAGGCTCACAATGGGCAAAATCCCTCTGAGTATATGTACCAAGTTTCATCTTCCCCTCTAGAGTGGGTTCTTCAAGGCACATGGAGTCATCTTTAACACCCCTGACCTTGCCTTCCACTGCACCCAGTCTAGGGACTGTGGCACCACAGTGGGGAACACGTTTTAGGGACTTGAATTCCACTGGAACCAGCTAAGGAAGGGTGGAGGCCACACTGAGGCTGGGTCAGTGCTGGGGCCTCTAAGAAGACCACTCACCTGTGGCCCAACAGGAATGAGCTGCTTGACGGCCATCACTGGGTCTCTGGAGCTTGTCCTAAGGAAGCAGCAGAGCTGGAGGGAAAGTGTGATAGTGCCTGATTGACCTGCTCCCTTGAGACTTCTGGGCCTGGACCCAAACAAAGACTACTGAAAACCTTGGAAAGGGCAGGTATGCTGGCCCCCTGGTGGCCTCTGGGTCCATACCCCTCCCCTGCCCCTAGAATCAGTAGCCCCTGCTATGATGACACCACAAGGCCAGCCACCACATGAAAACTACATCCCCCAGCATGTTCCTTGCTAGAGGAGACAACTCAGGTCACCTACCCATGATGTTCTAAGCAATGGATACACAGCTGTAGCACACAGATGAATGGGGAGCCAGACACACGCCTATGCCAGGTGACAAGGGCTAAAAAAAGAATAAAGTAGCACAAGAAGCAGCAATAGTCAGGTAGGAGGTATTTTACATGAGAGGGCCAAGGGGTGTACTTTTGATAGAGTGACATCAAAGCAGAAATCTAGACAGAGTGATGACAGGCTCCATAAGGACACGAGGCCAAGAACGTCCCAGGCAGGGAGAAGCTCAGGTACAAAGGTCCTGAGGTACGAGCCTACATGGTGTGTTCCAAGAAGGGCATGGGGACTAGAGGGGCTGAAGCAGAGTGTGGAGGGCAACAGAGAGGAGGGCAAGGTGCCTGGTAGGCTGCTGAAGAACTGACTTTTACACTGACGAGACAGGAAGCATCTGGAAGGTCTGAGCAGAGTGCTATGACCTGACGCATGCAGCTGCTTTGAGAACAGACTGAGAAGTAAAGGTGGAAGCAGGAAAGCAGCTGGAAGCTCTAGCAACAATCCCCCGAGAGACAACAGTGTCTCAGACTAGAGTGGCGATAGCAGAGGCGATGAGATCAGAATGGGATGTATTTCAAAGGGATAGTCACTAGGATTTGCTGAAGTATTAGATGTGGGGTGAGACACCAAGATTTTGGCCTAAGCAACTGAAATGATAAAACTACAACTTACAAGAATAAGATTGCAGGAGCATATTGGAGTGGCAAAAATTAAAAGCTGTTTTATACATGTTATGCTTATGATGGCTATTAAACTTACAAGTAAAGAATCAAGGCATTTAGCTACACAAGTCCAAAGCTCAAGAGAGAGGGTGAGGTCAGCTGGATACACAACGGACATTGTCAGTACACAGATGACATTTTAAATCGTGGATCTGGTTTTATTTTAGCACTGACAGGTGACACTCATGAGGTGTCAGTTCCAGGAAAACCTTCCCAACTGGCCTCTGCAGACATAGCTGGCCATTCCCCTGCCTCTCCCACCATGCAAACAGAGTCCTTAATTGGGTCTAGAGGTGACCACAGACCCAGTTCTGGCCAATAAGACATTAAAGGAACTTTGCTAAGAGCCTTCGAAGAAGGACCTTTCATCCCTGATGATAAAAAGGAACAAGGAGTCTGGAGTGACCACAAAGAAAAGACAAGAGAACCTCAAAGACACATTCTGGAGCCCGACATCCCAGAACAACCATGTCTGTCCCATCCTTATCATTTAAGCAACTGTTGAGTCAATTTTCCTCTGTCTGGCACCTTATTGATGCACAGCCCACCCAACTCATTTCTCCTGGGTCTTCATAGCATCTACATCGGAGGCACACCTGGGTCACAGGCAGCCTCTGGGTCCCCAGCCAGCACTTGCCTTCGACTGGCCCCTGCTGTTCATCCCCTTTATGTATGACAAGTGGTCCTTCTTAATGCTCCTGCCTTCACTTCCAGACTCATCTGGGAGGTGTGTGATGCTGTTATTAGGAGCACAGACTCAGGACCCCAACAGGACCTAGTTCCAATCTTGGCTACACCAACTACTAATGCAGGGGCCTCAGGCAAGTGACAAATTTCCCTACAGACCCCAATATGAGAATAACATCACCACTTTATTTAAGTACCTGCTTTGTAGAACTAAACGAAAGGATGTGTACCAAGTGCTTAGCACAGTGCTTCAAACCACAAACAAAAACTACTAACTAAATCTTAACTTAGATTAAAAAAAAAAAAAATCAGTCACTGGTGTCAAATCGGGCCGACTAACAGCGAGCCCTCCTCCTTGGGTTTCCGAGGCGATATCTCTACGGAAGCAGATTGCCCCAACCTGCCTTCTGAGGAGTGGCTGGTGGGTTTGAACCGCCGGCCTTCTGGTTGGCAGTCCGATGCCTTAGGCACTAGGCCACTATTAGATTAGGTCAGAGTTTACGGAGTACCTCTGAAGGAACGCTGAGTGAATGCTGGCCTCGCTCTAGCGCTCCCTGAGGCCTCTTCCCCGAGTCGTTTTCACATCTTTATCCTTTACTCCTGTTGGGCGGAAAGTGCTTCGCACCCTCCGGAGGAAAACACAGTTGGGTACATCCCCGGACACGTCCCAGGACCCCGTCTCTCGCAAGGCCTTCTTCATTTACCCAGCTGCTCCACTCTGTCCCTGCCCGTCCTAACTCTAAAGTGGAACCGCTCTGGGCACTTCTTCCCTGGGCCAGTGAGGCCCCTTTGAGCCCGGTTCCGTCGCGCCAGCCCCAGAACCACTCTGACAGCTCCTCGTCAGGCACCAGCGGCCCAGGTCTCACCCAGCTCACTGCCTCCCAGGAGAAAACAGCCGCGCGCGGGCCGCGGCCGACCCCCTGGGCCGGAAATGCCTGACCTAAACTTCCGCCCCCTCCCCCGCACACTCCAGGGGTCTGTGGAGTCGCTCTAGCCTTCACAGACGACTCTATGAATCGGTGGCCCCAATCTATTCCCGTATTTGTGTTAGCGCCGAGGCTTCGCGTGAAGGAGGGCCGAGCTGGAGAGGACCTCAACCCGGAGCGGCCCTGCGCCCCTCCGCCTAGGGGGTGACCTTCTCCGAGGCTAGGGGCCTCGCCCTTCCTGGCTTAGGGCCTCTCCCCGAATACCCCTCTCCGGCCCACAGCTCCGTTGACTAAAGCTGCAAGTACTAAGAACTCAGCTCGCTCTCACTGTGTGCCCGGCATAGATTTAAACGCGTACATATTTACTCCTTACAGCACCCCACGAGAGGGTTTCTGTCAGTATCCTTATGTTATGAGGAAACCGAGGCACAAAGAGGTTATGTAACTGTCCCAGGTGGAGCAGGCGCCTGGTGCCTGAGAGGGTCCTGCCCTCAAGTCGCTTTCAAGACGCACTGTCTCCCTCAGGCTGCCACCACTGAACTCCAACACAGCCCGACCTCGCATGCAGGAAGCCTGCCTGGAAAGCAAGGAAGTGCGTGAAGGGAGGATGGCTCAGAAGTCAGGCAGGACGAAAAGCGCGTCGATGGAAAATGGCGCCTATGGCAATTCGTTTTAAATTGCTTAATGAGCTCTGGTAGCATAGTAGCTAAAGGCACTTGACTGCTAACCAGAAGCCTCCCGGTTCAAACCCACCAGCCACTCCTCGGAAGGAAGATGGGGCAATCTACTTCCATAGTGATACTGCCTCGGAAACCCAAGGAGGGGTAGCTATGAGTCGGGTCCGACTCCACGGCACATAACAACAATAATGATTTCTCAGAGCTGGCAATGGAAACTTTTATGGAGAATAGAAATTGCTCATTGACGCCCCACTTCAAAGGCTGCCCAGGGCACACATCTGCCTTAGATATGCTTCTGGGTGGGACTCAGGCAGTTAAGAAATATGGGCCACATGAGGCTGGTCCACGGAAAGTATAAGACTAAGAGACAAGTCAAAGAAGAAATTGGAGAAGGAAGGACGTAAAACAGCAGAAAGGAAGGGGCAGGAAGAGGGCTGCCTGTCTTCAGCTGGACAGTGGGAACATTGAAACTTCAGAGTCATGGATGAGTGGAGTAAGGACTGTAAATACAAAACCAGAAAAAAATTAAATTTGGGTTTTCTCTGGGTCCCCCTCCCTTTTCCTAGAGCACTTCCTTTAGAATGCTCATAAGTGTGTTCTTTCTCTGACCCTTTGAGTTGAAAATCTTTTAAAAAGCCAGAAACCTAGTAATTGTCAAAAGTGTCAAACTCATGAAAATCCAGGAAAGGCTGAGGAGCTATTTCAGATTGAAGGAGAATAAAGAGATGTTATAGCTAAGTGCAGTGTGAGCCTTTTGGTTAAAAGACCTTTTAAGAATTTGACAGACTCAGAGTGGGATCTATGTAGGAGATCCTGGATAGAGTGGGAGAACAATGTGGAACAAAACTCAAAATCATTTAAAAAGGAGGGGGGCAGGGAGACCAGGTTTGCTGATCTGATAGAGCCTGGTGGAACCCCAGTCTATGGCCCCTAGCTGCCCTTCAGTTCTGAAATTGAACACACTCCTGTGGCTTCTAGCCAAACAAAAGGAATTTGAGCTGAACATTTACATTAGGTAGATACAGTCCTTGGAGAGAACGATCATGGGAGAATAGAAGGGCTGTGTATGCACAGGGAGACGCCTGGGAGGCCAGGACTGAATGAGAGGGAAGGACACAGAGAAGAGGTGGCTATGGGGAGGAAGTGGGAGGAGAGCTGTAGCACTGTGGGAGATTACAGTCAATGTTATGAGACGAAGTGTATGTGAACTGCTGTATGAAAGATGAATTTGCTCTATAAACTTTCACCAAAACAAAAAAAAAAGTAAAAAAAAAAAAAAAAAGAACTTGAGTGACTGAGAATTAAGTTACAGTAATCTACACTAACATCAATTTTCCACCACTCATCTGTCAGTTTGTCCTACTGTAGTGGCTTGAGTATTGCTGTGAGTCTGGAGGTTATGCCACCACTTTTTCCAATACTAGCAGAGTCACCCATGTGGACAAGTATCAGCGGAGCTTCCAGACTAAGAAAGACTCAGAAAAAGGAAGGGGCCATCTGCTTCTCAAAGAATTGGCCAGTGAAACACTTATGAATAGCAGTGAAACACTGTTTGATATATTACTGGAAAACTTTATGAATAGCCCTGAAATACTGTCTGATATAGTCAGGATGAGCCCCTCAGGTTGGAAGCACTCAAAATATAACTAGAGAAAAGCTGTCCTCAGAGTAGGACCGACCTTAATGATGTGGATGAGTAAAGCTTTCAGGACCTCCATTGGTGATGTGGCACAACTCACACTGGGAAGAAACATCCGCAAACATCTATTAATAATCAGAACATGGAATGTACAAAGTATGAATCCAGGAAAATTGGGAGTTGTCAGAAATGAAACGGAACGCATAAGGATCAACATCTTAGGCATTAGTGAGCTGAAATGGAATGGTTTGGGGCATTTTGAATCAGACAACCATATGATCTATGCTGACAATGACAAATTGAAGAGGAATGGTATGGCATTCATCATCACAAAGAATGTTTCAAGATCTATCCTGAGGTATAATGCTGTCAATGATAGGATAATATCCATACCCATACAAGGAAGACTAGTTACTACTACTATTATTCAAATTTACACACCAACCACCAAAGCCAAAGATGAGGAAGTTAAAGATTTTTACCAACTTCTGTAGTCTGAAATTGACCAAATATGCAATCAAGATGTGTTGATTATCACTGGTGATTGGAATGCAAAAGTTGGAAACAAAGAAGAAATCACTAGTAGTTGGAAAATACAGCTTTGGTGATAGACATGACACTGGAGATCACAGGATAGAATTTTGCAAGACCAGCAACTTATTCATCACAAATATCTTTTTTCAACAACACAAATGGCAGCTCTACATGTGGACTTTCCCAGATGGAGTACACAGCAATCAGATCAACTACATCTATGGAAAGAGATGATGGAGAAGCTCATTATCTTCAGCCAAAAGAAGGCCAGAAGCTGACTATGGAACAGACCATCAACTGTTCATATGCAAGTTCAAGTTGAAGCTGAAGACAGTTAAAACAAGTCCACAAGAGGCAAAATATGACCTTGATTATATCTCTCCTGGATTTAGAGACCACCTAAAGAATAGATTTGATGCATTGAACACCAATGACGAAAAAAAAAAAAAACCAGAGGAACTGTGGGATGACATCAATAACATCATCCATAAGCAAAAGTTTACTAAAAAGACAGGAAAGGAAGAAACAACCAAAATGGATGTCAGAAAAGACTCTGAAACTTGCCCTTGAATGGAGAGTAGCTAAAGCAAATGCAAGAAATAATAAAAGAGCTGAACAGAAGATGTCAAAGAGAAGCTAGAAAAGACCAAGTCAATTATTATAATGAAATGTGCAAAAACCTGGAGTTATAAACCAAAAGGGAAGAACACACTCGGCATTTCTTAAACTGAAAGAGCTGAGAAAAAAAAAATCAAGTCTCAAGTTGCAATATTGAAAGATTTTTATGGGTAAAATATTGAATGATGCACAAAATATCAAAAGAAAATGGAAGGAATATGCAGTCACTGTACCAAAAAGAATTGGTCGATGTTCATCCATTTCAGGAGGTGGCATATAATCAAGAACCAATGGTATTGAGAAAAGAAGTAGAAGCTGCACTGAAGGAACTGACAAAGACCAAGGCTCCAGGAATTGATGGAATACCCATTGAGTTGTTTCAAAAAACAGATGCCATGCTGAAGGCACTCAGTCATCTGTGCCAAGAAATGTGGAAGACAGCTAGCTGGCCAATTGACTGGAAGAGATCCATATTTGTACCCATTCCAAAGAAAGGTGATCTCATGGAATGTGGAAATTATTGAAAAATATCATGAATATCACAGGCAAGTAATATCTTGCTGAGAATAATTTGAAGATAGTTGCAGCAGTATATTGACAGGGAACTTCCAGAAATGCAAGTTAGATTCACAAGAGGATGTGGAATGAAAGATACCATTGTTGATGTCAGATGGATCTTGGCTGAAAGCAAAGAATACCAGAAAGATGTTTACTTGTGTTTGATTGACTATGCAAAAGCATTCAATTGTGTGGATCACAACAAATTATGGGTAACATTGAGAAGAATGGGAATTCCAGAACACTTAATTGTGATCATGAGGAACCTGTACATAGACCAGGAGGCTGTAGTTCGAACAGAACAAGAGGATACTGCATGGTTTAAAGTCAGAAAAGGAGTGTGTCAGGGTTGTATCCTTTCACCATACTTATTCAATCTGTACGTTGAGCAAATAATCTGAGAAGCTGGACTGTACGAAGAGGAGTGTGGCATCAGGATTGGAGGAAGACTCATTAACAACCTGAAATATGTGGATGACACAACTTTGCTTGCTTTAAGTAAGGATGACTTGAAGCATTTACTGATGAAGATTAAAGACTACAGTCTGCAATATGGACTGCATCTCAACATAAAGAAAACGAAAATTCTCACAACTGGACCAATAAGGAACATCAGGATAAACAGAGAAAAAACTGAAGTAGTCAAAGATTTCATATTATTTTATTCCACAATCACCACCAATGGAAGCAGCAGTCAAGACATCAGATGATGTATTACACTGGGCAAATCTTCTGCAAAAGACCTCTTTAAAGTCCTGAAGAGCAAAGATGTATCTTTGAAGACTAAGGTGTGCCTGACCCAAGCCATGGCATTTTCAATCACCCCATATGCATGTGAGAGCTGGACAATGAATAAGGAAGACTGAAGAAGAGTTGAGGCTTTTGAGTTGTGGTGTTGGCAAAGAATACAGAAAGTACCATGGACTGCCAGAAGAACTAACAAATCTGTCCTGGAAGAAGTGCAGCCAGAATGCTCCTTGGAGATGAGAATGGCCAGACGTCATTTGACCTACTTGGGTCATGTTGTCAGAAGGGGCCAGTCCCTGGAGAAGAATATCGTGCTCCATAAAGTGGAGGGTCAAAGAAAAAGGAGAAGGCCCTCAATGAGATGGATTGACACAGTGGCTGCAACAATGGGCTCTGGTATAGCAGGGATTGTGAGGTGGGCACAGGATCAGGCAGTGTTTCATTCTGTTGTAATAGGGTGGTTATGAGTCGGAGCCGACTCAATGGCACCTAATAACAACAACAGCATCAATTTTGATTATAGTTTTGAAATAACGT
>NW_006922161.1:58979-75636 GCF_000298275.1 Orycteropus afer afer
AAAATGGACCAAAAAAGAAAAAAACCAAATTCATTGTCATTGAGTGATTCCAACTCATAGTGACCCCCACTGGGTTTCCAAGGCAGTAAATCCTTGATTGAGTTTACTCCGGCCTAACAAGAGATATTTATACATATTGAGTCTGGTTGTTTTCTGTGTTGTTGCAACCTGTTTGGGAAGGTTTGAAAAGGCGCCCACGGAAGTACTTACAGAGCCCGCAGGGGTTATGGAAAGGACAGACCGCTGCAGAGAAAGGGAGACCAGGGCCTACTCAGGACCGAAGTCTTAGTAGTACCTGTGCCTGTGTGACAAATGCACCCTGTTCCGCCCTCCTCAAGTCAAACCGCTACAGCCAAGTGTGCGGGTCTCTCCGCCTCCTCCAACTCGACCATGATGTCGGCGACCAGCAGTGGTTCCTCGGTTCTAGCCGTCCTTAAAGCCCAAAGCCAAACTCCAGTCCTCGACTTTGCGGTGCCCGCGCTGCCTCCTGCCCGGGCCTGCTGCTCCCCTACTCCCCGGCCCCATCTTCCCAGCACTCCGTGCCCTCACTCCGCCCAAGTGCCCTCTAGGCCGACCTGCCCGGACCCTTCTCGCGCAGAACCGGGGAAGAACAGCCGGAACTAGGGCCCCGGGCCCAACCCGAACTACGACCGGTTTCAAATCGGGGCACTGCTGCGCCGCACTTCCGGCGCTGCCTGGGGCTCTCGTTGAGCTGGCCGACTCACGCGCCGCGCCGGAAGGGACCTCGGGGCCATGTTTTTTCAGGGCAATGGACTAGGCGCTTGCTTCGCTTGGAGTGCTGCGGTGGAGAAAGAACAGTGGCAGCCCTGTCGTCTGGAGGCCGTGAAGGAATAAGAGGCAAAGGAGCGTAAAACACTCCGGGGAAACCGGGAACTGCGGCGTCAGAGCGGTGATTGTGGTCGCCCCTACCTCCCCAGGCGGTAGGTGTAGGGCGTCCCCTCGCTGCGTTCGGAATGCGGCGGGCCTGGTTGACAGCGGACACTAAGCCCCGGAGCCCAGCTCGAGAAGGAGAGGAGGAAAAGCGCGAGGCTGTCCAAGGACCGAGATGAGGAAGGGAAAGGGCTACACGTACACGAGGAGTTGACCAGGTTTGAGCGAATGAATCAGCTACACGAAGGCAACAAGCCAAAAAGAAAGGCTAGTCGTTTTCTGGAGGCGGGCTCCCCGTCACCTTCCCCCAACTGGCCGTTCAGTTCTCGCCGACCAGCCCCCTGGCAGTCATCGGACCTGACCACGCTCTCCATTGGACGCCGTTGATTGGGCCGCCTCCTAGAAACCCTCCTGGTGGGCGTGTCGAGTGCGGGAAGTCGGAAGGGAAGCTCGTAAGAGCAGCTGTCACTGGGGGGAGCCTGTGCAGATTCTCTGCGAATGCCTTCCGTATTAAGGGAGGTCGTCCGCAACTGTACGGTTGAAGAGAAAGAACGAAGCTTGAAATAGCTGTCTAGGAGAAAAGGAAGGGAGGAGAGTGGGGGCTGGGCAGCACAAAATGAAACGGAGGGGTGGGGCCAGGGGTGAGGGTTAGATTGGTAGATTGTTGTTGTTAAGTACTGTCGACCCGACTCATAGTGACCCCTCCTTGGGTTTCCGAGGCAGTATCATTATGGAAGTAGATTGCCCCATCTTCCTTCCGAGGAGTGGCTGGTAGGTTTGAACCACCAGCCTTCTGGTTAGCAGTCAAGTGCCTTAGGCACTATGCTACCAGAGCTCCCAGATTGATAGATTATCAGTCAGAAAGTTACTAAACTCCATGGTAGGAGAACTCAAGGATCTACATGTTGGCGCTTTCTCAGTCGTTGGTAAGTACGTGAGGGAGCAGTGGTTTGTGTTTTGTTTTTTTTGTTTGTTGTGATGCTGATTTTTTTATACAAAATTAACATAGTTCATAAATATAAACCAGTAAATCAAAGTTCTCTTGTGATTCTGCTCAGAGAGACAGCTGTCAGGAGTCTGATAACAGCTTTTAAACTTCTCTAATCCATTCACCAGATTATCCTTGTTTTTTGGCACAAAAATAGGTTCACAGTAAACATGCTGATTTGCAGCATGCGTTTTCCACTGAGTATATCATCGACATCTTTCCACATCAGTACATAGAGTTGCGTCATTCTTTTTAACTGATGAAGAGAATGCCAGGAATGCACTTGGACCATTGATGGCTGCTCGAATAATTTCTTTTAGAAGGATCAGCACAAGTCCAGTCCCTATGAGGTGGAAGTTGAAGATGTCCCAAATGTCAAACTTTTCCGAATTGCTGTGCCACTCCATCATCTCTGACATTAACTCCTCCTCCTTCCCTCAGTACTCTCCCTCATATCTTTGATGAAAAAAAAAAAAAAGAGCCACTGTAACCAACTCATAGCAATCCTCGGTGGGTTTCCAAGGCTGTAAATCAGTGGATTGCCCCATCTTCCTTCCATGGAGCAGGTGATGGGTTTGAACCACCAACCTTCTGGCTAACAGTCAAATACTTTAGGCACTGTATTTCACCATAATGTCTCACAGAACTCACAAACTGCCAAGGAAATGACTTATGTGGTGGAGGCTGGCAAGTCCCAAGTCTGTGAGTAGGTGTGGAGAATTCTCCCCACTGGTGGTTGCAAAGGCTGATGAACCCAAATCCGTGGGTCAGAAGACTAGCACCTGCCTCAGATGCAGGGGTGAGATGATGATGAACCAAATGCAGGACCGGAGCAAGAGAGAGAACTTTCCCAGAACATTCATATATATATCCTCAAGGAAACTAAGGGTGGTGACATGAGTCACACCTTTCAGCAAGGCGGGGCTCAGGGTACATTCTCACCCTAAACAGGCCTAGAGACTAGGATTTACAATGCATCACAAAATGGAGGATGATGGCTAGAAGGGCCATTTAAGCAGTGCACTGCACTGCACTGATCAGTGGGGTTGTCTCTGGTTCTTTGCCATCACAAGTACATTTGTAGGAGTGTTTCTGCAGAGAGCTTTCTAGAAATCATGACATACACTGTGCCCCGAGAGTTCACAAGGCGGGAGGCCCTCCACAAGGGTCATCTAGCTGAGCCTTACAACACCGGTAACGACTACAATCTTTGTTTGGCAGATGAGGAAACTGAGGCCAGCAGGGTCCCAGAGATACAAGGGAAAGAACTAGTGCTCAAACCCTGATGGTCTAGTGCTGAGACCTGAGTGTATGTGTTTGAAATACAGAACCTACAGATGGTATATGCAGCCATCTGGCATCCTCCACCGAGTATTAACCAGCTTTAACTTTTAGACATATTTGCCAAATCTTTTGCTCTTTTTTAATAAAGAAAATATCTTTGAAGCCCCGCCCCCTCTTAATACCTTTTGGGAGGACCATTTCCCCCTTCACTCCTCCCCCAGTGAACCACCGTCTTGTAATAGATGATCCATTTTTTATACATTTTTTACAGACCTGTAAGCAATGTATACTCTTGCTTTGCATGTTTTTAAACTTCAAACATGATATTTTCTATATCATTTTGTAACTTCATTTACACAACAGTGTTTTTAAAATTTCTCTATGTTGATTTGGGTAGCTCAGTTGTACCCACTGTTAACTGCTCTATTGTTTTTATTACTGTACTCAACAGTCCATCTGTTCTTCCATTAAAGCACAGTTGAAGGTGCCAGCCTCCCTTGTGCAAGAGTTTCTCTGATGTTTGCTGCATTGAAGGTGCTGCACTGTTGGCAATGCGCTTCCAGTCGGCTCGTGATGAGAACTGCTCTGCAGCCTGGTTGCACTGAGTACAGGACTTGATGGCTTCTGGTCACAAGCTGCCCATTATTAGAATTCCCCATTCTGCCGGTGCCGTACGTGTGAAATGGTCCGACCCTCCCATACTCCTGTATATGGTTATTGTTGGGTATCTCAGATGTTTTTGACCATCTGCAGTGTCTCTTTACTCACAAGTTCTTCACGAAGGACCACTTGAAGCAAAGCACAGACCAGATACTTTTAATGGTGTGATCAACAGGCATTTATTGCTTACAGAATAAACAGGAGAGGGGTTAATAGAACAGCATGCATCATCTCAGGGTCCCTGAAATTAGGCTCCTGTCCACAGGGTTGGATGGCATCTAAGCACCCTAGTTCACAACTTGGGAGGAGAAAGCCTAAATTACTCTCTCCCAGAATTAAATACTGATTGGACAGCCATGTCTATGTGCCAAATAGCATATACAGATAGGAGAAGGGCAGTAAAGGGGGGGGTAACAACACCTAACAACCACAATAAAAGGTAAAAGGTAATGATAAAGTAGAAGGCCCCCAGTAGGCAGAAATATAATTTATGGCCCCTGTTCGGGTTACTCTAGATGTATAGGTGCCAGAGAACAGCCCTTCCTCCTTTTCTCCACTGGGTTTCTTCAGAGAACAAGCATCTCCCCTAAAACACATACTTTATGTCCATTAGCAGCTAGGTAGGGGTGAGGGGCTTTACAATATACCACATGTTAATCCCCCAATTTTATTGTTCTTGTTATTTCAGTTGTTTCACTACCAGTGTTTATTTAGATCTACTTGCATGTTTATGATTTTGTTTCCTTAAGACCTTTTTTTTTTATTAATGTTACCTTCTTCTGTCAGCGTTTCCTTCCAAGTACAATACATTCTTTGATAGTGCCTTCAGTGGGGGTCTACAAGTAGCAAATTCATTCATCTTAACTTGTTGTTGTTGTTATGTGCCGTCAAGTCGGACCCAACTCATAGCGACCCCTCCTTGGGTTTCCGAGGCAGTATCACTACGGAAGTAGATTGCCCCATCTTCCTTCCGAGTCATCTTAACTAAAACTCCCTTATTTATGCCTTGAATGAGAGTTTCGCTGCAGAGAATTGTAGGGTCACATTTTTTTTCTCGTACTTTGAAGATGCTCTTTGTTTTCTGACTTTGTGTCACTGATGACAGTTTTACTGATTTTACTCTCTTACTGCTTTTAAAGTGTTTCTCCTTGACCTGTTTGTCTACTCTTTCACAGGCGTATGCTTACATATGGATTTGTTGGTGTTTTTATTTTGCTTGGGACTGAAGGCATTTCTTGAAGCTGAAAATTCATGTCTGTCCTCAGTTCTGAAAATTCTTTGCCATTACCCCTTTGAATGTTGCCTTTCCTCCATTCTCTTACCTCTTCTTCTGGAAGGTCCTTTGATTATTTGGACACTGAGGAAATTGATATAAAATCCCTCCAACAGATGGTGTTGCCTCTTTGCTTACATCTGACTCTGAACCTCTGCTCCCTAGACATCTCCTCTGGTTTCTTTCCTCTCTGCCTTTCCTTTATCGTTGCCTTCTGGGGTTTCCCTTTTTCTGCCTCCCCCAGATTGTGGTACACCTAGGGTTTTAAATTTCTCCTTTCTCTGCACCATGTCACTGAAGGAGCTCACACTTGCCCACAGTTTTAAGTGCCATCTCTACACTGTTAGTGCCCAGACTCATCTCACTAGCCCAGACCTCTCCCTGATCTCCAAACCATGCTTCATTCACATGCCCATCTAGCCAGTATGTATGAACATTCACCATATGTCAGGCACTCCTGTACACAAACAGCAGCATTGCCAGAAGCAGAAAGACCGGTCAGGTCCCTGGTGACACCTAGGTCTCTGGCTTCTTTAGCGCAATATCATATCTGTGAGATTTACCCATGTCTTTGCATGTAGTGATGTTTCATTCATGTTTCTTGCAGGGTAACATGCCAGTGTGGCAGTATTTATGGTAAGTGGACTGAGGTGGTTAAGTTTGTGTGTCAACTTACCTAGGTCTGGTTGAGTGGCTGGGCAGCTGGATGTAGTATTCTCCATGATGAGACTGGTAATCCACTCCATGGTGGAATCTACTGTGAGCAGCTGAGTAGCTGCCTTTGGGTATGTGGTCTGCTTCCCATATATAAGCAGCAGCTTTGGGAATGGTCTCTAGCTTATGGCATGCTTAAACCCTGCATGTAGCCATGTCATTGTTCAGCAGCCTGCCACGCTCTACTGACCTTGGGAATTTCAATAGACTTGAATTAATGGCCTGTCGTGTGGTTTGGTAACATCGGGACTGTGCCTTTTTACTTGTCAGCCTTGGGCTTGTCAGTCTCAGCAGCTAGTAGCTGTCTGAGTGAAGAAAAGCCTCTAGCTCCAGTGGGCTGGGAGCAGGAGGAGCTGAAGCCCAAGGTTGAGAAGCTTTCATCCAGCCCCTAGAACCTGGCACTTTGAACTTGGACTTAAAGCCTCCAAACTGTAAGAGAATAAACTCCTATTTGTTAAAGCTATCCCATTGGTGGTATATTCTTGTCAAAGCGGCACTAGGTAACCAGAACATGGACACTTGCACTGTTTCCAGTTTTAGGCTATTACAAATCATACTGCTGTGAACATTGCATACCACAGTCGTGATTCCTTTGTATAAAGTGTAAAAATGGACACAATGAATTCATGTGTTAGAATTTAGGGTAGTACTTAACCTCAGAGGCTGAAGTGGTGACTGGGGTTAGGCATGAGAAGTTTCTGGAGCTCTGGTTCCATGGGTGTGCTCATCTGGTGATGATTCATTAAGTTGAGTTGTTTTTATATGTGTACTTTTCCATACAAATGTTATACTTCAATAAAATTTACCAGAAACAGAGTGAAAATAAGTATATTGCTAAATATGGCAAACAGAATTCAAACTTGCTCCAAAAAAGATGGCAAAAAAAATGAGCGTATTCATATTTTTCAATAGGGAGAAATCTCAAAAATGTTGAGTAAAAAAGAGTTTGCAAAAGAATACATATAATATACCATTTAAGTGTAAAACATGAACAAATACACAAACACATACACATATATATACTTCCAGTGTCTTATCACAGGCTTATTTAAATTCACCAGCTTACTGTGATGTCTTGGTTAAAAGAGACTTGGACTTGATTCAAATTTCAAGTATGGTGATACATTACATTGATGATATTAGGTTAATATCAAGCCCAGAAGAATAGGCTAGAGCAGATTTGAAAACAGTGATGGCCCACATGACCAATAGAGGCTGGTTAATACATCCAGAAAAAAACCCAGGGCCCTGCCCAGATGGTGAAATTCTTGGGAATAACTTGCACGGGACCCACCCGTGACATTCCACAAGCAACCAAGAATAAGTTGTTGTCACTACCTATCCCCAAGACTAAGAAGGAAGCCTAGTGTTTAATTAGTTATTTGGATTTTGGATAACACATATTCCATATTCTAGGAATATTGCTGGCTCCCATCCATAAGGCCACTCAGAAGAAAACTGCATTTGAATAACGGGGGCCCAAACAGCAGCAGTCTATGTCTGAAATACAGAAAGCAGTCTCACTGTCCTTGCCTTTAGGCCCTTAAGATCCCCATTCAGACCTGACTTTGGAGGTATCTGCTACACATGCTTATGCAGACTGGAGCTTAAGGCAAACACCTGAGAGCACCACCCTGTGATGACCACTGGAATTCTGGACTAGACAGTTTCCAGATGCTGCAGCACGATACACGCCATTCGAAAGGCAGTTACTCACCTGCTATTGGGCATTGATTGAGACTGGTTCAATGACAGAAGGACATAAAATCATCATGAGCCCTGAAATACCCATATTGTCTTGGGTGATGTCGGAGAAACATTCTAGTAAGGAAGGTGATGCCCAAAATAGTTCCCTAATAAAATGGAAATGGTTCATACAAGAACAAGGGGCTGGAGGGATGCAGGGAGGCACCCACCATATCTGTGAGCAGGTAGCCTCCTTTCCCATAGGTTGTACCCTGGAACCACCTGAGGAGCTGCCAGACCCATTGCCACATGGACAGTGTCCTGTGAAAAGCTTTCTGCAGATCAGCAGAAGGTCACTTGGTTCACAGCTGGCAGCTCCAGGGCACATGGGCAACAATTGATATGGAAAGCTGCTGCATTATGACCAGCAGCTAGGAAGACCCTGATTAAGGAAGGTAAGAACAGGTCAGCTCAATGAGCTGAACTGCATGCTGTCTTCCTAGCTGTCATGGAAGAATTGGGCAATGGTGGGAGCTCATATGTTCGGATTTTTACTGATTCACGGGCAGTGGCCAATGGCCTGGCTGTATGGCCAGGCAAATGGTTGATGGGATATTGGACTACTAAGGGGACACTTGTGTGGGGCATGGACCTATGGAAAGCACTCTGGGAATTCACAGGGCATATTAGAGTAGGACATGTTATGCCCATCAGAAGAATCCCTTCTTGGATTGGAAGGTGATTGGAATCAGCAAGTGGACATGTTGGTACGCTCACTTCCATGAAAAGAGTGGACATGGGGGTGGTATAGCAATGCAGAGATGGGCTGAATCTAGATGCATCCCTTTTGGACCCTCTGATGCACAAAATGCCAATAAGGATTGCTCTGTCTGTCAGCAAGAAAGACAGAGGTTACAGGTGACTATGGGGCAGGTTCCCCGGGAGAAGGCCCTGCACTCAGCTGGAAAGTTGATTATATAGGACTAGTGACAGCAGTGGCTCCAGGTGGCTCTGAATGGGTCCTCACAGAAAAAGATACTTACTCTGGACTGGGCTTTGCTTATCCCATGACAGATGCAAATGGCAAAAAGATCATTGAAGGATTGGAACAAAAGATAACTGTGCCAATTTGGGCCAAAAAAAAAAAAAAGTCACTGCTGTTGTTGAGTTGTCTCCAACTCATAACAACCCCTCCTTGGATTTCCAGGGCAGTATCTCTACAGAAGTAGATTGCCCAATCTTCCTTCTGAGGAGTGACTGGTGCATTTGAATGGATGTTTGCAGGTGTTTCTACCCATTTTGAGCCATGCCACATGAACAAATGAAGGTTCAGAAAGCTTTACTCAATCTACGTCATTAAGGTCAACTCTACATCATTCAGGCAGCTCTTCCCCAGTTGTATTTTGAGTGCCTTCCAACCTGAGAGGCTCATCTTTTTTTCTATTTTGTTTTTTAAGTTTTTTTTGTGATTTAGGTGGAAGTTTATAAAGCAAATTCATTTTCCATACAGCAGTTCATACACATTTTGTTTCATGACATTGACTGCAATTCCCCACAATGTAACAGCTTTCTTCCCACTCCTCCATGTACTTACTTCCTCCTTGCCTCCTCTTTTCCTATGCATACCTAAGGTATCTCCCGTTGCTAATACTGCCCTTCGGTTCTGTCATGATTGATCATTCTAGGGAGTGTATATACCTGATGTAAATGTTCAGCCCATATGCCTGTCTGTTGTTTGGATGGAAGCCATGGGAGTGAGTTCAATTCTAGACCTGAAGGGCAACTCAAGGGTCTCACCAGGCTCTATCAGACCAGTAAATCTGGTCTTTTTATATGAACTTGAGTTTTGTTCCATATTGTTCTCCTACTCTATCCAGGACCTCCAGCACTGATCCCTTTCCAAGTGGTTGACAGTGGTAGCTGGGGACTATCTAGTTTTTCTGGTCTCATGGTCATATAGGCTGAGGTTCAAATAGTCCACCAGCCCCTTGGAGTACTACTTTCCATGCATCTTTGGTTTTCTTCATTCTTCTTTGCTCAGTGTCGCATCTTCTGGCACTGTATCAGACAGTATTTCACTACTGTTCATAAGGTTTTGAGTGACAAGCTTTTTTCAGAAGTGGATGGCCCTGTCCTTCTTCCCAGTCTATCTTAGTCTGGCAACTCCACTGAAACCTGTCCACCATGGGTAACCCTGCTTGTGTTTGAAACACCGGTGGCATGGCTTCCAGCCTCACAGTAACATGCAGGCCACCACAGTATGACAAACTGAGAGAGGAGTGGTGGAATTCTCCAATAGTTTATAGTTTTTGTAGCTGTTGTGGGGAACATTTTATAGTTTGTTATATTATCTGGTTATTGCTGGTGCAGAGCAATGCTATTGGTCCCTTTCCTAACTTCTTAAATACTTTTGTCTTAGTAACAAAAAAGTATTATGGCTGTATCTTTTTCTCTGAGTCCAGCTTTCTAGGGTCCCGTAGGTTTGAGAATGAAGTCTTCATTGCTTTATAAATATTCTGTAGTTTTCTGTGTAATGTCGGTTTTGATTCAAAAGTAATCTGGAGTGTTTCTTAGATTCCACTAGTTACGTTTTTTCTCAGCTTTTTATTATGAATTTCTAATTTTATTAAAGAATATCCAGGTGTGTAGACATGTATGTCTTATGTTTTTGTGAAGTTACATCTGCTCTGTGTATGAAAGTCCCCCACTGTTGTTGTTACCTGGAGTCAACCGACTCACAGCGACCCCTCCTTGGGTTTCCCAGGCAGTATCACTACGGAAGTAGATTGCCCAACCTTCCTTCCGAGGAGTGGCTGGTGGGTTTGAACCGCCAGCCTTCTGGTTAGCAGTCAAATGCCTTAGGCACTATGGTACCAGAGCTCCCAAAGTCCCCCACTGTTGTTGTTGTTGTTGTTGTTGTTGTTATGTGCCGTCGAGTCGGCCCCGACTCATCTCATAGCAAAGTCCCCCACTAGTACGGTATTTCTATCTAGTTCTCCTTCTATTTTAAGTACATTCTTTTTATTTCATTGCCACCTTGCTTGGAGAGCGGACTACCAGTAACCGCCGCGCAGGTTGGCCGGGCCAAGGGAGCTTTGGGCTACATGGGCCGAATCACAAACTCGCACCTGCCCCCAGACGCCTAGAGCGACTGCGCCAGGCCACGGGCCGGAAGTCGGGGCGGGACTTCCAGGGCTCAAGCGTCCCCCGCGGCCAAGAGGCTCTGGCACCACGGCCCCGCGGCCTTGCCCGGGAAGTCCCCCCAAGGGAGGTGAGTTCACGCAAGCGAAGCTCCTACAGTTTTGACTGAGCGTGCGCTTGGCCGCGCAGTCTCCGCGGTGCCGGCCGAGGCGGGGGCGCTGTCGCATGGCGGGTGGACGGGCGCCGACCTGGGCGGGGTCAGAGCCGCGCGGGGCCTTGTGGGAGCTCCCGGGGGCGGGGCGGGCGCTTCTAGTTGGAGAGGGGGGGTCTTGGCCTCCTGAGGCGCCTTCCGCGGCCGGGGTGCTCCGGTGGCATGTCGCGCGGGAGGCCGGGCGGGACGTTGCAGCGCCCCGGGGCCCTGTCTGGAGGCCCGTGGCGTCGACCGCCTGGCGAGGCCGCCGCAGGAGCACGGGCAGCGCGACAGGGCAGGTGTGCTACTGAACGGTGCTCCCGGGCGCGAGGGGAATTGGGGTGGAAAAGGGGGTGCAGCTGCTGGCTGCGAACTCCTGGACTGCACAGCGCGGGGGAGAAACGGGGGACGCGCGGAGCACCAAGTGCCCTGCCCGGGAGGGTCCGTCGATGGTGGGTTCTTCCTCTGGGTGGAGAAGGGGGCCTGCTCTCCCCCAGGAAGTAGGGCTCCTTCAGTGGATGCCTGCGATGGGCGGGTGGCTGCTGGCCGTTTCCGTTTGCTCATCACCAGGCTGAGCCCTTTGCCAGGAGAATCTGCTGCAAAGCTTATGCCAGTTGTTGGCTGAATCCAGCTCCTTGGCGGTTGTAGGACTGAGGTCCCGGTTTTCTTGTTGGCTGTTAGCCAGAACCACCCGTAGCAACCACTGGAGATTTATCTCGGGTCGTGGCCAGAGTACAACTCGGAGCCAACAAGGGGCGTAGAATCTTTGTCAGGCTTGAAATCTGCGATTTTTTCTCTACTGCATCTCTTGCCCCGTCACTTCAGCTTTTAAGGGCTGCTGCTGTTGGATGGGGTCCACCTGGATGATTCGGGTCCGTAGTTTGCACTCTCTGTGCTTGCCTTGTACTGTGTATCTAACATGCTCCAGGTTCTGGGGATTAAGATGTAGTCACGGGGCTGGGGGCACTCTGCTCGCCACAGACCCATTCCCAGTGTCCTGGTGAGCAAGATCCCGCATGCAATGAAAATCGGTGTAAAACAAGCATAATTTACTGTTATATGCTAAAATGGCAAAGAAATCACGTATTAGCATGTATAAGCCTATAATACTCTACACCAGTACACTGGAAACTGAAGAGAACCAAGTAGTGGAAGAAAGGGTAGCAGATTTTTCACCAAATATACATATTTTTAAATTTTTGAATATTGAGCAGTGTGACTCTGCCCCATTTGGTAACAATCATGGTAGTTTGAAGTATTTTTAAATAAAATTAATTGAGTAAATATTGCAATGATCGCGTTCCCCTTGGGTGACCAAAAACAAACTCACTGCCACTGAGTCTATTCTGACTCAAGTGACCCTATAGGGCAGAGTAGAACTGACGTGGGTTTCCAAGACTACCTCTTTAGGGAAGCAGACTGCTGCTGCTTTCTCCCGCGAAACCCTGGTGTCTTCAAACTGCCCACCTTTTGGTTAGCAACTGAATGCTTCACCTTTGGATGAAGGAAAGTGGAAAGTATGCATTGTCGTGGTGAGTAGATGCAGTCTCATGGGTCCCAGAGTCAGCACTCGCCTCCTGTGCTCTGCTGCCATGTGGATGGGCACCTCACGTCTGATCCTCTCAGCTGCCATGTGGATGGGCGCCTTGTGTCTGATCCCTGTCCATATTTCCACCCATCTTGCTTCTCTGCCCAGGAATCCCTCCAGGTTTGGCCAAAGCCAACTCCTCTGGGCTGGTCCCTCTTACACATGGGGACTCCAGTGTCATCCTCACCTTGTCTCACCACCTCTGTCCCCTTAATTGTCCTCTGACTTCTGAGATTACGAGTGCTGGGCTTTTCCTGATCTCGGCCTAGCAGCCCCACCTAACCCCACTGCAGTCTGTGAGCAGCCTGGGTCCAGTGGGTAACAACCACTGTCACCTTGATTCCCTGTACTGTCTTCTGGCCACTCTTTTGCAGAGAAGCCACACCTTAACTCCATCCAGGTCCCCTGGCCACATCCTCACTCTCAGCAAGTGACACTGCAACCTCCTCCTGATAGCACCCCTCAACTTTATCTTCATCCAGAGTGAGCTAAATGTCTTCCTCCCAGGTGAGGCTGCTGGCGAGGCAGAAAGGACCAGGAGACCCTGCTCCTATCTGTGAGCCTCCCTTTCACCACCAGAAAAGTCACAGAAGACGTGCGGAGCCCCTTGGTAGAGGACACTGTATCAGGACAGGGTGTGCCCTAACAGAGGGCAAGGTGGTGGGAGCACCTCCCACCGTCAGCACCTCTACCTCATGGTTAAGGCCCATGGGACCTGATTTACAGCCCTTTGGCTTTACCCACTCCCTCCTTTCTCCATCCACACTGGCCTCCCACTGTCTTGGAGTCTCCCCACCAACTGGAGCCCCTGAGGACATTGTCACTACTGTGTTCCCTCACCCCCAACAGTCCTGGCACATAGTAGGAACTGGAAAAGTGCCTGCCCAAGGAGACAAGTCCAGTCCTGAGGCTGGCAGACTCTGGCCTCTGAATTCCCCAGGACCTGGGAGGTCCCACGAGCTCCTGTTGTTGCTCTGCCCTTAGCCTGTCAGGCCTGTCTTGTCCCCTAGAGCCCTCTCAGGATGACTCCAGGCTTCTTACCTCACTCCTCACTGCAGGAAACACTGAGCATGTCCTCAAGCCATGGGAATAAGAAAGATGAATGGGATTTCCATCTCACAGCACCTCTTGCAATGATACACCCTCCAGAAAGAGTGTCTGACCAGAGTCTGATTGAAGTGGAGCCTGGGGGGGAGGGCCCGAGGCGGGAAAGAGCTTGACTTGCTGAAGAAACAGGATTATGCAGGGTGCAGAGAGAAGGAGAATGGGGATTTGGAGGAGTGTAGGGTCTGATAGATGACACCTCTCACTGTGACTGAGGGGTGACTACCAGGGAGAGGCAGCAGGGACCCCAGAGAGGCATTTGTTGTGGTCATAAGGTGACTTGGACACAGCAGGACGGGGGATTGGGTACCTGCCAATGGGGCGCTATGAGTCAGGAGCTAGGGGCATCAAGTCCACTCCCAGTGTGGCTGCTATGCAGGTCCTGGTGCATTTAATAAGGCAGCAGGAGATGGAGGGGTCAGTAACTTAGTACGTGAAAAGGGCCACCATGTGTACAGGTGGTGGTGTCCCATCTCCTGTCGAGGGAAGTGGTCAGGGCTGGAGAATTGAGTTTGGGAGCTCTCTCAGGGTAAGGTGTGTTGATGCCTCCGGACCAGATGAGATCATCCAGGAAGCCCATACGGTAGCACAAGGGAACCCTGGATGCCAACATGAAGAGGGAGATGAGGAGTCCTGGACTGAGAGGGTGCAGCTGGTGCTGTGAGAGGAGGGCCCAGATGGTGCAGACATCTGGAGGGTGCAACGTGGAATTGACTCCTGGGGTTGGCAGGGTGGCACCATGGTGACTGCAAGCACCTGTAGTGTGGGGCAGCCCGTCGGGTACCACTTCCCTTATAGAGGGGCCTGGTGAGTATGAGAAACAAGCAGGGTGAGGAGCAGGCACAGGCTCTGAGGGGGCCACTCCTCCTCACCCCAGAGTCAGAGCAGACAGAGCTGGCTCCTGAGACCCAGCAGCTCCAGGCCTCCCTCAGGTCACAGGCTTCAGGGAAGGAGGAAGAGACCCCTGCCCACTTGGAGGATGGTCTGGGAAGATGGACCCTCTGCACAGCTCACGTGTGTCCCACTGGTCTCCAGGTCCCAGACATGCCCAGCCCCCGAGCTCGCCCTGAGGAGGTGGAGATGGAGCCAGTGGCTCCAGGACCGTCCCCTGGAACCCCTGCAGCCCAAGCCTGCACTCCTGCCATGACCCACCCTGGATCTGCACTCTTCAGTCCCCTCTGCTGCAGTGACGCTGAGCCAGGAGCTGTCCCCCCTCGTCATCGCCATTCAGGTACCTGGAGCAGGTCCCACACTGGCTCCTTGTTCTGGGGAGCCAGTCTTCCCATCACTCTGCACTCACTCCCACAGGCATCTGTGTTGTCTGTGGGGGTGGGTGCCTTATGGACCCAGAGGCCCGAGGCTGGATGCCAGGGAGGAAGTTACCTTGGCCTGGCCTCTGGTGTCCTGAGCTTTTTCTCACCTGACACAGGAGAGTACAAATGTGACAGCTGCCAGGATCCTTCACTTTGCCACATAGCCTGTCAGCCAGGCCAGTGACAGTCCCCTGCCCTTGGTGCTCTGCCCGGCTCTAGGCCTTGGCCCTGTTCCTCTAGCAGCATTTGCACTTCCCATTCTCTTCTTACTCTGCCGGGGCATCCTTCCAAAGACCCCACCCTAGCTTACCTCTGAGCAGCCATCAGGATGGCTATACATAAGTGGCTTTCCTTTTTGGGATCTACCAGTGTGTCATGGATTGAATTGTGTCCCCCCAAACTTTGTGTCCACTTGGCTAGGCTGTGATTCTCAGTGGTTTACAAGTTATGTAATGATATAATGTGGCAGCTGTGGAATTCTACCCCATAGTGTGATGGGATAAGCCCATCAGGTATAAAAGAATTAAGATTGGGGTGGGTGGCAACACCCTTGGTCCCATCACAGCCCTAATCCCATGTAAAAGGAGCTTCCCTGGGGTGTGGCCTACAATACCTTTTATCTTACAAGAGGTGAGAAAGAAGTGGGCAGAGAGGGGACCTGGTACCACCAAGAATGAGGGGCCAGGAGCAGAATGCATCCTTTGGACTCAGGGTGCCTACACTGAGATCCTCCTTAGGACCAAGAGACAGAGAACGGAAATCTTCTCCTAGAGCTGGCACTCTGAACTTGGACTTCCAGCACCCTAAACTGTGAGAATAAATTTCTATTTTTAAAGCCATCAACTTGTGGTATTTCTGTTACAGCAGCACGAGCTAACCAAGACCCAGCGACTGTTTTACAAGAACACACTTAGCTAAGTGGGAGCTAATGATAGGCTCAGGACATCCGGACAGGCCCCAATTCAGATTGTGCATGAGGAGTAGGGAGGTGGGGCTGAGAGCAGAGATGGGGTGCTGAACAAAACAGATAGCAGAGTCTGAACTGGGCAGGTGGAGGGTGAGGGACATAAGATGGTCCCTCGTGTGGCCATCAGAGATGGTCCTGCTTACCAGCCTGAGCATAGGCTGGGTATTAACCAGACAGCTGAAGGCCACTGCAAGGGAGCCAGGACCCTTGTTCCAGAAAGAACAGACTTAATAGCTCAAGTTTTAAAAGCTATTGTAGCAGATGGGGAGACAGAGGCAAGTGGAATCCACCTGAGCAACGGGGGCTTCTCAGGGAGTGTTTGGTAGCTGGCCTTGGTGAGACACCAAATGAGGTCACTGTTGCATCCTTGGCAACAGACACGTCAGAGCTGTGCGTACACTGCGTAAGTGTGGTTTCATAACCTCACGAGGTAACGTAATAACCTACGTTGTACAGCATTTTGCATACCTGGAAGCCAGGGGCCATAAAGTACTTAGTGAATGTTTTCTATCAAAATACTGACAGAGCCCTCATCCTTTTTTCCAGTTGCATGCCAGGGTCTTGGGATGCAGCAAGGACTTTTCCTTAGTCTTTAAACACAAATTTCAATGACTTTAAAGATTGTTCTTAAAGGGAAAAGAGTTTCTCATTTTCTATTTCCTTTTTAAAAGAAGGCTTGTATGTTTCTTCCTAACAGCTCCTATGTGCAGAGAAAAGTTGCATCATATTGAACAATTCCAAACAGTGGACTCAGGATCTTCCAGTATTCTCCCCCAAATCATTTTTGTTTCCTGGCACAGTAAAGGTGTTTCCATCCATGGTGGCTCTGGCCAGAACTGGTATACCCTCACCCCAACC